>NC_057809.1:67163127-67511848 GCF_018294505.1 Triticum aestivum | reverse complement strand
AGACAGAAACTGTCTCACTCAAACTGGCATTTGAAAATGCTACCCGCCCTTCCCCTATTTCTGCATTTCATTCTTCTATTCCTTCTGCTTGCTTTTCTAGTTAAGCTGCTCATAAACTAGATCCATAAAACTCACTCAGCTACTGTCTTCTTTCTATAATTGGTCTCTAAGTCCAAGTAATCGATAAAGTCTAATCCTCTTCCCAGCTCCGCCACCTCCTTTCTACCGAGTATGCTCTACTTGAAAGAACATATTTATCAATAAATAAGTGCATTACTATATTCACAGCTACAAACTAAGCCTAATTTCCAATATGTCATATGTATCACTTTGATGTTGTGGGATCACTGGCTTCTTGCTCAACGGATTTCGCTTCTGCACTTGACTTGAGAAGGGCGAAGCCTTCATGACCGGTACCGGTATCTGTTCAAGAAGTCAGTACTTATGCGGCACTGAACAAAGGGTGAGATCAATGAAATGCAATACATGTTTGAATATTTCCTATCTTCTTCCAGCCATCAAACTTGTTCAATTCGTTTTCTTGAGATCTGTGGAATAGTGATATCATACTTGAATCCACATTCCCAGTATTTGAGGAAGAAGTAGAATCTTAGTCCTTTCGAATTTCTAAGTTGGGAATTTGATATCGACTAAATCAAGAAACTCGATTTCACTATGATATGACCACTGAACCCTTTGATGCAACATTTCTTGTTTCCAGAAGATCTCGGATGGTTTCTGAAGCTTCCATGATCTTGTAAAAGAAAGAAACCCTTTCTATAAGTCATGAAGACATGGACCAAAAGACTAAGAAACTGCACAATCTATTGATTGACTGAAAAACTCAAGCTGAGTAACTTGCTTGAATGATCGCTCCGGCTCTGGGCCGTCTGATCTTCGGGATGCAGAATAGGGGATCGCTTGTAAAATGGACCAGCTCCGTATCAACGAATCTTCTCCGTTCTTATTTTTACCTGTTGTATTATTTCCTAGGAGGAATACAATGCTCTTCCGTTCTTTCCAATGACAAACAGGAAGTCAGGTTTCAAATACAATTTGGGTCTGGGAGGCCGAAGCTACCGATCAAGCTCCATTTTATAGATTTTATAGCTCAGCCCTCTTTCTAACAATGAATCACTGATTTCCCCGATATTTGCCTCGGAAAGGGGAAACAAGATATCGATGGAATTTACCCACACCATCACCACTTTTGAAAGAGAAAATAAGTGTTCAGCTGACCCAAATTCCGATCGAAAAAACAAAAACTTATGGATTGAATGATTTCGACAAGCGAAATCGACTCGGAACCAAGGGGAACAAGACGAGATTCCGTGTTCACTTATCGATTCCAAAATGAATCGAATTCGTGAACTTTAGAACGATATTACTCCTCTTCCTTACGGCTCCCCTGTGCCTAGTGATTTCTCGTGCTCGATTCATCCCATTCGAGTATATCTACTCGGCTATCCTTAGAAAAGTCAAAAGATAAGGAGCTCAACCTGTGGAAATCCTACTACCATCGGCTGTCACATTCGTTCCCACTTACCGCAGGGATGGATCAAGTAACTGGTGATTCTTTTCAAGGTCAGATGCTTTTTGGGCTTATTTTCTAAAAAATCTTCATTTTGATCGAAAAAACCCGGGGTTAGGCGAATGCGCGGGTACTCTTGATCTGGCTGCTCCATGTAAATTTCCTCATCCAACTCCCCATTAAGGAAAGCCGTCTGCCCATCTGATGAACGAGAAGACCGTGCGAGGCAGCCCGTGATAGTAGTACTCGAATGGTGGTAAATCTAGCCACAGGTGAGTAAGTATCAAAGAAATGCCTACTTTTGCTGCTATGCGGATGGAGGACTTTTGGGCCTGGCATTACGAGAAATCGAGACAGTTCTCTGTCCGTTCTGCTTACCGGATGTTGATAAAAACGAAGCAGCAACGGGGTACCCGTGGATCCAATATGCAATAGACCACTCGGGTAGTGTTGCCATAGGCGACACGCAGAGCCCGCACTGTCAGATGGGAGAGCGCCAACGGCCTTTGGACGATGTCAGGAACGGGGGACCTTGAAGGATCAGGAAGAGAAACATCTGAGCCACCGTCAGACTCATCACCGTCAGAGCCAGCGTTGTCAGGCGCCTGAATAGCATGGGATCAGTCCATCATCGCCCGCAGCTTCACTTCACTTCAGTTCAGCTCAGCATACTAGGGAGACCACGGGGAATGTGAGAGTACTGACATGTGACCCAATCGCGACAAAGCCTTGTGCTGCAACAACTGTGGCTAGGGATAAGAGTTCCTCGGCTGCAACTTCCAATAACTAAGCTCGCGTAAAAGTATTAGTTAGCGGGTCTTGGTTGAATAGTGGATCTTGGTTGAGAAACTCATAGATAGAGATTGATCTGTTTGCTCTCCGCTTAGTGGTTTCTTACTCGGTCTCCTCATCTGAATAGATGGTCGCACGCTTCAACTAGAATCCAAACCATAGTAGAACGGGGGCTCAAAAGGAAACTTCAGAGCTGGAATATATAATCTCCAGTAGTACACTTAGCCCTTCGGCCTTATTTCAACTTGAACATGAATTTGCAGCACATTTTGGCGTTATTATATTAACATAAGCATTGAACACTGACGGCTAGCCCATACATGCAAACACAAGAAATCAAACCAAACAAAGACACTTAGCATAGGAGTAGATCGGAATCAAACTAAGACAAAGAATACCTGACATGAAAACAAATGTCTCCAGACACTTATTGAATTTAAACCAACCTTAGAAAACTAAAAAGAGTCTACGGACTCTTCTATTCTAGCGAGATGCTAGACGAATAAAGAGCACTTGCTGCTCCACCCGCAGTGCTTCCTGCCTCTCCTCCAAACCCTCTATGCGCTCTCTGGTAGCGCGAATGCGCGCTTCTTTCTTTGCAGGATCCATTGTTCTAACACTTCTCAACTGGTTGTTTAGCACTCTACGGTGCCCTTCAATCTCATTTTGCAGTTGCTCCGTTTCGGTAGCAATTGCAGAAAGCCTGTTTGCGGTTGCAGCATCCATAGCAATGCGTGCTAGTACTCAATTTCTTTGTGATGAAGTGAAGATATCTATATACCATTTATAGAGTGGTAGAGTAATATCGCCATGCAGTACGAATTGCATGGCTGCATGCAGCCTTTATGAACAAACAAACTTTGCAGAGCCGTTTCACCTAATCGATTCCGTCGGCGGATCATCCACGTCACGAATTGAATGGCAGGCACAATTCTTACTAGTTCTCCGCCCTACTTTTTTCAGTTGAAGACTATCAGGCCTGGAAATGGAAACTTTGGACCCGGGAGACGGTTTGATGTCTCGTACATAGCCAGCCCAGGGCGCTGCCCATAAGGGTCACTGTATGTAGGTTTTCAGCTCTAAGGTCCCCACTCATCACAATCGTTGGCCCTCATCCCGCATTGGAGCATAGCGTTAGTATCTTTCGGTGTATCAACAACATAGGCACCTGATCTATTTGAACTTTAAACCACAAGGGAAGTTTTCACATAAGCAGCCTTTCTCCCGTTAAAAGGTGGGTACCTTTCCCTAAATCCTTCTCCCGTGCATGCTATTCTCCTGTTCCCCCGAAGGGCGGTATCAATACGGCAACCCGAAAGCTCGTTATCAAAGTGGTCTCTTCTCAAAAGCTTATCTGCCAGATGAAAACAAGTTCGTAGTAACAGGTGGACGTTGAGCTCCTAGTTTGACTGTTGGTGCCAGACTAGAATGGAAGAATGCCCATAATACTGAAATGCAGAAGAATACCTCACTAATAAGAAATAGAGCAACACCCATTGTGCTTCCTTTCTTTTACTAGAGAGAGTAGTCCAAGCCTCTAAATATCTTGAGGGCTTTGTGTTGGATCTGATGGTTGAGCCTTTGTTCTTTGCGAGCCTTGCCTTTCTCTTTTTTGCTCTGCTGTGGAGTTCTTTGATGGTCTATTTTCGCACCTGGCGCTTCTGGCGCTTTCTTCCTTCCACCTTCCTCTTGTACTCGACTCTTCCCCGATCACTCCCCAACAAAGGCTTGCTCGTCTTCGTCATAGTCCAAACTCTTTCTCGTGTGACTGTGGTGCTTTCTTGAGCGATGACTTGGGAGGGTTCCGGTCACCCCTACCCGGGCAGACAACCTCCCTCATTCACATCAGAAATGGCAAAGATTCCATTTTGGAAAGTCAATCTCTTTTTGTATAGATATAAAATAGCAAAATTACGGTTCGGAGTCTTTTCTTTCTTATTTGAAATCCAAATCGAAATGCCTCAACTTGATAAATTAACTTATTTCTCACAATTTTTCTGGTTATGTCTTCTCCTCTTTACTTTTTATATTCTCTTATTTAATAATAATAATGGAATACTTGGAATTAGTAGAATTCTCAAACTACGGAACCAACTGCTTTCGCGCCGGGGGGGCGAGATCCAGAGCAAGGACCCTAAGAATCTGGAAGATATCTCGAGAAAAGGTTTTAGCACCGGTCTCTCATATATGTACTCCAGTTTATCCGAAGTATCCCAATGGTGTAAGACCGTCGACTATTTGGGAAAAAGGAGGAAAATCACTCTGATCTCTGATTTCGGAGAAATAAGTGGCTCACGAGGAATGGAGAGACAGATTCTCTATTTGATCTCGAAGTCCTCATATAACACTTCTTCCAGTCGGATCACTTGTTGGAAAAACATAATGCTCACACATGTTCCACACGGGCAAGGAAGCATAGTATTATGATGAAAATGAATGGAATACTCGGCAGAATAGGAATATTCCTATTAATGATTGTGACAGCTTTTATAGGATACGTACCACCTTGGGGTCAGATGAGCTTTTGGGGAGCAACAGTAATTACAAGCTTAGCTAGCGCCATACCAGTAGTAGGAGATACCATAGTGACTTGGCTTTGGGGTGGTTTCTCCGTGGACAATGCCACCTTAAATCGTTTTTTTAGTCTCCATCATTTACTCGCCCTTGTTCTTCCTTTTGATTTAAACGTTCTCCCCCCGGGAGCTGCAGAATTCTGGCAGGGGCAGCCCCCTTTTCCAGATCATGAAAATGTGGTGGAGAGTGATGATTCATCAACTGATTCATCAGGGAGTTCATCTGATGATTCATCAACTGATTCATCAGGGAGTTCATCTGATGATTCATCAACTGATTCATCGGATCTCGACACGGATTATGATGAGCTAACTGATGATTCATCAACTGATTCATCAGGGAGTTCATCTGATGATATGGACTGCTCTGAAGGAACACCCCCCCCCCTGAAGGGAATGAAAGCCGTCTGATAATCTTTCTATAGGTTCCCCGAAGAGAATGGAAAAATCACAGAAGCACTTTCTATATGTTCTGTTATTTCGAGATTCGAAGAAGCAAGCAAGTTTTTCATATAGTTGTTTTTGTGTAGTGATCTCTGTTCATGGAGATCACGAGGCCACTGATACCCCATGTGGATAGGTGGGATAGAAGAGTGGGCATGTGGGCTTCTATCAAAAGAGGAAAAGATACCGCCACGCTCATATCTCCCTTCTCACCTCTGGGAGGGGGAAACTAGCACTTTCGCACTAGATGGTTAACTCTAAGTTTTTTCTGAAGTAGGTTGTTCAATGCTAGTTCAATGATTGAGCCATCTTCCTATCACCAATAACAAATGGATAGCATGCGTTGTGCAACCAATCCTACCCTCAGTTGTAGTAAGCTGAGTGTGATCCGCAGAGAGCAAAGTGTGTATCACATGAATTTGATAGCTCAGGCCTTGGAAGGACCTTTTTGGCACTAGACAGACTCTTTAATATCGATGGCAGCAACTATCCATTTTCTCAATCAGATTACTGCGTGTGCGCTTGTGTGCTCCAATCTTTAGTAAATAAAGCAAAGATTTCTGAGCTAGGAATCAGAGGAAATGCTCTGACTCAAATCCAGATACAATTTGATATGTCGGAGACCTGTGTGACTCCCTACATGTATTTGAAGAGTCCCTCAGGATCATATCACAATAAACTAGACTGGTCAGGATGCTCCAACTAACAATCTAGAATCCATACTTGATAGGATCAAGAATAAAAAACATGATATCAAGAATAGCATATTGAAAGATCCCAATCATTTTTCTTGATAACTTCTTCAACCTACGTATTTTGCGTATAAATTTGATCAATTATTAATAAAATAAGGAGCAAACATAGGTATCAGATATCAGGAACATAAGCTTACCCGGGAGAAATGCACTCTGTGTTAGTCCGATCACTTAGCTTTTGCTTTCGCACTCCCTACTGATGCCTATTGCATGACTCTCATTCAGTCAAACTAGAAACTGTGTTTACAGCTGGAACGATGAATGTAATCCTACTATTCTTTAAGGAAGGGTAGGGTCGTCTGAGTACGGTACTATGGACATCAGGGCATATTGAATATAGTCATATAATTTGGTGTGCTGACACACCCAGAAAGGTTTCTACCTACGCAAGGAAAATGAAGAAAGCAAGCCAAATACTGAAATGTATTAAGCTATCGATCGGGGGACATAACACTATGAGGGTTGTTAAGGCGGGGCTAGGAGCTTGATATGCTGCCGACTCAGAATCAAATGAGCACAGGGGACCCTAGTCAACATTCATATTTCTACCCACCGGTGGATGATCGGTCACCTTAGTTCCAATTTAGCTACTGTTCATTTTGTTGAACTCCAAGAAGGACCGATTGCTACGTACTCTTGAGAAACAAGATGTTATGACGCCGCTGTGCCCGCGGTCCAATGATCCACCTATGTTTGTGTCGGATCTTATCCATGCTGCAACCAGGCCGTGGAATATGGAGGTGGTCAGAGAACATATGTATGAGATGGACGCCGAAGCAGTAGCGAACATTCCCATCAGTCATGTTGCCCAGCCGGAAAGAATGGAAGAGGATTTTTCGTATCACATTCGTACTGACTTAACAGGATCCGTCTCCCATATTAATATTATGACAGTCTCTCTTGCCCCTTCGTACTTACTTGAAACAGGAATTTCTTGGTGCTCAACTGCTTATTCTGCTTTTCCTGGTACCGGTATAGATAGATAGAAAGCGCATTCAATCGAGAAAAGGATCAACTGATCCACCTCTTTACTTTTTGGTTTTTATTCGGCTGTTTCAGCATAGGTTGCATTTTAAAACAAAAGAAAAGAGCAAGTTCCCACAGGCGAAGAGCTGCTTCCGAGAAATCTTTTACCCCCTTTACGCCCTTCGGGGCTGCTAACAACGAGCTAATACACAGGAACGGCACGGCTCCTACACCGCTTAACTCCAATAATAGAACCTGGTCCCACATCCCTTGCATTTGATAATGAAACAATCAGAATTTGTTGAATTGAAATATGTTCAATCTCATTTCTTTTACGTGGTTTTGGCAACTATCAATTATCTCTTTCCTCGGCTTCCTACACGGATATAGCCGTAAACGGTATCTAGTAGGCAACCTGGGAACTACATTAGCTTAGGGGGATCGGGTAGCGAGCGCTCTCCTCGGCAAAGCAGACAAGAAGCAATTCCACCATTGGGAACGGCACGCCCCCTTCCCTAGGGCTAGAGGTATTTACACGCTGCATTGAACCTAACGCTAGAGCGAGTACTACGATGAAAATCACTTTTACGAGCGATACCTTTGTCTTTGGTGCTTGAGTTGTCCTCCCAGCGGTGTGGTCCTCGGTTTCGGAAATGACATATTGAACCGGTATCTTTAGCATATAAAAAATCCTTTGTTTGACGGCATCCCTCCTCTAAAGCTGCTTCCTTCCTTTCCGGTTCGTAGTGGTTACGAGCAGAAGTGCAATTCAAAGCGCATTCCATAGTTGTATTAGATAGTTTAGATATAGTGACCCACTAGTTCTAGATGCACTGACCTTGGCCATTGCCTGCTAACTACGGTCATTATATGTCAATTCGGATCGCACACCGGAAGCAAAGATCAGGGGATTGCCAACTTGAATGAATGTAATCCGGTTACGGTGTAGGGGAGATTTATTATTGAGTTGATAACGCACTCCGTTTACTAACATTGAGAACTATGCCATGGAATGGAATATTCCCATTTCCGATTGTTGAAAACAAATGCGACTTTCAAAAGGCACATCAAATGTATGGACACAACGATTTGCCCACGGATTCATTGATTCATTAGCTGCGCTGCTTTTGTGAGTTCCACTGGCGTGAAACTCCGAAGGGAGAGCCCGGAGGGAGCTTATTCATTCCTTTCGTGGCTTGCCATGGTTATTTCCTTGCCCAGGGCACAGTCTGGTTATCTGTTTTGTGCCTCATCGGGCACCCAAGGGTTTCTCTTATGAATGGTGCGATCCGGCATCCTTGAAGCTCGGAACTCCTCTCTGGAATTTTGACCAACTCGACGTCGTCGTAACCACCCTCCTCCACTCCTTTATATACGGGGGAAGGGGGCACCCCATACACACACAAGTTGATTGTTTAGCCGTGTGCGGTGCCCCCCTCCACAGATTTCCACCTCGGTCATATTGTTGTAATGCTTAGGTGAAGCCATGCGTCGATAACTTCATCATCACCGTCATCATGCCGTTATGCTGTCAAAACTCTCGCTCGGCCTCAACTGGATCAAGAGTACGAGGGACATCACCGAGATGGACGTGTGCAGATCGTGGAGGTGCCGTGCGTTCGGTACTTGATCGGTTGGATCACGAAGACGTTCGACTACATCAACCGCATTTAATAATGATTCCGCTTTCGGTCTACGAGGATACGTAGACATACTCTTCCCCTCTCGTTGCTATGCATCACCTAGATGGATCTTGCGTGTGCGTAGGAAAATTTTGAAATTATTGCGTTCCCCAACACCCCAGGCCTGCTTCCATGAGCCGCCATCTTCACACCTTGGGCCTTCTTGAACCTTCTTCATATTAAACCACCAATGGTGTAACCCCACCCCTCCTGGGCGGGTCACACCTCGAAGCTATATCCCCAATAGGACCCCCTACCCGAGATCAGCTGATTTTAATACCGACAATGTGTGGTTTACAAAGATCATAGAGTTACATAGTCATTTATAAGGAGATATTGGTTGAACTTTAAGTAAGGTCGATGCCATGGTAGTTTAAAAGAAATGCTAGATCTCCATATACATGGTTAGATCAAGAATGTGATGAGAATGTTGTAATTCTAACTTATAATTCACATAACTACCATATAATAATGCA
Source organism: Triticum aestivum (assembly GCF_018294505.1). Lineage (NCBI taxonomy): Eukaryota > Viridiplantae > Streptophyta > Magnoliopsida > Poales > Poaceae > Triticum > Triticum aestivum. The sequence goes on along the minus strand of NC_057809.1, from coordinate 67,502,629 downwards.
AATGATTGCACATGAAGCACATGCTATTAACTAAATGGAGCAACTTTCCTTTTCACTGAGAACAATGGAGTAAGTAACTATGAGTAACTTACAAGAATCATAGAGTTACAATAATCATTTAAGAGAAGATATTGGTCAAACATTTGGTGGGATGAACCAATCCAATAAACCTAGATAGAGGGAGTATGACAGTAATAATACGTAAATACTAGAGGTGCATAGTACAATCTTGAGCTAATAAATGAAGTAAATAGCTATGAGTTATTTTCAAGGATCTTAGAATTACACACAATCATTTATGAGAAGATATTGTTTAAAAGTTCGGTTAGATGAATCTGTGCACTAAACCCAGACGGGAGGAGTACAATAGTAGTAGTACATTCTTATATAGGTGTGTAGTACAATCTTGAGCTAATAAATGGTGTAACTAGCTATGAGTGATTTGCAAAAATCTCTGCATTACACATAATCATTTATAAGAAGATTTTTGGTTAAATGTTCGATTGGATGAACGCATCCAGTAAACCCAGACGGAGAGTGTACGACAGTAGTAGTACACTCGTACTATAGGTTTGTAGTACAACAATTAATATTGAGCTAATAAATGTTTGCTTGCCTCCAATGAAAGAAAGTGAAACGTACATTCATCCATTAATTCCCCAAGGGCAATACCAGAAATCACTTCTCCCAAGGGGCTAACGCACAAGATTTTCCTGGGTAGAAATGCTCATTCGGAACCTTCCTCGTGCCTTCCACCGGCCGCGCGGTCCCTCGCTGGTGCGTGGGACCCACCGCAAGCCCCCTCTTGCCTTCACATGGCCATCGTGTATATAGGGACTCGTCTCACACCCACTTGCCAACCCACAACTTCTACTCTGCTTCAATAAAAAAGTTACCAATTTACCAATTCCGGCGACCCCTCCCCCCCCTGACGACGACTTCGGCGAGGTACCAGCGGCCATCATGTGTGGTGGAGCGTCCCTCGCGGACGTCAAGGTTCCCACGGTGACGTGGAAAGTGACGAAGGCGGCTCTATGTCCCAAGAAGAAGAAGCCCCGGCATGGCAGCAACGGGGGCCGATGCTTCACAGGGCTTGGTGGGTGCATGGGACCCGACGTGGACGACAACGAGGAGGATTTCGAGGCCGAACTCGAAGTGTTCGAGGTCGACTTCGGGGACTCCGACGTGGAGCTCGGGCGCACTAGGGTGGATGAGAAGGATGACGACAACGAGGTCGTCGAGATCAAGTCCTTTGCCGCCGCCAAGAGTTCCCTCTCCCAAGGTATCAGACCTGGGTCGCTTGGACTAGTTTTTAATCTACGTATCATTACCTTTTAGTGATTGGTTGTTGTACCAGGAGATTGTGTGATTGGTTCGGAAAAGGTTTGATCATTTGATTTGGTAGGAAGAGAAATTGTGTAGGGGTTGCTGTTGGAAGGCTATGTTTGGGCGGTGTTACTTCTGTTTGTGTAGCGATTTTGGATTGGATGTGCTATCAAAAAGTTTATTTCGGTGAAGGGTTAGGCTTTTTTCATTTGTCTGTTGTGGTCAGTTGGTAGGCTGTTTTTGACACTGTCCCTTTCTTTCAGAGAAGCGATTTTGGTTATTAAGTTGTTGATCTTATGACTTGTAATTTTCTAGACCTTCGATGGTGATCCATAAGCTTACCATTTAGTCAAAAGGGGTAGTAAATCCGCGAAAAGGCCCAAATTTCTCTATTTTGCTTAGAGGCCTTGTCCTCTTAAATTGTTTCCTTGTTAGGTGGTTGTAGTTATCTGTGAGGATTGTACTTGGTTTCGTCTATAATGCAATTGTAGAATGATGTCAGAGGTCTAACATGAGGTCTTGTTTATCAGGACCCTATACTTTCTTATTTATTAATTTGTGATTTCATTTTATTTTATTTCATTTGTTTTGTGGTTGACTAATGCTTTCACCTAAACTTGACCCATCATGGTTCATTATTCATTACCATCATCATATTTTTACATATAAACTCATGCCCGTGATGAAATTATTTAATTTTTGTGGAAGAATTTTTTGTGTGTTGATCCCTCTTAGCATTGACGTTGATCTTCAGATGACTTAAGCACCATGACTACTGCAGGTTTTGATGGTCCTTCAGCAAAAAGGAAGAGAAAGAGTCAATTTAGGGGTATTCGTCAGCGCCCCTGGGGTAAGTGGGCTGCTGAAATCAGAGATCCAAGCAAGGGTGCACGTGTCTGGCTTGGTACTTTCAACAGTGCTGAAGAAGCTGCAAGAGCTTACGATGTTGAAGCACGCAGGATCCGTGGCAACAAGGCCAAGGTTAACTTTCCAAAGGAACCAATAGTTCCACAGAAGCGTCGTGCTCGCCCTGGTGCTCCTAAAGCACCAAAGCTAAGCGTGGCATCGGAACCTTCTGTCATGCCATCAGTCAACAACCTTTCCAACCCAAATGCTTTCATCTACCCATCTGCTAACTTTGCATCAAACCAGCCACTTGCTCTACCTGACAACCTGTCATTTTTTCCTATAATGAACTCTGATGGCCCTGTTGAAGCCTCTGTTATGAATCAGTACTCTGACCAGGGAATCAACTCCTTTAGCTTCTCTGACTTGGAGTGGGATTACAACACCAAGAATCTAGATATACCATCCATTGCTCCAATTTCTACCATTACTGAAGGAGCAGAATATGCACTTGCCCAGAGTAACGCCTATAACTCAGTTGTGATTCCTGAAGGAGCTGAATCTGCACTTGCCCAGAGTAACACCTACAACTTAGTGGTGCCTCATGTTATGGAGAACAATGGTGTCGATTTCAATGCTTGGCCAAGGTTTCTTATGGATGATGAAGTGGACGAGCCGATTGATAGCCTTCTGAATTTTGATGTACCTCAGGATGTCGTTGTCAACATGGACCTCTGGAGCTTCGATGGCATGCCCATGTGTGGCGAATTTTTATAAGGGATTCACACCCTCTATATAGGGATAAAAGGTAAGCCTTTGCATATTGCATGTCCAGTCTAAGGTTGATAGTCTTTTCAACACTCTTAACTTTCTGTTCCATTTTTCAGGAGTAAGACTATGGGAGATTGGGAAGCACCCTATTGTCACCTTTGGCTAGCATATGCTTATGTCCAAGATTTGATGCAGAAAAGTTGCATCCTAAGTCTCTTTTTGGATAGACCCTTTCCCTACTCAACTGTTTATGTGTGGCAGCCATTTATGATGAACCGTTTTCTTTATCTTCTGTCAACTTTTATGTCGTTGCTACCATTTCTAAATGTGAACAACATGAATCTATGTCCAATTTGTGTTAATCTATGCACTTGATCATTTTTTCCTTTAGTTTTGTATGTTTAATTGGTGACAGAAGTAACCTATATATCTTCTGATTTGGTAAGTTTATGGTTGTGTGCATCATATTGATGCAGGGGCTGGACGTTTCAACCTCTATTTTGAAAGAGTGTGTGTTAGGCCAAATTTTCCTCTATATTATACATCTTCACTTCAAGCTCTGGAAAAACATACCCGGTTTACTAATCTTTGATACTAGATGCATGGTCATATGGAGTTGTTCCTTCTACATGTATTTCTTCTTACCGATGTAGTTCTTAAATCAACATTTAGTGCACCTAATTCATGAGTTGAGGGATATGTTCCATTTCAGTGCATTCTTATAGAAATGCATTTTATTTTTCTCAGTCCTCTCCATGTGAGAAGCCATGTGAAGTACATATACTTTTCACTTGATTTATTACCAGAACCATCACCAAATTGGTGGTCTCGTGTCACTGTCATGTTATGTCCTTGATTTAATTTGACATCGGCATAAGTATGTTAGTAGTAATCTTGATTAGAGGGTCAACTAGTTACATTCATGGAAGGAAAAACTTCTAGTGCTTTCCTATTACATTCATAGGCTGCCAAAGAACCTGCAAGATATATGAGCTAGGTGTTAAGTTGTCAACAAAATAGGAAGGAAAAACTGCAGTGTAGGATCTAGTAACTGAACCCAGAAAGTTGGCCTTCTAGAAGTAGCCATTAGAATAAATATGATCTTGAATAAGATAGCCAGTAAAGAGACCAAAACATGCAAACAAGTTTGTTACCTGAATCAATTGATCTTTAGTGAGAAGAGTGAAGCCAACTATTATTGTCAACCTCCTGATAAATTTGAAAAATCTAGTAAGTGTCCCAAGACCATCAACTAACTTACATCATCAAGCATACTTGATTCCTGCAGAGAATTCATCAAAGCATAATGGCACAATTCATTACAAATTAGTCTTCCAAAAACCAAAAGGATAGTGGTGATACCTTGCACAACGCACATACTTTCAGACACGCTATGGAAGATAAAAGAAGGATTATAGTTCCAAAAGGTAGAGGTTTTATTACTTCCAATCATATAAAGTTTCTGGCATAAATCTTTCCCAAGTTAGAGAAGGCGCGTCAACAAATTAAGAGTATATTTTTGTATCAACCTGCAAAAAAAATCAATATATGCATCAAAAAGAAGAAGGAACGTCTTTTAGATGCATATTATAGTTTACAATGATGAGTGGCACACATTATAGTTTAAATTGTAGTTCTTCTACATGCAAGTTGTTTGTGAAACAAATTAATGTGCGCCACTCATCGTTGTAATGGAAGGTGTTTATTACAAATTTAAACCATATTTAGTACCTAGGGCCAACTGTTTGTGAAACAAGGGCATCAATCTATGATGTTCGGTTGGCTGTGTTCCTCAAGCAACCAACATATATAGAATGAAGACTGTGAAAGTCATAGCACCATGAATAGTTTAAAACTTTTGGTGTAGACTGCTGAAAGGTTACTGACGTATGTTTATGTAGCAGATTTTAGCAGCCAATGCTAATCGGAAGTTCTAATAAAAATTACCTTGACATAACCATGGGATACGATATCTCTACTTATTCTTCACAGAATTTTTTTCGCGACAATGATCCAGATATATTAACAAAGTTCAGTAGAAGTACAAAGCATCTCGAACATAATAAACATTACATTGAGATTCCAAGACCCCCAAACAACCACTATTGCCGCCCGATGTAACATCCCAAAATTCTAAATTTTGGAATCTTATAATAAATAGATAGATTTGATTGATTTTTTGATTGTTGTGTGATTGATTGACTGAAGGTGAGTGTTATTTGAAACCTTTTGAAAGTTAAATGAGAGGGAATAAAAGGACTTTCCCAAACTTCCATTTTGCATTTTGATCTCCGTAAATTCAAATTCTTTTCAAATACAAAACCCTAGAGAGAAGATGACATGAATTCTTCCATTTAAATAAATGAAAAGGGCATTTGAAAACATTTGAATTTCATTTGGAACTATTTTCAAATTAAGAAACTTTAAGCAACTCAATGATTTTCACGAGAGAAGATAATATGACTTCTTCAAAAAAATGAAATATGAGTTGGAAGTTTTAAAAGAATTAAATTGAAAGTCCTTTTGAATTTATTTTCAATTTGGAGTTATTTGGATGTTATTTAAATTATTTTTCTCCAAAATAAAAATATATGGAAATAGGGTAACATGATTCCCTATAACAAAAAAATGGAGAGAAATAAATTTGAAATCATTTTGGTTTTTTCAATGATTTTTATTAGGTTTTATTGCAACAGTAGCACTCCTTGCTTTATTTGAATTTATGTGGATTTTATTCGACTCTACAAAAATGTTCGGGTTGTAGGAAATCTTTTTCTGAAAATTTGGATATATTATATGCCTATATAGTATTTTTGTTTATTTTGTTTTATTTACTTTTGTTTGTCTGGAAAATCTTTTAAAAAAACTTCTAGGCCCCCGACTAGGCCGGCCCAGTTTCTAGGCCAAGCCCAGCCCGCACCGCGTCGCCCCCGACCTCCGACTGGACTCCGGTTCCCGCATGCCAACCGCCGCCGCCATGGACGCCGTGCCGCCTCCGGCCTCCTCTGCCCCCTCCTTCAAGGCCTCCTCCGCCCCTCCCCTATAAAGTCGCTGCCCCAGGCCCCCGCCTCTCTCTCCTCACCTCGCCCGCCTCTCGCTGCACCGCCGCCCTCGCACCGCATCTCGCTTCGCCGTGGTGCCGCACTTCGCCGGCAGCCGCCGCCGCACTTCCCCGCGCCGTCCCGTGCAGCCGCCTTCGCCCGCACCTCGCCAGAGCCGCGCCGCCCTCGCCGGAATCCATTCGCCACCACCGCCGGTTTTATTTGGTGAACCGGTATAAACCGCTATAAAACCCTTCCCCGGTGTTTCTTCGGTTTATGTGTGTGTGTATATATATCGGTTTTTCTTTTAGATCGGTTTTTATATTTTAGGTTATTTATTCTTGCGAGCGTTCGTTAGCTAGGGTCCGGGAGCAAACGATTTTCGCTCGTTAGCGATCGGTAACGAACGTCCGCTATTTAGTCTTTTACTTTTATTTTAGTTTTCTGCCAGGGACTCATTTGTGAATATTTTATTTACAAATTAGCCCCTGATTTTCAAACGATCACTACTTTTTACTCGTTAGTCCAAATCCAACAAAACCAACGCCCACTTCTTCGTCATGATCTCCTCTATCCAGTAAAACAACTTAAACATGTTTTTGAAATTTTAAAATTTGAATTAGATCAGATTTGAATTCAAACTTCGTTTGATCATAACTCGAGTTTTATAACTCCGTTTGAGTTGATTCTTTTTGCATATTAAAGCTCTTGATCTAAACTTTCTGATAAGGAAAAATACACATAATTTTGGTACTGTTAGAAATTATTTTATGTTGCAAGAGTTATTTGGTTTTGATGTTTTCCAATTTGTCTTTTTCGTTCTTTCCGACCTTTTGAGTGACTGCTTATGTGTGGTTACTATTGATTGCTTACGATAGATTGACCGGAGTGTGACGAGTAGAACTATCAAGAGTTTTGAGTGTGAATCATCTTCATCAACAGTACAGGCAAGTTCACACTTTGATCATATCCCTTTCATACCCAGTTTTATGCATTACTTTCACCCTCAAACATTGCATGAGTAGGATTGGTAACATGTGGGTATTGGGAAGTAGTTGATGAGGTAGGAACCTATTGCCCTGCATTCAAACCTCGGGAGTTACTATTACATTATCCTTATATTGCCATGATATGCTCGTAGACGTGGATTGGGTTTGAGTGAATTCATGACAGATGTGAGATTGTTTACTTAATGGTTCAACTTAAGGTGGCAATTTTAATACACATCTGGGTGGATTGAGGCACCTGGGGAACCCAGTGATTGCCTGTATTTTTGGAAATCCTGGGGTACCGTGTGATTCTCCTATGGACTGCCACCCAGGCTCAAAGGGATCATAAGATTATTCATGCAAGAAACTTCCGTGTGCAGCCACAAGCTATGATGGGCTCTAGCATAGTTGATTAAGTTGTGTGAACTCTTACGGTGGTAGACTAGCAGATGTAGGGGATGTAGGTGTACCGGTCTACCCATCATAAGGTGCTAACGCTTCTGAAAGATTGTGTCTCGGTCATCCGTTTCTCAAACATCATGTAGTACCAGAAAACCAACGGAGGAGATCGGGTCTTGTGGGGAAAAGTGCACAAACCTCTGCAGAGTGTACAAACAAATCATGATTAGCCGTGTCCCCGGTTATGGACATCTTGAGTATCTGGTTCTTGGATTATCATATTGATCTCATCACGTTACTTAAATAATTTGTTGGTTTGTTAATGTTTACTTTTAATTGGGATTGAGAGGGGGTTTACCTCCTCAATATTTTCAACCAACCTTGTAGTTTAATAAAAATATATTCCTTTGCAGTAGGGAAAAATTGGCTTTTCGCAAAAACATTATACCCATAGAGCTTTTCCACTAGCCAAAAATGCATGTAGTTATAGCCTTTATTCATCATTATCCTATGGTGTGAATTTGCCAGTACATTCAGTGTACTGACCCTTTGTGGCTGCAACGTCTCATGTTGCGGGATTCTTGCGCGAGTAAGTGATACGTTAGGGTTACGATTTCTACACTCAACTTTGTCGTTGGTGTTGATGGGAATCCACAACCTTGTTACTTCCGCTATTTGGATTGAGGTAATAGTATTTACGTTACTTTATACATGGGATTTACCTCTGTTATAAATCCTAGAGTACTGTGTGTGTCAGCATACCGATCCAGGGATGACACTTAAGCACAGAGACTTGACCGTCTGAGGTCGGGTCGCTACAAGATGGTACTAGAGCACATGTTGACTGTAGGATGTGACCCCTAGAAACTGGCAAGCCCATAGGAAAGATTTTTCTCTACAACTTCATTTTCAAAAGGATCTTTTACCTCTCTTATCTTCTGAGCTTATTCAAATATTCTCTTTTAGTGAGACTATACCCCTTTTCCCCTTTTGACCACTCAAAGATTCGGCTGATGAGACCACTCCAAGAAGTACAAGATATCGGACCACTAAGACCACATCGGAATGAAGAGGATTTTACTATGTATTATAATAATGGAAACTGCAACGGTTGAAGACTCTAAAGACTAGGAGAATTTGAAGGCCCTGTAGAATTTATAGATTTGTATGACATAGGAAGGCTACCCTATTGGAATTTTTCAGACTGTGGAAGCTGTCAATACTCGAGATCAAGGTGTATCAGAGAAAGACCGGAACATGGAGCATGAGAACTCAAAGTTTTGTCAAGAAAACCCTAAGGCAGGAGATATCAACTATGGAAGATAGCTCATGGCAATGACAAGGGCAGAAACACGGTTACCCGTGATGTCATCGCCACTGATACTATGGTCACCGAGCTGAGCTAAGCATGCATTTCTTCGAAAGGATTGGATGGTAGAAGGCTGATGGAGCATCTATCAACAAAAGATGAAGTTTTAACCTTAGCCGGTGTATCACCAGGATCTGGAGTAGTAAATCGTGAATTTTAAGATGGAACTCCAGGAAGCTGTATTAGACAAGGAAGCATTTCATGACGAACTCAGGAACCAGAAGCTGAAAGTAGCCAAGCTGGAGGAGCTACAACCTCGAGATACCGGAGATTTGTCACGAACTAAAGGGTAGTAGGACCATGGCTCATGCCAAGGATGTTGAAACCCAGAAGTTTCGAACGCAACTCTAGAAGTATTAAAGGACGTCACGATAGACTTTGCGACAACAGAGATGATCTGGCAAAAGAACTTGAGAAGGTCAAGCACGACCAGAGGAAGCCATCAAAGACATGAATAAGACTTGAAGAGTTTGGCAATTTTTGAAGATTTATTGACCTTTAGAAGACCAAACCCCTGTTATACCTACGTTAGATGCGACATTTGTGAGCTGTCATTTGTTTGATGTTTTTCCCGACAGCCACAAATAAAATCTGCTTTTTCAAAACTTTTGTTTGTATTGTGTGCATCCCTCTCGATCTCTCTTATCTCACCCCAAACCCATGGACCCAATAGAGGATGAATGGAGATAAGCTTGTATTCTCTGGACCGATGAGTCAATTGGAGACAGACCGATGGATTCAGAACATGGAGGATCATATGGAGAACAACCCTATAGTCAGAAAGGATATGGCCCAGCATGCTCTTCAGTGCTTTGAAATAGGTGCTGCTACTTGGTGGAGGATGTACCAATCCATCAATGGATGGCAAGGAGTAACCACTTGGAAAGAATTTAAGTTGACTTTGCTAAAGCCTCGGCTCGTGTCCCAGGAATTGAAGCCTTATGGAAATGATACAAGGAAGTCTTGTGCATGCAAGCTTTGTGGAGAAATAGGACACAACCATAAGGAACACAAGGATGAATGCCCAAATTGTGAAGGAAGTCACCCAGCTGAAGAATGCCCAACTAGGCAGATCACTTGTTTCTTGTATGAAGGGACTACCCACTACCCTGCTCAGTGTCACATTTCCCCCATGGTACAAAGAACCATCCATTAGAAGAAAGAAGTCAAGAAAGGAGCCCTCATAGAAATTTTAGAAGAACCCGTGATGAAGGAAGAGGTGGAGGGCACACCCGAAGAAGACCCAATTAAACCCTGCACCAAGTCATGCTATTCATGTGGAGAAGAAGGACACATCTCCCAGAGTTGTATGAATGGGGATCTAGTAGAGTTCCCGACGGAGGAAGTAGAGTATGACCCACAAGAAATAGAAGCCATGATTGGAATGGAAAGGTCCAGGAAGAGAAGTAGATTGGATACCAGCAAGGACCTAAGTCATATCACCTGTTTCATGTGCAAGGAGTCAGGGCACTACCTCAGCAGTTGCCCAAAAAGGAAGCCAAGGACCCAAGGAGGCTATGTAATCACAAGGAAACCTCGGGACTTGTTAGAAGTAATATGTTTTCGTTGTAATGAAGCAGGCACTTTGCCAGAGATTGTCCCAATGAGAAGGAGACTTGTGGTAATTAGTTGTGTCTGTGAGAAGTATAGCAGTGAGAACATTTTTCTTTTATATTGAGGTGTTGAGTTGAGGTATGTAATGGAAATGCAAGAGATTGTAAGAATTTGAGAATCGATAAAGTTAGCATCGTTGGTACTGATTTGGATTTTTGAGTAGTTACTCTATGAAGAAAGATTTTTACCATTTTCGAAGATATGAAAAATATGGTATATGGATGAGTTTGTGCATTTTAAGGGTGGTAGTACCCTGTGAGGACCCTTGGCCCCTGGAAAGGATAATGATTGTTCCACGGAGTGGACTTCATAAGTACGAATTTTATCTCGATATGTGGGATACCCCAAGAGTATGAAGGTATGGAGTATTATTGGATGTAAAGGAGGTAAAATGTTGGTAATATGGAGCAATTGCAACTCCATGATGAGTTTGAGTAAACATGTTTTAGTTTGGCACAATTAGAAGGAAGGGAGACAATACAATTGGATGAATTTTAAGTATGCTAGGAAGATGGAAGTTGGATGTTGGGATAATGAGCAGTTGCCCAGATGATGTGTTCAAGGATTACAAGTGATAAGATGGGCCATAACCCACAGGCCCCAGGACTTGCCAATAAGCAAGCACATTCTTGCTGAAGGAAAAACCTTGGAAGAACTTACGACCTTATCGACAGACGATCTTATAGGAGTTTACGCAAAACCTGAGAGTTGTGAAGAAATGATAGATGTTTGTTTGGCTTGCAGAATCAATGGATTTATCCGAACTTGGTTCATTGACAAAAGAAATTCTGCAATGCTTGTGAGGATGACCGAGTGTTAGAATACGAGATTCACTAAACCATATACAGGGTAATGATTTGGGTGCAGGATGGATTGATCACCATACCGACTTACTCTTATTATTTTCCTTGCTATACGGGATGGTAAATCTGGGTGACTTACCTATAGTAGAGAGACGATGATATTAAACCTTGTTTAAACCTTAGAATGGTATAAGAATTTTTCCCTTGTACACGGCAGCTTTTGCCAATTGTAGGATATATGGTGAGGTTCAAGCCCAGACCCATTCCCTGCAGGAGAAACCATAAATTGTTAACCGCCATGAGATATCGATAGTTGTTTAGTATTGGCGCCAGACCCGTGAGATAAGAAGATCCAGCCACAGGAAGACCGTACCAAGATGAAAGGACATGAGAATTGAGGAAAAGGTTATGCCGCTACCGGAAGAGCCCGATAAGGAATTATACTGACGATCTGAGAAGACTGGCCCTGTCAACAAAAAGGATGGAATATATAAGTTTTGATGGAAGCGTAACCATCTTTCTAAGGGTGGTAGCACCCCAGACCCTTCCGACGATCAATGGATTTTGAGAAGACCCCCAAACCTAACCTATTTATTTCTATCCTCTCCGAATCTCGAGGACGAGATTCATTTTAAGGGTGGTAGTTTTGTAACATTCCAAAACTCTAAATTTTGGAATGTTATAATAAATAGATAGATTTGATTGATTTTTTTATTGTTGTGTGATTGATTGACTGAAGGTGAGTGTTATTTGAAACCTTTTGAAAGTTAAATGAGAGGGAATAAAAGGACTTTCCCAAACTTTCATTTTGCATTTTGATCTCCGTGAATTCAAATTCTTTTCAAATACAAAACCCTAGAGAGAAGATAACATGACTTCTTCCATTTAAATAAATGAAAAGGGTATTTGAAAATATTTGAATTTCATTTGGAACTATTTTCAAATTCAGAAACTTTAAGCAACTCAATGATTTTCACGAGAGAAGATAATATGAATTCTTCAAAAAAATATGAAATATGAGTTGGAAGTTTTAAAAAAATTAAACTCAAAGTCCTTTTGAATTTATTTTCAATTTGAAGTTATTTGGATTTTTATTCAAAAACAATTATCCAAAATAAAAATATATGGAAAATAGGGTAACATGATTCCCTACAACTGAAAATATGAGAGAAATAAATTTGAAATCATTTTGGTTTTTTAAATGATTTTTATTAGGTCTTATTGCAATAGCACTCCTTGCTTTATTTGAATTTATGTGGATTTTATTCGACTCTAGAAAAATGTTCAGGTTGTAGGAAATCTTTTTCTAAAAAATTTGATATATTATATGCCTATATAGTATTTTTGTTTATTTTGTTTTATTTACTTTTGTTTCTTTGGAAAATATTTAAAAAAAATTCTAGGCCCCCAAATAGGTCGGCCCAGTTTCCAGGCCAAGCCCAGCCCGCACCGCGTCGCCCCCGACCTCCGCCCGAACTCCGGCTCCCGCACGCCAACCGCCGCCGCCATGGACGTCGTGCCGCCTCCGGCCTCCTCTGCCCCCTCCTCCAAGGCCTCCTCCGCCCCTCCCCTATAAAGCCGCCGCCCTAGGCCCCCGCCTCTCTCTCCTCGCCTCGCCCGCCTCTCGCCGCACCGCCGCCCTCGCACCGCATCGCGCCGCCGCCGCATCTCGCTTCACCGCGCTGGCGCACTTCCCCGCGCCGCCCCGCGCAGCCGCCTTCACCCGCACCTCGCTGGAGCCGCGCCGCCTTCGCCGGAATCCGTTCGCCGCGGACGCCGGTTTTATATGGTGAACCGGTATAAACCGCTATAAAACCCTTCCTCGGTTTTTCTTCAGTTATATATATATAGGGTCACGCTATTCCCCACCCTGGGTGAGGAATAGTTATTCTTCACCCCTCTCTATTTTGACATCAATTCGTCATATTTTTACGTTTCCTAAATTTTGTCTTATTTCATACATAAAAAGAGAACATAAGAAATATGTACTCGCCGTAAAAATATTTTATGTTACGTAAAATTACGAATATAAAACACAGTGTAAAACATACATAAAATGTGATTTTTTTGGTCTTATAACCTATATTTTTATTTTTATACCAAATTTTACATATTGAATCAATATGCATGTAATTATTTATATTCTAAACATAATTTATTTAGAAAGCGATCGTAAGATTACCCTGGATGAAGAATAACTTATTATGCACCCTGTATGATGAATAGTAACAATATATATAGATCGGTTTTTCTTTTAGATCGGTTTTTATATTTTACGTTAGTTACTTTTGCGAGCATTCATTAGCTAGTGTTCGGGAGCGAACGATTTTCGCTCGTTAGCGATCGGTAACGAACGTCCGCTATTTAGTCTTTTTCTTTTATTTTAGTTTTTTGCCAGGGACTCGTTTGTGAATATTTTATTTACAGATTAGCCCCTGATTTTCAAGCGATCACTACTTTTTACTCGTTAGTCCAAATCCAACGAAACCAACGCCCACTTCTTCGTTATGATCTCCTCTATCCAGTAAAACAACTTAAACATGTTTTTGAAATTTTAAAATTTGAATTAGATCAGATTTTAATTCAAACTTCGTTTGATCATAACTCGAGTTTTATAACTCCGTTTGAGTTGATTCTTTTTGCATATTAAAGCTCTTGACCTAAACTTTCTAATAAGGCCAAATACACATAATTTTGGTGCTGTTAGAAATTGTTTTATGTTGCAAAAGTTATTTGATTTTGATGTTTTCCAATTTGTCTTTTTCGTTCTTTCCGACCTTTTGAGTGATTGCTTATGTGTGGTTACTATTGATTGCTTACGATAGATTGACCGAAGTGTGACGAGTAGAACTATCAAGAGTTTTGAGTGTGAATCATCTTCGTCAACAGTACAGGCAAGTTCACACTTTGATCATATCCCTTTCATACCTAGTTTTTATGCATTAGTTTCACCCTCAAACATTGCATGAGTAGGATTGCTAACATGTGGGTATTGGGAAGTAGTTGATGAGGTAGGAACCTATTGCCCTGCATTCAAACCTCAGGAGTTACTATTACGTTATGCTTATATTGCCATGCTATGCTCGTAGACGTGGATTGGGTTTGAGTGAATTCATGACAGATGTGAGATTGTTTACTTAATGGTTCAACTTAAGGTGGCAATTTTAATACACATCTGGGTGGATTGAGGCACCTGGGGAACCCAGTGATTGCCTGTATTTTTGGAAATCCCGGGGTACCGTGTGATTCTCCTATGGACTGCCATCCAGGCTCAAAGGGATCATAAGATTATTCATGCTAGAAACTTCCGTGTGCAGCCACAAGCTATGATGGGCTCTAGCATAGTTGATTAAGTTGTGTGAACTCTTATGGTGGTAGACTAGCAGATGTAGGGGATGTAGGTGTACCGGTCTACCCATCGTAAGGTGCTAACGCTTCTGAAAGATTGTGTCTCGGTCATCCGTTTCTCAAACATCATGTAGTGCCAGAAAACCAACGGAGGAGATCGGGTCTTGTGGGGAAAAGTGTACAAACTAATCATGATTAGCCGTGTCCCCGGTTATGGACATCTTGAGTATCTGGTTCTTGGATTATCATATTGATCTCATCATGTTACTTAAATAATTTGTTGGGTTGTTAATGTTTACTTTTAATTGGGATTGAGAGGGGGGTTACCTCCTCAATATTTTCAACCAACCGTGTAGTTTAATAAAAATATATTCCTTTGCAGTAGGGAAAAATTGGCTTTTCACAAAAACATTATACCCATAGAGCTTTTCCACTAGCCAAAAATGCATGTAGTTATAGCCTTTATTCATCATTATCCTATGGTGTGAATTTGCCAGTACATTCAGTGTACTGACCCTTTGTGGCTGCAACGTCTCATGTTGCGGGATTCTTACGACGAGTAAGTGATACGTTAGGGTTACGATTTCTACACTCGACTTTGTCGTTGGTGTTGATGGGAATCCACAACCTTGTTACTTCCGCTATTTGGATTGAGGTAATAGTATTTGCGTTACTTTATACATGTGATTTACCTCTGTTATAAATCCTCGAGTACTATGTGTGTCAGCATACCGATTCAGGGATGACACTTAAGCACAAAGACTTGACCGTCTGAGGTTGGGTCGCTACACCCGAACAAGTCGTTGACGCGCCGCTATCGCCGCTCCCCTCTCGGAGCTGGCTTGAACTTGTCTATGACAACCAGGAAGTCTTCTTGCACGTGCCTTTAAGGGCTAGTGCACAGGAGCTGCAGTCGTCACTCTTGAACCCTCGCATAGATCTAAAGCACCTGACATCAAATCTTTCCACAAGATGAGAAACCCTAACCTTACCGCCCCAAAGAGATGGCGGGAATCTACACCAGAGCTCCGCCGACTACATCGAGACGGACGAATTCGAGGAGGATCGAAGCCTGGAAGACAAACTCGAAGAAGTAGGGCTGCCATCCGCCCGAGCACCGTGCTTGCGAGGACTAAAAAGCCCTAACCTAAACTACTAACCGGAACAGAGGCTTCGGGATTCCCCTCCCCTCCACCGGCCGCCCAAGCGGCAGGCAGAGCGGAGGCGCATCCACGGGCTCGCTGGTGAAGTTTGGAGGGGAGAGTTTGTCCTAGACGCCTAATACGAGCCGCTGACGCGCCACTGTAGCCGCTCTCCTACCGGAGCCGGCTTGACCTTGTCAATGACAGCCGGGCCCTTAAGGGCCAGTGCCCCGGAGCTGCAGTCGTTATCGTTGAACCCTCGCATAGATCTGAAGCAGCTGACATCAAACTCGCTACAAGACGATAAACCCTAACCTTACCACCCCGAAGAGACGACATGAATCTATGCCGGAGCTTTGCCGACTAGATCCGGATGGACGAATTCGAGGAGGATCGAAGTCCGGAAGACAAACTCGAAGAAGTAGCGCCGCCATCCGCCTGAGCACCCCACCTGCGAGGACTAAAAAGCCCTAACCTAAACTACTAACCGGAGCATGGTATTCCCCTTCCCCGCCAGACTGATCACTTAACAATGAAATGTGAAAATTGTTCTTATTTAGAAACAAACAGAATCCAGGAAGCAGAAAAATATGCCAGATTAGTCACGCTTCCATACTGGAAAACTCTCACTCTTCTAAATAGCATGGGCACTTACAGTTCCTTTTCGAATATCTTTAATAGTGCTTGATGGACACCCTCTCCTGAGGCATTCTCTAGTCGTCCTGCCATCCAACATGAATCTACCAATGGGTCCTATTAGTGCACGTAGAATGGGCAGAGTAAACTGCAAGTATCCCAAACAAGTGTTGTCCCTTTTGCAACCTAGAAAAGCAGAGTAAACCACTACAAACTACAAAGTAATACTGCATACATTACTCTTTATTTCCTATTCGTGGGCAACATTAAGCAAGAAATGCGGCATACTGGAATATTAGTACTTCTTGTAATATTGCAATGAATACTATTTATGCCAGATCTAACAACCATTGTATGAACAGTCAAAGATGTAGTGAACACTTACAGTGAATATATATGCAAAACGTTGCTTGCCGATCTTCTCTCTACGACCAACTATATGCCTAAATTCTAGAAACTAGACGGGTACCCTGCGCGTTACTACAGCACATTTAGTAGGCTTCCAAGTGCTCAACATAATCATTAGAAAGTTGTTTCTTAAGCATACAAATAGAGCATTGGTCTCTTTTTGGTTGTTTGCAAGAAATTGGCATGCGGTTAAGCATGCACTAAACATATCAGCAGCTTTGCAATTTGTATTTTGAAGATTAATCATATTGTCATAGACCATTGAACATCACAGTTTGTATACACATGAATATTAAATAAGATTTCGTAAACATGAGCGTCTGTCGAAGGAAGATGTATTGATAAGTGATTTAATTTTGCAAGCTAGAAATTGACATGACGCGGGAGTGAAGTTTTCATTCGGTAAATAGTTGCACAACTGCAAGTATAGAAGCAAAATGATATTAGTTTCTAGCAATGGGGCAGCTCCATAATATTGCTTCAAAAGGTATTTTCGCAAGTATGAACAAACAGAAACCAAAATAAGCGAAAACTCATTTCTGAGCCCAAGCTCAGATGGTCCTGTTATTACGTGCATTCATTCGTTTCAAGATCTGTGAAGTATCTTGTATTCCATATGTATACTTTATGCGTATTGGGGTGAAATCTGACCCGGGTCCGCGCATTTAATACATATGGGTAACGTTGCAGCCATCCCAGTCCAGAACAACGCAAGACGGCCCCTCTTTGTTTCTGGGCCTTGCTGGACCGCCTCTCCAGTCTCCCCTATCGTTTCCCTTCTTGGCTCGCCCCAGGTTCCTTCGATCTCCTTCTTCGCCTCCTCCCACCAAATCGACTGAAGTGTCGACATTAGGAGCAGCAGCTCATCTTCTCCACCAGTCATTTAGTATGTTAATCATTTCCTTCGCTAGCAACCAGATCTTCTTGCCTCCTTCTCCCTTTCTCTAGCCGGCCTGTGCAATTTCTTCGAGTTTCAGGACAAGTATCTTCTAACCCGCAGGAGCCACAAGCCTTTTTGCCTTCGATCTCAAGATATCACTCTCCACTAGAAACGAGCCCTATAATTCGGTATTCTGTATAGTAAAATAATCTTGTTTGAACTCTAATGTTGATGATGATTTGACGTGTATCAACAGTCCAAGCTTGCAGAATGTTTGGAAAGAGACGGTTTCAGATCTGTCCAGGTCTCCAGGATGCACTGCAGGTCCTTGAAGGCCTGAATACCCACGGAGATCATCTGATCTCCTCGTGACGCTAGCAGATTTTCCCATGCAATGATAATGTTTTTGCCTCACTCGGATGCAAGTCGAAACTATTTCGAAGGCAAGGTATTAATCATACAACGCCCATGTGTATACATGGAATGAAGAAATTTTGGTTAACCTATGTGTAAATTTCCAGGCTACCATGTACTATCTGAAGCTGCATTCTGCCTCTTCTTTCTGTCTGTCTCCCTAGCAATATGCAGAAACCATGGCTTGAATATTAATGTGTTTCATGGTTGATGCTAAGCTGAAGGAATCATTGGTCGAAACTTAATTAGTACAATCCGTTGCATAGTTAAAACCATGGTGCTCTTCATGTAAGATGTAGCATTGTTTGGTAAATTTCTGAATTCCTGAAAGAGCAGATTGTGTTCTACATGTTCCCACATTTATCTGATGAGACACCTAAGAATCATAATCATGCATCCGTGCAAGTACAATGCACTTCCCAGTTAAGTTCACTCATCTGAGATGTATGTATCCATGCCACATCCAAAGCATGAAGATCTCAACATTTTTTTTGCAGTTTCCAGTGTGGGCTTTGAGTCGATCATCCTTGCTATGTGCATGAACTGAATCACCACGCTACCAAACAAGCAAAGACTAATTGGTTGAGGCGTCGTCGTGTTGGCTTACGGATACTTCTCCCATGAATGATCAACTAAGAAAATATGCATCTTAGCTACTTCCAAATGATGTGCCCCTCGAGCTGTTGCCCTGTTTCCATGGATTATGGATGGATAATTATCAGCCATGCGAGAAAGTACATGAACTTCCCCAGTTAACACTCGTCATCTCTCCAAAAACACGATGAACTTTCGTGTGCATCTTCTGCTGCATGTGCATGAACCGGATCACAAGCACTAGAAAACAAGCAGAGCTACTCAAGCGACATTTTTTGTTTTACTTACAGGGCTACTCCTCTGTCCCGCATTGCCATGCACCACCGTTCACAAACGTGCGAGGTCTCCTGCTCGGCGATGCTTGACTACTTAGGTCTACTAATCAGTCACTGAGCATTTTGTCATGTACTCCTGTCAATTATTAATTAATCCTTGTGGTTGACTGAACGAACGCATCATCGAGCCCCACAGACAATGGAAGCTAGACCAGTCGCCGGGCGATGGATGCCAGTTTTGATAGTATCTTAAGTATTACTCCCTCAGTCTCATAATATAAGAATGTTTTTGATACTAGTATAGTGTTAAAAACGTTTTTATAATGGGTGTGTCTAGGGCACATCTAGATGTGCTCTAGTTATTGCACATCTAAGTGAGTGAATCAAGCATAAAGAGAAAAAAAAATATTTACACGAATCTTAATGTAAGATCAATGATATATGACTTAGATGTGCAATACTTATGGCACATCTAGATGTGCTTTAGCAAAACTGTTTTATAATTTGGGACAGAGGGGGTATTAATTACCTACAATCTTTGTTTTAACTGGCATGTCCAATCTGCGTGCCAGCACGTACGGGAGCATGCTCCGACCACCAGGAACTCAAACCCGTTGTCCGCCATCGCACGCCGGTGATTCTCCGTCGCTGCCACGGACTACAACCACTTTCTCTAACGTTTTTTAAAGACCCCAGCGCTAGATCCACAAGATATTGTTGTAGTCCATGCAGGGTCGTTTTTCTTTCTGTGCCACAGCTCGCATTAATCCTAATAACATGTGTCCCTAAAAAAATCCTAATAACCTGTACATATATTATGTGCTACGGCTCTTCTCCATACAAACCGGCTGAGCCACGGAACAGATAGAGGTCTTGGCGGAGTCACCCAGCAAATTTGAAACGTCCAGCGCGCATCGCTCGGGGGACTGCACCGTAGACCACCGTGACATACCGTATTTCTCGCTCACGAGCAATTTTCCAGCGCCCACACGGCAACAGTCAAATCACCTTTCACGGATCCACGTAGCAGAGCCAACGCCGAGGATAACGGGAGCAGCTGGGCTCGGGCATTGAAACGCCGCGTCCATAAAAATAAGCTACTCCCTCCGTTACGGTTTAGAAGGCGCACTTTAAAATTCTCTAGGACCTAGGTGGTTATCTATTGGTTGTGAGATGTGTTAAAAAATAGCATTCACACTACGCATGCATATTGAAATAGTATATCGGAGTACTAATTAGCTACTAGAAATAAATGCAATACGCCCTAAACCTTGTCTATTGTGGAAACGCACGCAAATTTAACCGCACCTTCTAAACTGTGACGGAGGGAGTACTATGTCTAGCTTGTGATTTTGAGTAGAAAAATACTATCATATATAACTATATTCACTTGCCCTTATTAGTGATCACATATGATATTTTTGGACTACAACTAAAAGTAGTGCATAACCATCATCGACTACAATCAGTAGATATTTTCTTTATTTATTTTATGATGAACCAAACAAAATTTTAAATCCAGAAATCAGCACCTTAATTAGGAAAGATAAATTAAAAAATCTCCAAAGGGACCAGCAAATTCATAGTACATGTTTGGATAACGTGCTTGCGGCGTATGAGAGTGTTCATGCAATCAGGAAAAGGAAGAGGAAGAAACCATTGTGTGCGGTCAAGTTGGATATGATGAAGGCATATGACAGGGTAGAGTGGATTTTCTTAGAACAAATGCTATCACGTTTTGGCTTTGCTCGGGGATGGATATCGATGGTGATGAGATGTGTAACATCAGAAAAATTCATGGTCAAGTTAAATGGTGGATGCTCTAGGGGGTTTCTACCATCTAGGGGGCTACGTTAGGGAGACCCTCTATCCCCTTATTTATTCTTATTCTATGTTGAGGGTTTTTGGGTACTTCTGAAAAAGGCTTAAGAGAACCAAATCATCAAGGGTGTCTCGTTTGGGAGCACTGGCCCCCACGTGGCACATCTCTTGTTTGTTGATGATAGCATTGTGTTTTTGGAAGGATCTCAAGACAATTTTGTGGCCCTGAAGGATATCTTAGAGAAGTATGAGGCTGCATCTGGGCAAAAAGTAAATCTTCAAAAATCATCTATATTTTTTGGTAAAGGTTCTCTTGAGGAGGAGAAAGGGACACTTATGCAGGCAATTGGGATTGAATCAGAGGCATTGAGTGAGAGGTATTTAGGATTGCCAACAGTGGTTGGGAAGTCCAAGGATGGTACTCTTAAATATGTTACTGAGTGTTCAAAAGGGAAGGTCTCGGGATGGAAAGGACAAGGATTATCAAAAGTAGTGAGAGAAACGTTAGTTAAATATGTGTTACAAGCTACACCGACTTTTACCATGAGCTGTTTTCAACTCATAAAGAAGATGTGCTGGAACCTGACTTCAATTTCGTCAAATTTCTGGTGGGGTGCAGCAAATGGTGAAGGGAAGGTGCACTGGTTAGCATGGAAGAAAATGTGTACTGCTAAGCGGGAGGGGGGCTGGGATTCAAAGACCAAGTGGCATTTAATCAAGCACTACTGGCGAAACATGCATGGAGACTTTTACAGAATCCAGACTCATTATGTGCAAGAGTACTCAAGATGCGATATTTCAAGGAAGGGACGATCTTGAATGCAACATGCCCCTCCGGGGCCTCATACACTTTCCGAAGTATCCTATACGGACGTGATCTGTTGAGGGAGGGCACTATATGGTGCATAGGAGATGGGTCTCAAATCAACATCCACCATGACAACTAGATACCAAGACAGGGAAGTTTGAAGCCACTTGGGCAAGTGTATGTGCAGGGTGTCACTAAGGTATGCTATCTGATGACACCAACTGGCATGGCATGGGACATGAACAAAGTTGACGTTATGTTCTCACTGGTGAACGCCAACGATGCAAACAAATAGCTACTGGAGGCCCGGGAATGGAAGATTATATTGCATGGAACTATACGAAGAACGGAGTGTTCTCGGTGAAGTATGCATACCACCTTAAGATGATGCTAAATGGGATTAAGACCGGAGGGCCGGGAACTTCTTCCTCAGTTCAAAAACACAAAGGGTGGCTGGGCTTGCGGGGCACATGTGCTCCAAATAAGGAGAAAATACATATGTGGAGGTTGATGAGAAACGGGCTAGCAGTCAGGTCGGAGCTTCTAAGACGCAGCATCAAGGCTGGGGTCTTTTATGCGGTGTGTGGGAGAGAGGAGACGCTTATGCACAGGTTTTGGACATGTCTGCATTCGGTTCTTTTCTGGAAGGTCCTGCACTCGGAGAAAGGAGTTGTGGTGGCAATCCCATCGTGTCAGATTGACTCCACGTGTGCTCTCTCAACCTGGCTGCTGGGATGGCTCGCAGAGGCGAGTGCCGACGAACGGGTGGTGATGGTCTGGGCTTGCTATGGATTATGGTTGGCTCGAAATGAAGCAAAGGATGGGGAAGAAGATTGCAGCGCCACATTAAATAGAGATGTCAGCGTGTATGTACATGGCGGAATGGCTCTTGGTACACAAGAAGGAGGCACCGGCTGTGTCGAAGAAGGAAATTCAGAAGTGGACAGCTCTGGCAGAGGGGTGGATTAAAGCGAATTTCGATGGTGATGTGTCAAAGCATGAAGATAAGGGAGGCGGAGGAGTGATCCTGAGAGGCCATGCGGGGGATTTCCGGGCGGCTGCCTGTCATGTCTATCACCATGCAACGGAGCCAGAGACGATGGGGATCTTAGCGTGCAAAAGGCGGTCCAACTAGCGGTCGGGATCAACGTACAGAAGCTGCACTTGGAGACTGACAACAAGGCAGTGGTGTCGATACTTCAGGGAAGGGATAAGAACTTGGCTGCCGTAGGGCCAACAGTGGAGGAGATCAAAGCAATGTTCCACTTGTTTCACGAGGTGAAAGTATCTTGGGTCGGACGATCTGCGAACTCTGCCGCACATAAACTTGCTAGAGTAGGGTTAGGAGAGGAACTGTGTAAGGTGTGGCTCATGGTGCCACCAGACTTTGTGCTTGATGTCGTCTTTGCGGAGATCCCAGACTCGTCTTAGATAAATAAAGTGGCATTAACCCTCAAAAAAATCAAGCTCCACTGCAAGTACTAATAAGCAAGTAAGAATATGCTAGTTGATATATTGATCTTCGCTTGTGTGACGCCCCCGATTTGACCGTACACTAATCATGCACGCAAATGTGTACGATCAAGGACTCACGGAAAGATATCACAACACAACTCTACAAATAAAATAAGTCATACAAGCATCATATTACAAGCCAGGGGCCTCGAGGGCTCGAATACAAGAGCTCGATCATAGACGAGTCAGCGGAAGCAACAATATCTGAGTACAGACATAAGTTAAACAAGTTTGCCTTAAGAAGGCTAGCACAAACTGGGATACAGATCGAAAGAGGCGCAGGCCTCCTGCCTGGGATCCTCCTAAACTACTCCTGGTCGTCGTCAGCGGGCAACACGTAGTAGTAGGCACCTCCCGAGTAGTAGTAGTCGTCATCAACGGTGGCGTTTGACTCCTGGACTCCAGCATCTGGTTGCGACAACCAGAAAGAAAGGAAAGGGGGAAAAAGGGGGAGAAAGCAACCGTGAGTACTCATCCAAAGTACTCGCAAGCAAGGAGCTACACTACATATGCATGGGTATCAAATGGGATAAGGGTATCATATGTGGACTGAACTGCAGAATGCCAGAATAAGAGGGGGATAACTAATCATGTCGAAGACTACGCTTCTGGCCACCTCCATCTTGCAGCATGTAGGAGAGAGTAGATGGTAAGTTCATCAAGTAGCATCAAGTAGCATCGTATAGCATAATCCTAACCGATGATCCTCCCCTCGTCGCCCTGTGAGAGAGCGATCACCGATTGTATCTGGCACTTGGAACGGTGTGTTTTATTAAGTATCCGGTTCTAGTTGTCATAAGGTCAAGGTACAACTCCAAGTCGTCCTGTTACCGAAGATCACGGCTATTCGAATAGATTAACTTCCCTGCAGGGGTGCACCAATAACCCAACACGCTCGATCCCATTTGGCCGGACACACTTTCCTGGGTCATGCCCGGCCTCGGAAAATCAACACGTCGCAGCCCTACCTAGGCACAACAGAGAGGTCAGCACGCCGGTCTAAATCCTATGGCGCAGGGGTCTGGGCCCATCGCCCTTTGCGCACCTGCATGTTGCGAACGCGGCCGGAAGCAGAACTAGCCCCCTTAATACAAGAGCAGGCTTACGGTCCAATCCGGCGCGCTCCATTCAGTCGCTGACGTCACGAAGGCTTCGGCTGATACCACGACGTCGAGTGCCCATAACTGTCCCGCGTAGATGGTAAGTGTGTATAGGCCAGTAGCCAGACTCAGATCAAATACCAAGATCTCGTTAAGCGTGTTATTTTGAAATAACCGCGAACGCCGACCAGGGCCAGGCCCACCTCTCTCCTAGGTGGTCTCAACCTGCCCTGTCGCTTCGCCACAAAGATCCACACAGAGGGCCGTTGGGACAAAGGTCCTTTCAGCCCCCAATCCGTGAATCACTCGCGGGTGCTCCACAAGCTGACCCGTCTTTAGTCACCACATGTATACTGTATAAAGTATATAGTATATACCCGTGATCACCTCCCGAGTGATCACGGCCCGATAATATAGCATGGCAGACGGACAAGAATGTATGGCCACTGATGATAAACTAGCATCCTATACTAAGCATTAGGATTGCATGTAAAGGTATCAACAGTATTGGCAAGGACAGGCTATGCATCAGAATAGGATTAACGGAAAGCAGTAACATGCTATACTACTCTAATGCAAGCAGTAGAGAAAAGAGTAGGCGATATCTGGTGATCAAAGGGGGGGCTTGCCTGGTTGCTCTGGCAAGAGAGAGGGGTCGTCAACACCGTAGTAGAACTGGGGGCGCCGTCAGCCTCGGGGTCTACCGGAAAGAAGTAACGGAGGGGGAATACAATAAATAATAGAGCAATCAAGGTATCACAAAGCATAATGAGGCAATACGCGGTGCTAGGTATGCCCTAACGCGGTATTAGGTGATACCGGCGAAGGGGGAAACATCCGAAAAAGTATTCCCGGTGTTTTGCGTTTTCGGACAGCTGAACCGAAGGAGGAAAGTTGCGAGTTGGATATGTTAGGGGTGTGTGGTGGACGAACGGGTTGCGTATCCGGATTCGTCTCATCGTTCTGAGCAACTTTCATGTACAAAGTTTTTTTTTCATCCAGGTTATGAATTATTTTATATGATTTTACAAAGTTTTAAATGATTTTCAAAATGTCTAGATTTACTTGTAATTCAAAAATAAATGGGAAAATGCTAGGTGCACTTCTGGGTGCACCAAAGGCTAACATGTGTGCACAGTCAACTGCCAAGTCAACAGTTGAATAGGTCAACGTTGACCGGTCAATGGATGAATAGTGATGGTGGGGCCCAGGTGTCATGTAGAGTAGCAAAAATGATTTTGGTTAGTTATTATAATTTCTAGGGGACCCACATGTCATCTATACATAAACTAACCTAACTACTAATTAATCCCAAATTAATTGGACATGGCCGGAAATTAGTCACGGCCGGCCACACACACAGAAAACACACACGCACACGCACCGAATACATAGCTGGGGGTTACTTTTGTTCCGTGTTAACAGAACAAAGCATTTTACGATTTTCATAGGATTTAATTCAGGCATCGAAAGGATTTGGTCCAGTGGGATAAAATGAAGTTAGTCATGTATATTTTCTACTCATATTATTTTTACCCATGTTAGCACTTGATTAGTTGTTGTTTAGGGGCTGTCCAGAGAGCTAAACAGCATAAAAGTGCAAAAGCTAGCTACTGCTACAGTAACTGAATGTTACTGTAGCAGAGCAGCAGCAGAGTAGCATCCAACGGTGGCAGTAGTAGTAAGAAGCAACAGAGCAGCAGCGGGCGACGACGAGCGCAGGCAGCGGCGTGGCATGGGCGCGCGTGCGGTGCTGGCAAGGCCGGACGAAGGCGGGCGCAAACAGGGAGCAGTGGCGCGCGGCCGGACGCGGCGAGGGGACGTGGCCACGCACGGGCGGGCACACAAGCGGGGTCGTGGACAGGGACACGCCAGGCAAGGTGGGGTGCGGGCGGAGGTGGTTACGGGGGCGGCAACGCGGGCAGATGCGAGCGCACGTCGGCAGGAGCAACAGCGAGTGGGGCGAGGTCAGGGCGCAGGGCGCGTGTGAGATCAGAATCAGCGACAACGACGGCCAGCGGCGACGCCCAATAGAATCGATCTCAGAGGGCACGTGTGGACAAACAAGAAGGGGAAGGAGATGCGCAAGCTCACTTTGATGCGGAGGAAGAGCTCGACGGAGGCGGGGAAGCAGCAGTGGCAGCGGATCGACGACGGTGATCCGCGGAGCCGGAGGTGGAAGATGAAGGCGTTGGCGTCGATGCGGTGCTCGCGAGCTCGATCCGATGACGCAGGGGCTCCGAGGTCGAATCCGTTCACGTAGTCGACGTAGTCGACGACGATGAAGCAGTTGGTCACGTTCTCAGGCGCTGGAGAGCTCGGTGTGCACGAGGGCGACGAAATTCATGGCGACGGCGGCTCATCTTCTTGCGGGAGAGATAGAAGCGGCACAAGGTGGGGAGATGGGGGGCTAGCTAGGGTTTCAGCCGGGGGGAGGGGGTTCGCGCGGTCTTTGTAGGCGTCCAGCGGAGGTGCCGGATGGCCGCCACGCACGGCATAGCCGGCGGATGGCTGCCACAAACCCTCCCGTGAACAGGAGGTAGTGGATGGCTACGGGGTGGATTGGGCCATGTACTGTAGACCTAGAGCCCGGCCACACGTACGTAGGTTTCCTTCTCGTTTTCTTTTCAGTTTTGCCTTTTTCTTTTTTGTTTCTTTTAATTAGCTTCCGTTTTACATTTAAAACTTGAACCAAATGACTTTTTTTTAAAAAGTGGAGCCTTGACATATAAATACTATGCAATAGTCTGCACTGCCACAAAAGGTTTAGTCCCCAAATAATTTAGTTTGATATTTTAATAATTAGTAAAGGCATTTAAGTAATTATGTTTGCTACTATTTTATTTTTATTAAAGCATTTAAACACTTCATAATAATCTGGTTTCTCCAAGATAATTACTTATGCAATATTTGGCACAACACTGAACATTTTAGTTTTAATTTTTGAAAACTTTACCGTCTGACGTAAATTCAAATTTGAATTCGAATCGGTTTTGAACTAACGTGAGATTAACAACAGTAACCGTGGTGACATGGCGTCATTAACATGGGATTACTGTAGCCTAACTATCCGAGAGTCACAGCTTGTTGGTTGAATACTTGAGAAAGTTGAAAACATAATACTCGCAAGAACGGACAAAACCTATTGGTGATGGCACCCTTTTCTCTTCGATGATATATGAACTGCAAAGACACGTGCGTAACCGCTCATGGCAGAACCTTGACCGGATTGCCTGCATGCATGTGAAAGTGGTCAAAAGCAGGAGCATTAGACTACCCACAGTGGGAGTAACATAGGTGGTAACATCACACTTATCTAAGAAAAATAGATGATGTGACATGTAATTAATAAAGAAAGAGAAGCATGTGATAACATAGCTAGTTACTGTAATATCATACATACCAAGAAAAGATGAGCCTACAACGTAATAAATAAAGTGATACATGGCACAACATATATGTTACTACCCACTGTAGAGGTAGTAACATAGACTAGTAACATATGCATGTTACTACTCTAAGTTACTCTCCACTGTGACTAGTTTTAAAGAGTCCACATTCAATTGAGGTTCCCAATAAAAATTAGGTCACCCGATTTTGACCCGGTCAACAATTTCTCAAAGATATCTCATTCAATTATTTTATATTATACACCATGCTTCCAATTTTTAAGGCCTCACAATTAATTTAGGCATTCAATTCAGGCTTTGGTCAACCGATTTTGATCGGGTCAACACTTTCTTAAGTTCTCCCATTTAATTCTTTTATTCACTATGTTCCCTAATTTTGAAGCTCTTCCATTCAATTGAGCTATTTAATTTTGAATTTGTCATACGATTTCGACGGGTCAACATTTTTTCAAATCAATCAGTTGCAATCGGCCTAAAAACATATCAATCCCGCTCACCCTCCCATCACCTGAAAAAAATCAATGTCATCATGTGATATGGTAGTACCAATATAGTAGTATATGCCACCAACAACACAAAAAATTTCCCACATAAATATATGTTGGTTAGCGGATAACACAGAATCACACCACGAAAGGCCCACCAAATCACCGCATTATACAAAAACACGCTATCATCATCGCCATCCACCAAACCAATTATTCCATCTGTACCAAAATATAAGGGGCATGGTTTTGTTGAAATTTAAATTACTTTAACTTTGACCAAGTTCAGAGAAAAAATATTGACATCTACAATATATTAAAAAAATGGAAATTCATTTCATGATGAATTTAAAAATACTGGTTTGACATTATGGATTTTGGTATATTTCTCTACAAATTTGATCAAACTTAAGGTTTGACTGTTCAAAAGTAATACATCTTATATTTTGAAATAGAGTGATTATTTTTTGAAGAAACCTAACAACATCAACCTTGCAACAAAGCGCGCCCAACCCTTCTAGTAATCTGTTATCTGTTATATATAAAAAATAATACAAGAGCTAATTAGAAAAAAAAAGATAATTAGTCTAGAAAATCACACAATAATCAGAAACATCTGACCATCAATTAAATTGACTAGCTGATTATGACCAATGGATCTCCAAAATAGTCTATTTACATAAGGTTCAATCAAATTACCCACCAATGCCCTTAATTATCTACACTAATTATCTTTAATCGTACCCATTCAATTTATCTAGCTAGAATAAAAAAAGATTAGGTTATGGTGCTTTGCTCCAACATCTTCTCGCGGCTGACAAGTTCTCATTGGTTCGCTCGGCCGGCCGGCCTGGCATCAACCCAATACGCCCGGTTGTCTGCCCATGCATGCATACGAGGAGCGTCCCGTTCCACGCTTGCTCTTTGCATGCATCCACGTTCCAAGAAGCTACGTATGCACACGAAAAGCGTCGGGTTCAATACTTGCTTCGTGCATGCATCCACGTTCGGGCGCTAATAGCTGTTGAGGCAAGAATCGGTCGGAGAAATCACTCGTTAAGTTTGTGATTTGTAATGATAAGTCCACTCGCTTTTGGCTTGATTGATGCTGCGGTACCTTTCTGATACGTCTTCAATGTATCTACAATTTTTGATTGCTTCATACTATATTATCTACTGTTTTGGACTATATTGGGCTTTATTTTCCATTTTTATATTATTTTTTGGACTAATCTATTAACCGGAGGCTCAGTCCAGAATTGCTAATTTTTTTGCCTATTTCAGTGTTTCGGAGAAACAGAATACCAAACGGAGTCCAAACGGAATAAAATCTTCGGGAACGTGATTTTCTCACCGAACGTGATCCAGGAGACTTGGACCCTACTCCAGGGAGTCAAAGAGGAGGTTACGAGGGTGGGGGGCGCCCCCCCTAGGGCGCGCCCCTGCCTCGTGGGCCTCTCGATACTCCACCGACGTACTCGTTCCTCCTATATATACCTACGTACCCTCAAACGATCAGAACAGGAGACAAAAACCTAATTCCACCGCCGCAACTTTCTGTATCCACGAGATCCCATCTTGGGGCATGTTCCGGAGCTCCGCCGGAAGAGGGCCGCCATCACGGAGGGCTTCTACATCATCCTAGCCCCTCCGATGAAGTGTGAGTAGTTTACCTCAGACCTTCGGGTCCATAGTTAGTAGCTAGATGGCTTCTTCTCTCTCTTTGAATCTCAATACAAAGTTCTCCCTCTCTCTTGTGGAGATCTATTCGATGTAATCTTCTTTTTGCGGTGTGTTTGTTGAGACCGATGAATTGTGGGCTTATGATCAAGTCTATCTATGAATAATATTTGAATCTTCTCTTAATTTTTTTATGTATGATTGGTTATCTTTGCAAGTCTCTTCGAATTATCCGTTTGGTTTGGCCAACTAGATTGGTAGTTCTTACAATGGGAGAAGTGCTTAGCTTTGGGTTCGATCTTGCGGTGTCCTTACCCAGTGACAGAAGAGGCAGCAAGGCACGTATTGTATCGTTGTCATCGAGGATAACAAGATGGTGTTTATTTCATATTGCATGAATTTATCTCTCTACATCATGTCATCTTGCTTAAGGCGTTACTCCGTTTTTAACTTAATACTCTAGATGCATGCTGGATAGCGGTCGATGAGTGGAGTAATAGTAGTAGATGCAGAATCGTTTCGATCTACTTGTCACGGACGTGATGCCTATATACATGATCATGCCTAGATATTCTCATAACTATGCTCAATTCTGTCAATTGCTCAACAGTAATTTGTTCACCCACTGTAGAATACTTATGCTCTTGAGAGAAGCCACTAGTGAAACCTATGGCCCCCGGGTCTATTCTCATCATATCAATCTCCATCACTTTAATCTTGATTTGCCTTTTACTTTTTACTTTGCATCTTTATACCAAAAATACCAAAAATATTATATCTATCAGATCTCACTCTCGTAAGTGACCGTGAAGGGATTGACATCCCCTAATCGCGTTGGTTGCGAGTAGCTATCGTTTTGTGCAGGTACGAGGGACTTGAGCGTGGCCTCCTACTGGATTGATACCTTGGTTCTCAAAAACTGAGGGAAATACTTACGCTACTCTGCTGCATCATCCCTTCCTCTTCGGGGAAAATGAACGCAAGCTCAAGACGTAGCAAGAAGGATTTCTGGCGCCGTTGCCGGGGAGTCTACGCAAAAAGTCAACATACCAAGTACCCATCGCAATCTATATCTCTCGCATTACATTATTCGCCATTTGCCTCTCGTTTTCCTCTCCCCCACTTCATCCTTACCGTTTTATTCGCCCTCTCTCTCTATCCTCCCTCTCTATTTGCCTCTTCTGGCCCGTTTGCTTTTTGTTTGCTCGTATGGTTGGAATAGTCATTTATTTATTACTAAGCAGAGAACCTAAGATTTATGGATCCTCATCTGCTTGCTAATCTTTTTAAGAGATCCAGTTATGTTGAATCAATTGCTAGTGAGTTTTGTGCACTAGATTATCTTTATGAAGTTTTGCTTGAAATTCGTGAATCTGAAAATTGCAATGAAGTATGTTATGAAGTGATTCACGATAGATCTTTGAATAAAAAGCATGATTGCAATGATATTATAAATTCTATTAATGACAATTGTGCTAATAATACGCAAAACCCTAAGCTTGGGGATGCTAGTTTTGTTATGTCCTCTACTTGTTGCAATGATCATGATTGGGGTGATTCTTCTTTTGATCTTAAAATTTTATTTAAACCCCATGATGAATATGAGATTGATTATAATGTTTGCAATAATATTGAAAGTGGGTTTGGAAGAATGTCAACTTTAAATCCCACATATTTAGAGAATGTTCAATCTTATGAAGTTTTTGATAAAAGTGCGTTTGGGAAGGTCATGACTTTAGTTAATGTTAATCCCACTATTTGGGAAAAGTGCCAACTTTGCATGCATGTGGATCATGTTGAGAATATTTTATGTGATAGCTATATTGTTGAATTTGCTTATGATCCTACATGTAATTACTATGAGAGAGGAAAATATGGTGGTAGATATTTTCATGTTACTAAATTACCTCTCGTTATATTGAGATTGCTATTGTTTCTTTCCTCTTCCTTGCATATGCTAGTTTTTGCTTGCCTTGATAATTTGTTTGCCTATAAGATGCCTATGCATAGGAAGTATGTTAGACTTAGATGTGTTTGTCACATGCTTTATGATTCTCCTTTTATGCTTCAATTCTGGTCTTTCATGTGACCATCGTTAAAATTATCAATGCCTAGCGATAAGGCTTTAAAGAAAAGCGCTTGTTGGGAGACATCCCAATATTTTTCCTTGCTGTTATTTAATAAATAAATTATTTAGACTCTGTTTTTGTTGTGTTTTTTGTGTTTAATTAGTGTTTGTGCCAAGTAGAACCGTTGGGAAGACTTGGGGAAATTCTTGTTGAACTTGCTGAAAAAACAGAAACTTTAGCGCTCACGAGAACTGCTGTCATTTTTATTTGAAGAGTGCTATTTAGTTAATTCTTTTTGAAGATGATTAATAGATAAATTCCTCACGTCAAGAAAATTATTTTATAATTTTTGGGGTTCCAGATCTTGTGCTAGCTACAGATTACTACACACTGTTCTGTTTTTGACAGATTCTGTTTTTCGTGTGTTGTTTGCTTATTTTGATGAATCTATGGCTAGTAAAATAGTTTATAATCCATAGAAAAGTTGGAATACAGTAGGTTTAACACCAATATAAATAAAAAATGAGTTCATTATAGTACCTTGAAGTGGTCTTTTGTTTTCTTTCGCTAACGGAGTTCACGAGTTTTCTATTTTGAGTTTTGTGTTGTGAAGTTTTCAAGTTTTGGGTGAATTCTTTTGATGGATCATGCAACAAGGAGTGGCAAGAGCCTAAGCTTGGGGATTCCCATGGCACACCCAATATAATCCAGTGACACCAAAAATTCAAAGCTTGGGGATGCCCCGGAAGGCATCTCCTCTTTCGTCCACTTCCATCGGTAATTTACTTGGAGCTATATTTTAATTCACCAACATGATATGTGTTTTGCTTGGAGCGTCTTGTATTATTTGTGTCTTTGTGTCTTAGTATTCCACAATCATCCTTGCTGTACATACCTTTTGAGAGAGCGATACATGAATGAAAATTTGATAGAATACTCTGTGTGCTTCACTTATATCTTTTGAGCTATGTAGTTTTGCTCTATGTGCTTCACTTATATCTTTTGAGCTAAGTAGTTTTGCTCTATGTGCTTCACTTATATCTTTTGAGCTAGATAATTTTTCTCTATGTGCTTCACTTATATCTTTTGAGCGTTATAATTTTGCTCTATGTGCTTCACTTAGATCCTTTAGAGCACGGTGGTAGATTTGTTTTAAAGAAACTATTGATCTCTCATGCTTCACTTAAATTATTTTGAGAGTCTCTTAATAGCATGGTAATTTGCCTAATAATAATATGCTTGGTATTAAAGATTTGTGAAACTTTCTTTTGAGTGTGTTGAATACTAAGAAAAGATTGAAACATGATAATTGTTTTGAGATATGGAGGTGATAATATTAAAGTCATGCTAGTTGAGTAGTTGTGAATTTAAAGAATACTTGTGTTAAAGTTTGTGATTCACATAGCATGCATGTATGGTGAACCGTTATGTGATGAAGTCGGAGCATGATTTATTTATTGATTGTCTTCCTTATGAGTGGCGGTCGGGGACGAGCGATGGTATTTTCCTACCAATCTATCCCCCTAGGAGCATGCGCGTAATACTTTGCTTTCATAACTTCTAGATTTTTGCAATAAGTATATGAGTTCTTTATGACTAATGTTGAGTTCATGGATTATACGCACTCTCACCCTTCCACCTTTGCTAGCCTCTCTAATACCGTGCACCTTTCGCCGGTATCATACACCTACCATATACCTTCCTCAAAACAGCCACCATACCTACCTATTATGGCATTTCCATAGTCATTCTGAGATATATTGCCATGCAACTTTCCATCATCTAGTTCATCATGACACATTCATCATTGTCATATTTCTTAGCATGATCATGTAGTTGACATAGTATTTGTGGCGAAGCCACCGTTCATAATTTTTTCATACTTGTCACTCTTGATTCATAGCATATCCTGGTACACCGCCGGAGGCATCCATATAGAGTTATACTTTGTTTTAGAATCGAGTTGTAATCATTGAGTTGTAAATAAATAAAAGTGTGATGATCATCATTCAATAGAGCATTGTCCCAAAAAAAAGGAGAAAGGCCAAAGAAAAAAAAAGAAGGCCCCAAAAAAGGGACAATGCTACTATCCTTTTTTCCACACTTGTGCTTCAAAGTAGCACCATGATATAGCGAGTCTCATATATTGTGCTTCAAAGTAGCACCATGTTCTTCATATAGAGAGTCTTATATGTTGTCACTCTCATATACTAGTGGGAATTTTACATTATAGAACTTGGCTTGTATATTCCAATGATGGGCCTCCTCAAGTGCCCTAGGTCTTCGTGAGCAAGCAATTTGGATGCACACCCACTAGTTTCTTTTGTTGAGCTTTCATACATTTATAGCTCTAGTGCATCCGTTGCATGGCAATCCCTACTCACTCACATTGATATCTATTGATGGGCATCTCCATAGCCCGTTGATACGCCTAGTTGATGTGAGACTATCTTCCCCTCCTTTTGTCTTCTCCACAATCACCATTTTATTCCACCTATAGTGCTATATCCATGGCTCACGCTCATGTATTGCGTGAAGATTGAAAAAGTTTTGAAAAATTTAGAGTATGAAATAATTGCTTGGCTTGTCATCGGGGTTGTGCATGATTTAAATACTTTGTGTGGTGAAGATGGAGCATAGCCAGACTATATGATTTTGTAGGGATAACTTTCTTTGGCCATGTTATTTTGAGAAGACATAATTGCTTTGTTAGTATGCTTGAAGTATTATTATTTTTATGTCAATATAAACTTTTGTCTTGAATCTTGAATCTTAAACCTAGGCTCGGATGCCACTGTTGGGGAACGTAGTAATTTCAAAAAAATTCCTACGCACACGCAAGATCATGGTGATGCATAGCAACTAGAGGGGAGAGTGTGATCTACGTACCCTTGTAGACCGACAGCGGAAGCGTTAGCACAACGCGGTTGATGTAGTCGTACGTCTTCACGGCCCGATCGATCAAGCACCGAAACTACGGCACCTCCGAGTTCTAGCACACGTTCAGCTCGATGACGATCCCCGGACTCCGATCCAGCAAAGTGTCGGGGAAGAGTTCCATCAGCACGACGGCGTGGTGACGATCTTGATGTACTACCGTCGCAGGGCTTCGCCTAAGCACCGCTACAATATTATCGAGGACTATGGTGGAAGAGGGCACCGCACACGGCTAAGAATATGATCACGTGGATCAACTTGTGTCTAGAGGTGCCCCCCTGCCCCCGTATATAAAGGAGCAAGGGAGGAGGAGGCCGGCCCTAGGAGGGGCACGCCAAGTGTGGAGTCCTACTAGGACTCCCTAGTCCTAGTAGGATTCCACCTCCCATATGGAATAGGAAAAGAGGAAGGGAAAAGGAGAAGGAAGGAAGGGGGCGCCCCCTTTCCCTAGTCCAATTCGGACCAGACTAAGGGGAGGGGTGCGGCCACCCTTGAGGCCCTTTTCCTTCTTTCCCGCATGGCCCAATAAGGCCCAATACGTATTCCCGTAACTCTCCGGTACTCCAAAAACACCCGAATCACTCGGAACCTTTCCGATGTCCGAATATAGTCGTCCAATATGTCGATCTTTACGTCTCGACCATTTCGAGACTCCTCGTCATGTCCCCGATCTCATCCGGGACTCCGAACTCCTTCGGTACATCAAAACTCATAATATAACTGTCATCGAAACCCTAAGCGTGCGGACCCTACGGGTTCGAGAACAATGTAGACATGACCGAGACACATCTCCGGTCAATAACCAATAGCGGAACCTGGATGCTCATATTGGCTCCTACATATTCTACGAAGATCTTTATCGGTCAGACCGCATAACAACATACTTTGTTCCCTTTGTCATCGGTATGTTACTTGCCCGAGATTCGATCGTCGGTATCTCAATACCTAGTTCAATCTCGTTACCGGCAAGTCTCTTTACTCGTTTCATAATACATCATCTCGCAACTAACTCATTAGTTGTAATGCTTGCAAGGCTTATGTGATGTGCATTACCAAGAGGGCCCAGTGATACCTCTCCGACAATCGGAGTGACAAATCGTAATCTCGAAATACGCCAACCCAACATGTACCTTTTGAGACACCTGTAGAGCTCCTTTATAATCACCCAGTTACATTGTGACGTTTGGTAGCACACAAAGTGTTCCTCCGGCAAACGGGAGTTGCATAATCTCATAGTCATAGGAACATGTATAAGTCATGAAGAAAGCAATAGCAACATACTAAACGATCGGGTGCTAAGCTAATGGAATGGGTCATGTCAATCACATCATTCTCCTAATGATGTGATCCCGTTAATCAAATAACAACTCTTTTGTTTATGGTTAGGAAACATAACCATCTTCGATTAACGAGCTAGTCAAGTAGAGGCATACTAGTGACACTCTGTTTTTCTATGTATTCACACATGTATTATGTTTCCGGTTAATACAATTCTAGCATGAATAATAAACATTTATCATGATATAAGGAAATAAATAATAACTTTATTATTGCCTCTAGGGCATATTTCCTTCAGTCTCGCACTTGCACTAGAGTCAATAATCTAGTTCACATCGCCATGTGATTCAACACTAAGAGTTCACATCACCATGTGATGAACACCCATAGTTCACATCGTCATGTGACCTATACCCAAAGGGTTTACTAGAGTCAATAATCTAGTTCACATCATTTATGTGATTAACACCCAAAGAGTACTAAGGTGTGATCATGTTTTGCTTGTGAGATAATTTTAGTCAACGGGTCTGTCACATACAGATCCGTTAGTATTTTGCGAATTCTATGTCTACAATGCTCTGCACGGAGCTACTCTAGCTAATTGGTCCCACTTTCAATATGTATCTAGATCGAGACTTAGAGTCATCCAGATCTGTGTCAAAACTTGCATCGACGTAACTTTTTACGACGAACCTTTTGTCACCTCCATAATCGAGAAATATTTCCTTATTCCACTAAGGATAATTTTGACCGATGTCCAGTGATCTACTCTTAGATCACTATTGTACTCCCTTGCTTAACACAGTGTAGGCTATACAATAGATCTGGTACACATCATGGTATACTTTATAGAACCTATGGCTGAGGCATAGGGAATGACTTTCATTCTCTTTCTATCTTCTGCCGTGGTCGGGCTTTGAGTCTTACTCAATTTCATACCTTGTAACACAGCCAAGAACTCTTTCTTTGACTGTTCCATTTTTGAACTACTTCAGAATATTGTCAAGGTATGTACTCACTGAAAAAACTTATCAAGCGTCTTGATCTATCTCTATAGATCTTGATGCTTAATATGTAAGCAGCTTCACCGAGGTCTTTCTTTGAAAAACTTCTTTGAAAACACTCCTTTATGCTTTGCAGAATAATTCTACATTATTTCCGATCAACAATATGGCATTCACATATACTTATCAGAAATGTTGTAGTGCTCCCACTCACTTTCTTGTAAATACTGGCTTCACCGCAAGTCTGTATAAAACTATATGCTTTGATCAACTTATCAAAGCGTATATTCCAACTCCGAGATGCTTGCACCAGTCCATAGATGGATTGCTGGAGCTTGCATATTTAGTTAACACCTTTAGGATCGACAAAACCTTCTAGTTGCATCGTATACAACTCTTCTTTAATAAATCCATTAAGGAATTCAGTTTTGTTTATCCATTTGCCAGATTTCGTAAAATGCGGCAATTGCTAACATGATTCGGACAGACTTAAGCATAGATACGAGTGAGAAACTCTCATCGTAGTCAACACCTTGAACTTGTCGAAAACCTTTTGCGACAATTCTAGCTTTGTAGATAGTAACACTACTATCAGCATCCGTCTTCCTCTTGAAGATCCATTTATTTTCTATGGCTTGCCGATCATTGGGCAAGTCAATCAAAGTCCATACTTTGTTCTCATACATGGATCTCATCTCAGATTTCATGGCCTCAAGCCATTTCGCGGAATCTGGGCTCATCATCGCTTCCTCATAATTCGTAGGCTCGTCATGGTCAAGTAACATGACCTCCAGAACTGGATTACTGTACCACTCTGGTGAGGATCTCACTCTGGTTTACCTACGAGGTTCGGTAGTAACTTGATCTGAAGTTACATGATCATCATCATTAGCTTCCTCACTAATCGGTCTAGTAGTCACAGGAACAGATTTCTGTGATGAACTACTTTCCAATAAGGGAGCAGGTACAGTTACCTCATCAAGTTCTACTTTCCTCCCACTCACTTCTTTCGAGAGAAACTCCTTCTCTAGAAAGGATCCATTCTCAACAAAGAATATCTTGCCTTCGGATCTGTGATAGAAGGTGTACCCAACAATTTCTTTTGGGTATCCTATGAAGATGCACTTCTCCGATTTGGGTTTGAGCTTATCAGGTTGAAACATTTTCACATAAGCATTGCAACCTCAAACTTTAAGAAACGGCAACTTTGGTTTCTTGCCAAACCACAGTTCAGATTGTGTCGTCTCAATGAACTTAGATGGTGACTTAGATGGTGCCCTTTTAAACGTGAATGCAGCTGTCTTTAATGCATAACCCCAAAACGATATTGGTAGATCGGTAAGAGACATCATAGATCGCACCATATCTAATAAAGTACGATTATGACGTTCGGACACACCATTATGCTGTGGTGTTCCAGGTAGCGTGAGTAGTGAAACTATTTCACATTGTTTTTAACTGAAGGCCAAACTCGTAACTCAAATATTTTACTTCTGCGATCATATTGTAGAAACTTTCATTTTTGTTACGATGATTCTCCACTTCACTCTGAAATTCTTTGAACTTTTCAAATGTTTCAGACTTGTGTTTCATTAAGTAGATATACTCATATCTGCTCAAATCATCTGTGAAGATCAGAAAATAATGATACCTGTTGCAAGCCTCAATATTCATCGGACCACATACATCAGTATGTATGATTTCCAACAATTCTGTTGCTCGCTCCATTGTTCCGAAGAACAGAGTCTTAGTCATCTTGCCCATGAGGCATGGTTCGCAAGCATCAACTGATTCATAATCAAGTGATTCCAAAAGCCCATCAGCATGGAGTTTCTTCATGCGCTTTACACCAATATGACCTAAATGGGAGTGCCACAAATAAGTTGCACTACCATTATTAACTTTGCATCTTTTGGTTTCAATATTATGATTATGTGTATCACTATGATCGAGATCCAACGAACTATTTTCATTGGGTGTGTAACCATATGAGGTTTTATTCATGTAAACAGAACAACAATTTATTCTCTTACTTAAATGAATAATCGTATTACAATAAACATGATCAAATCATATTCATGCTCAATGCAAACACCAAATAACACTTATTTAGGTTCAACACTAATCCCGAAATTATAGGGAGTGTGCGATGATGATCATATCAATCTTGGAACCACTTCCAACACACATCGTCACTTCACCCTTAACTAGTCTCTGTTTATTCTGCAACTCCCGTTTCGAGTTACTAATCTTAGCAACTGAGCTAGTATCAAATACCGAGGGGTTGCTATAAACACTAGTAAAGTACACATCAATAACATGTATATCAAATATACTTATGTTCACTTTGCCATCCTTCTTATCCGCCAATCACTTGGGGTAGTTCCGCTTCCAGTGACCAGTCCCTTTGCAGTAGAAGCACTTAGTCTCAGGCTTAGGACCAGACTTGGGCTTCTTCACTTGAGCAGCAACTTGCTTGCTGTTCTTCTTGAAGTTCCCCTTCTTCCCTCTGCCCTTTTCTTGAAACTAGTGGTCTTGTCTACCATCAACACTTGATGTTTTTCTTGATTTCTACCTTCGTCAATTTCAGCATTACAAAGAGCTTGGGAATCGTTTCCGTTATCCCTTGCATATCATAGTTCATCACGAAGTTCTACTAACTTGGTGATGGTGACTAGAGAATTTTGTTAATCACTATTTTATCTGGAAAATTAACTCCCACTCGATTCAAGCAATTGTAGTACCCAGACAATCTGAGCACATGCTCACTAGTTGAGCGATTCTCCTCCATCTTTTAGCTATAGAACTTGTTGGAAACTTCATATCTCTCAACTCGGGTATTTTCTTGAAATATTAACTTCAACTCCTGGAACATCTCATATGTTCCATGACGTTCAAAACGTCTTTGAAGTCCCGATTCTAAGCCGTTAAGCATGGTGCACTAAACTATCAAGTAGTCATCATATTGAGCTAGCCAAACGTTCATAACGTCTGCATCTGCTCCTGCAATAGGTCTGTCACCTAGCGGTGCATCAAGGACACAATTCTTCTGTGCAGCAATGTGGATAAACCTCAGATCACGGATCCAATCCGCATCATTGCTACTAACATTTTTCAACACAATTTTCTCTAGGAACATATCAAAATAAAAACAGGGAAGCAACAACGCGAGCTATTGATCTACAACATAATTTGCAAAATACTAGCAGGACTAAGTTCATGATAAATTTAAAGTTCAATTAATCATATTACTAAAGAACTCACACTTAGATAGACATCCCTCTAATCCTCTAAGTGATTACGTGATCCAAATCAACTAAACCATGTCCGATCATCACGTGAGATGGAGTAGTTTCATTGGTGAACATCACTATGTTGATCATATCTACTATATGATTCACGCTCGACCTTTCGGTCTCCGTGTTCCGAGGCCATATCTGTATATGCTTGGCTCGTCAAGTATAACCTGAGTATTCCGCGTGTGCAACTGTTTTGCACCCGTTGTATTTGAATGTAGAGCCTATCACACCCGATCATCACGTGGTGTCTCAGCACGAAGAACTTTCGCAACGGTGCATACTCAGGGAGAACACTCCTTGATAATTAGTGAGAGATCATCTTAAAATGCTACCGTCAATCAAAGCAAGATAAGATGCATAAAAGATAAACATCACATGCAATCAATATAAGTGATATGATATGGCCATCATCATCTTGTGCTTGTGATCTCCATCTTCGAAGCACCGTCGTGATCACCATCGTCACCGGCGCGACACCTTGATCACCATCGTAGCATCGTTGTCGTCTCGCCAATCTTATGCTTCCACGACTATCGCTACCGCTTAGTGATAAAGTAAAGCATTACAGCGCAATTGCATTGCATACAATAAAGCGACAACCATATGGCTCCTGCCAGTTGCCGATAACTTGGTTACAAAACATGATCATCTCATACAATAAAATTTAGCATCATGTCTTGACCATATCACATCACAACATGCCCTGCAAAAACAAGTTAGACGTCCTCTACTTTGTTGTTGCAAGTTTTACGTGGCTGCTACGGGCTTAAGCAAGAACCAATCTTACCTACGCATCAAAACCACAACGATAGTTTGTCAAGTTGGTGCTGTTTTAACCTTCGCAAGGACCGGGCGTAGCCACACTTGGTTCAACTAAAGTTGGAGAAACTGTCACCCGCTAGCCACCTTTGTGCAAAGCACGTCGGGAGAACCGGTCTCGCGTAAGCGTACGCGTAATGTCGGTCCGGGCCGCTTCGTTCAACAATACCGCCGAACCAAAGTATGACATGCTGGTAAGCAGTATGACTTATATCGCCCACAACTCACTTGTGTTCTACTCGTGCATATAACATCAACACATAAAACCTAGGCTCGGATGCCACTGTTGGGGAACGTAGTAATTTCAAAAAAAATTCCTACGCACACGCAAGATCATGGTGATGCATAGCAACTAGAGGGGAGAGTGTGATCTACGTACCCTTGTAGACCGACAGCGGAAGCATTAGCACAACGCGGTTGATGTAGTCGTACGTCTTCACGGCCCGACCAATCAAGCACTGAAACTACGGCACCTCCAAGTTCTAGCACACGTTCAGCTCGATGACGATCCCCGGACTCCGATCTAGCAAAGTGTCAGGGAAGAGTTCCGTCAGCACGATGGCGTGGTGACGATCTTGATGTACTACTGTCGCAGGGCTTCGCCTAAGCACCGCTACAATATTATCGAGGACTATGGTGGAAGGGGGCACCGCACACGGCTAAGAATATGATCACGTGGATCAACTTGTGTCTAGAGGTGCCCCCCTGCCCCCGTATATAAAGGAGCAAGGGAGGAGGAGGCCGGCCCTAGGAGGGGGCGCGCCAATTGTGGAGTCCTACTAGGACTCCCTAGTCCTAGTAGGATACCACCTCCCATATGGAATAGGAAAAGAGGAAGGGAAAAGGAGAAGGAAGGAAGGGGGCGCCCCCTTTCCCTAGTCCAATTCGGACCAGACTAAGGGGAGGGGTGCGGCCACCCTTGGGTCCCTTTTCCTTCTTTCCCGTATGGCCCAATAAGGCCCAATACGTATTCCCGTAACTCTCCGGTACTCCAAAAATACCCGAATCACTCGGAACCTTTCCGATGTCCGAATATAGTCGTCCAATATATCGATCTTTACGTCTCGACCATTTCGAGACTCCTTGTCATGTCCCCGATCTCATCCGGGACTCCGAACTCCTTCGGTACATCAAAACTCATAATATAACTGTCATCGAAACCTTAAGTGTGCGGCCCTACGGGTTCGAGAACAATGTAGACAGGACCGAGACACGTCTCCAGTCAATAACCAATAGCGGAACCTGGATGCTCATATTGGCTCCTACATATTCTACGAAGATCTTTATCAGTCAGACCGCATAACAACATACTTTGTTCCCTTTGTCATCGGTATGTTACTTGCCCGAGATTCGATCGTCGGTATCTCAATACCTAGTTCAATATCGTTACTGGCAAGTCTCTTTACTCGTTTCGTAATACATCATCTCGCAACTAACTCATTAGTTGTAATGCTTGCAAGGCTTATGTGATGTGCATTACCGAGAGGGCCCAGAGATACCTCTCCGACAATCGGAGTGACAAATCCTAATCTCGAAATACGCCAACCCAACATGTACCTTTGGAGACACCTGTAGAGCTCCTTTATAATCACCCGGTTACGTTGTGACGTTTGGTAGCACACAAAGTGTTCCTCCGGCAAATGGGAGTTGCATAATCTCATAGTCATAGGAACATGTATAAGTCATGAAGAAAGCAATAGCAACATACTAAACGATCGGGTGCTAAGCTAATGGAATGGGTCATGTCAATCACATCATTCTCCTA
Source organism: Triticum aestivum (assembly GCF_018294505.1). Taxonomy (NCBI): domain Eukaryota; kingdom Viridiplantae; phylum Streptophyta; class Magnoliopsida; order Poales; family Poaceae; genus Triticum; species Triticum aestivum. The sequence goes on along the minus strand of NC_057809.1, from coordinate 67,459,784 downwards.
ATGATGTGATCCCGTTAATCAAATAACAACTCTTTTGTTTATGGTTAGGAAACATAACCATCTTCGATTAACGAGCTAGTCAAGTAGAGGCATACTAGTGACACTCTGTTTGTCTATGTATTCACACATGTATTATGTTTCCGGTTAATACAATTCTAGCATGAATAATAAACATTTATCATGATATAAGGAAATAAATAATAACTTTATTATTGCCTCTAGGGCATATTTCCTTCAGTCACAAGGGTGGGGGCGCCCCCCTCCCTAGGGCACGCCCCCTGCCTTGTGGGCCCCTCGGTGCTCCACCGACGTACTCCTTCCTCCTATATATACCTACGTACCCCCAAACGATCAGAACAGGAGCCAAAAACCCAATTCCACCACCGCAACTTTCTGTATCCACGAGATCCCATCTTGGGGCATGTTCTAGAGCTCCGCCGGAAGAGGGTCGTCATCACGGAGGGCTTCTACATCATACTAGCCCCTTCGATTAAGTGTGAGTAGTTTACCTCAGACCTTTGGGTCCATAGTTAGTAGCTAGATGGCTTCTTCTCTCTCTTTGAATCTCAATACAAAGTTCTCCCCCTCTCTTGTGGAGATCTATTCGATGTAATCTTCTTTTTGCGGTGTGTTTGTTGAGACCGATGAATTGTGGGTTTATGATCAAGTCTATCTATGAATGATATTTGAATCTTCTCTGAATTCTTTATGTATGATTGGTTATCTTTGCAAGTCTCTTCGAATTATCCGTTTGGTTTGGCCAACTAGATTGGTAGTTCTTGCCATGGGAGAAGTGCTTAGCTTTGGGTTTGATCTTGCGGTGTCCTTACCCACTGACAGAAGGGGCAGCAAGGCACGTATTATATCGTTGCCATCGAGGATAACAAGATGGGGTTTATTTCATATTGCATGAATTTATCTCTCTACATCATGTCATCTTGCTTAAGGCGTTACTCTGTTTTTAACTTAATACTCTAGATGCATGCTGGATAGCGGTCGATGAGTGGAGTAATAGTAGTAGATGCAGAATCGTTTCGATCTACTTGTCACGGACGTGATGCCTATATACATGATCATGCCTAGATATTCTCATAACTATGCTCAATTCTGTCAATTGCTCAACAGTAATTTGTTCACCCACTGTAGAATACTTATGCTCTTGAGAGAAGCCACTAGTGAAACCTATGGCCCCCGGGTCTATTCTCAACATATCAATCTCCATCACTTTAATCTTGATTTGCTTTTTACTTTGCTTTTACTTTTTACTTTGCATCTTTATACCAATAATACCAAAAATATTATATCTATCAGATCTCACTCTCGTAAGTGACCATGAAGGGATTGACAACCCCTAATCGCGTTGGTTGCGAGTAGCTATCGTTTTGTGCAGGTACGAGGGACTTGAGCGTGGCCTCCTACTGGATTGATACCTTGGTTCTCAAAAACTGAGGGAAATACTTACGCTACTCTGCTGCATCATCCCTTCCTCTTCGGGGAAAACCAACGCAAGCTTAAGACGTAGCACTCCCCTTGCGGTTTCCTTTCCGGTTCTTTTTTCCTATTGCCCGGATCCGGAGATCTCTATCTCTGAGCTCTTCGGTAATATCTGGGACCTGGCCCTTCGTTACTCTCTCTCTCTCCCAAAGAGTTGGATGACTAGCATCGTCTTATTGTCTGCATCCCCGTGTTCTTGGAGGGGGAAGACTCGGTGGACTGGCCCATTCTGCCTTCGGGCGTTTTTCTGTTAAGTCTTTATGCTAAGATTATTTCTGGTACTCCTACCACCAAGTTCAAGTTGATTTGGCGGGCATGTATTCCTCATAAGGTCAAGATTTTTCTGTGGCAAGCCTACAGAGGGCGGATGCCCTCGGCGGATCAAATTCGTAAACATATTGGAGCTGGATCCGACAGGTGCGCGTTGTGTGGTGAAATGGAGGATAGATCATATCTTTTTCAAATGTGTTTTGGCAAAGTTCGTCTGGTGTTGTATCAGGTCCTGGCTCCACGTGGCTTGGAGTCCTCTTCCTTCTCGGACCTCTGGACCCTTCTAGTCTGGTTGGGGCCTCTAAGCAGTTGTTCTGGGTGGCTTTCCCGACTATTTGTTGGGCGCTCTTGACGATCAGGAACAATTTCACAATCGAGCATATTGATACATCTCCAACGTATCTGTAATTTTTAATTGTTACATTCTATTATATTATCTGTTTTGAATGTTTAATGGGCTTTAATATGCACTTTTATATTATTTTTGGGACTAACCTATTAACCGAAGGCCCAGTGCAAATTGTTGTTTTTTGCCTATTTCAGTGTTTCGCGGAAAAGAAATATCAAACGGAATCCAAACCGAACGAAACCTTGGCGAGGATATTTCTTCGAACAAACGCAACCCTTGAGACTTGGAGTACAAGTCTGGAAGTCCGCGAAGCTTCCACGAAGCAGGGGGCGCGCACCCCATCCTCGTGGGCCCCATGGAGCTCCACCGACCTACTTCTTTCGCCTATATATACTCTTATACCCTAAAAACATCCAGGGGAGCCACGAAATCACTTTTCCACTGCCGCAACCTTCTGTACCCGCGAGATCCCATCTGAGGACCTTTTCCGACGATCTGCCGGAGGGGATTCGAACACGGAGGGCATCTACATCAACACCATAGCCTCTCCAATTTGTGTGAGCAGTTTACCACAGACCTTCGGGTCCATAGTTATTAGCTAGATGGCGTCCTCTCTCTCTTTGATCTTCAATACAAAGTTCTCCTCGATGTTCTTGGAGATCTATTCGATGTAATACTATTTTGCGGTGTGTTTGCCGAGATTCGATGAATTGTGGGTTTATGATTTGATTATCTATTAATATTATTTGGTTCTTCTCTGAATTCTTATATGCATGATTTGATATCTTTGCAAGTCTCTTTGAATTATCAGTTTAGTTTGGCCTACTAGATTGATCTTTCTTGCAATGGGAGAAGTGCTTAGCTTTGGGTTCAATATTGTGGTGTCCTTTCCCAGTGATAGCAAGGGCAGCAAGGCATGTATTGTATTGTTGTCATCGAGGATAAAAAGATGGGGTTTATATCATATTGCTTGAGTTTATCCCTCTATATTATGTCATCTTGCCAAATGCGTTACTCTGTTCTTATGAACTTAATACTCTAGATGCATGCAATTTGATATCTTGCGGTGTCCTTACCCAGTGACAGAAGAGGCAGCAAGGCACGTATTGTATCGTTGCAATCGAGGATAACAAGATGGTGTTTATTTCATATTGCATGAATTTATCTCTCTACATCATGTCATCTTGCTTAAGGCGTTACTCCGTTTTTAACTTAATACTCTAGATGCATGCTGCATAACGGTCGATCTGTGGAGTAATAGTAGTAGATGCAGAATCATTTCGGTCTACTTGACACAGACGTGATGCCTATATTCATGATCATTGCCTTAGATATTATCATAACTATGCGTTTTTCTATCAATTGCTCGGCAGTAATTTGTTCACCCACCGTAATATATGCTATCATGAGAGGAGCCACTAATGAAACCTATGGCCCCGGGTCTACTTTTCATCATATAAGTTTCCGATCTACAATTCTAGTTTACTATTTATTTAATTTTTCAATCTATACAAAAATACCAAAAATATTATCTTATTATCTTTATCAGATCCCACTTTCGTAAATGACCATGAAGGGATTGACAACCCCTTTATCGCCTTGGTTGCGAGGTTCTTATTTGTTTGTGTAGGTACGAGGGACTTGCGTGTAGTCTCCTACTGGATTGATACATTGGTTCTCAAAAACTGAGGGAAATACTTACGCTACTTTGCTGCATCACCCTTCCCTCTTCAAGGGAAAACTGATGTCTACTACACAACCTTCTTCTTGTAGACATTGTTGGGCCTCCAAGTGCAAAGGTTTGTAGGACAGTAGCAAATTTCCCTCAAGTGGATGACCTAAGGTTTATCAATCCGTAGGAGGCGTAGGATGAAGATGGTCTCTCTCAAGCAACCCTCCAACCAAATAACAAAGAGTCTCTTGTGTCCCCAACACACCCAATACAATCGTAAATTGTATAGGTGCACTAGTTCGGCGAAGAGATGGTGATATAAGTGGTATATGATGGTAGATAATAGTATTTGTAATCTGAAATTATAAAAACAGCAAGGTAACTAATGGTAAAAGTGAGCGTAAACGGTATTGCAATGCTAGGAAATAAGGCCTAGGGTTCATACTTTCGCTAGTGCAAGTTCCCTCAACAATAATAACATAATTGGATAACATAACTATCCCTCAACATGCAACAAAGAGTCACTCCAAAGTCACTAATAGCGGAGAACAAACGAAGAGATTATGGTAGGGTATGAAACCACCTCAAAGTTATTCTTTTCAATCAATCTGTTGGGCTATTCCTATAAGTGTCACAAACAGCCCTAGAGTTCGTACTAGAATAACACCTTAAGACACAAATCAACCAAAACCCTAATGTCACCTAGATACTCCAATGTCACCTCAAGTATCCATGGGTATGATTATACGATATGCATCACACAATCTCAAATTCATCTATTCAACCAACACAAAGGACCTCAAAGAGTGCCCCAAAGTTTCTACCAGAGAATCACGACGAAAACGTGTGCCAACCCCTATGCATAAGTTCATGGGCGGAACCCGCAAGTTGATCACCAAAACATACATCAAGTGAATCACGTGATATCCCATTGTCACCACAGATACGCACGGCAAGACATACATCAAGTGTTCTTGAATCTTTAAAGACTCAATCCGATAAGATAACTTCAAAGGGGAAACTCAATCCATTACAAGAGAGTAGAGGGGGAGAAGAAACATAAGATCCAACTATAATAGCAAAGCTCGCGATACATCAAGATTGTGCCAAATCAAGAACACGAGAGAGAGAGAGAGAGAGAGAGAGAGAGAGAGAGAGAGATCAAACACATAGCTACTAGTACATACCCTCAGCCCCAAGGGAGAACTACTCCATCCTCGTCATGGAGAGCACTGGGATGATGAAGATGGCCACCGGAGAGGGATTTGCCCCTCCGGCAGGGTGCCGAAACGGGTCTAGATTGGTTTTCGGTGGCTACGGAGGCTTCTGGCGGCGGAACTCCCGATCTATTGTGCTCCCGAATGTTTTTAGGGTATATGGAAATATATGGGCGGAAGAAGTACGTCAGGGGGGCCATGAGGGGCCCACGAGGGTGGAGGGCGCGCTAGGGGGGTGGGAGCGCCCCCCTACCTCGTGGCTCCCTCGTTTCTTTCCTGACATGCACTCCAAGTCTTTTGGGTTTCTTCTGGTCCAAAGATAACTTCCGTGAAGTTTTAGGTCAATTGGACTCTGTTTGATTTTCCTTTTCTGCGATACTCTGAAACAAGGAAAAAATAGAAACTGGCACTGGGCTCTGGGTTAATAGGTTAGTCCCAAAAATAATATAAAAGTGTATAATAAAGCCCATAAACATCCAAAACAGAAGATAATATAGCATGGAGCAATCAAAAATTATAGATACGTTGGAGACGTATCAGCATCCCCAAGCTTAATCCGTGCTCTTCCTCGAGGAGGTAAATGATAAAAACAGAATTTTTTATGCGGAGTGCTACTTGGCATAATTACAATGTAATTCTTCTTAATTGTGGTATGAATATTCACATCCGAAAGATTCAAGAAAAAAGTTCATATTGACATAAAAACAATAATACTTCAAGCATACTAACTAAGCAATTATGTCCTCTCAAAATAACATGGCCAAAGAAAGTTCATCCCTACAAAATCATATAGTTTAGTCATGCTCCATTTTCGTCACACAAGAATGCTCTCATCATGCACAACCCCGATGAAAAGCCAAGCAATTGTTTCATACTTTAGTAATCTCAAAACTATAAACTTTCACGCAATACATGAGCGCGAGCCATGGACATAGCACTATGGGTGGAATAGAATATGATGATGGGGGGTATGTGGAGAAGACAAAAAAGGAGAAAGTATCACATCAACGAGGCTAATCAATGAGCTATGGGGATGCCCATCGATTGATGTTAATGCAAGGAGTAGGGATTGCCATGCAACGGATGCACTAGAGCTATAAATGTATGAAAGCTCAACAAAAGAAACTAAGTGGGTGTGCATCCAACTTGCTTGCTCACGAAGACCTAGGGCACTTGAGGTGGCCCATTGTTGGAATATACAAGCCAAGTTCTATAATGCAAAATTCCCACTAGTATATGAAAGTGACAAAACAAGAGACTCTCTATCATGAGGATTATGGTGCTACTTTGAAGCACAAGTGTGGCAAAGGATAGTAGCATTGTCCCTTCTCTATTTTTCTCTCATTTTTTTGGGCCTTCTCTTTTTTATGGCCTTTCTATTTTTTTGGGCCTTCTCTTTTTTTTAATTCCTCACTTGGGACAATGCTCTAGGAAATGATGATCATCACACTTCTATTTATTTACAACTCAATGATACAACTCGATACTAGAACAAAGTATGACTCTATATGAATGCCTCTAGCGGTGTACCGGGATTGCAATGAACCAAGAGTGACATGTATGAAATAATTATGAACGATGGCTTTGCCACAAATACTATGTAAACTACATGATCATGCTAAGCAATATGACAATGATGAATATGTCATGATAAACGGAACGGTGGAAAGTTTGTCGGAGTAAGTGACCACGGGTAGCCTAGCCGGCTCCTCCTGGCCTTTCTGAAAAAATTACGAGCCGATCCGGCTCTCAAGAATCCAAGACATGGGGCCGCCTTCCCCTGGCCAGCTGTCTCCCAGGCCGGCTATTGGAAGGCGGCCCGATTTCAGCCCTCATGAAGAAAGCCGCGGGAGGGCCGGCTCCGAGGAGCCGGCTGCGAGAAGGCCGACTCCAAGGAGCCGGCTCCCATAAAGCGGTCAAGACCGTACCCTCAAAGTCTGCATCCACATAATGGCGATGTGGCGGGGCGTGGCTACAGTGAAGCCTACCACCCCCGAATCCCGGAGCGCGCCTGGCACAGTGCGCCTTACGGGTGGCCATGACCCGTCCGGTGCAGCACTGTTACCACGTTGACCCTGATGTCATCCACGACGGGCTACCAGTACGGCCCATGGGCGGTGGGCCCCTTCGGGCAGAGAGACACCCGAAGGCAGCCTGGCCTCTCCAAGTCGGTCCAAGACGGAGCCGGCTCTCTCCAGCCGGCTTGCCACCCCCTCGAAGAAGACGCCCCATTAAGGAGACAAGACGCGGTGAGGCTACAGTGGTCACCCGCCGGACGACAGCACTGTAGCCACGCTTACCTCGGCGAAGCCCTCGTCACCAAGATTGAGGAACAGTAACCAGCCACCGACAAGGCCCTGGACAGTGGGGCCCGCCTGTCGACCTAGGAGCCGGCAGCCGGCGGGACCCACCAGTCGGCGGGCCCTAGCAGTCGGTGCAGAAGCCGGAGAGCGAAGACATAGATGGCTGGGCCCCACGCCTAGCCGGATTACCATTGTACCCCCGGGGTAGGCATATATAAACCCCTTTGGGACACCCATGCCAAGGAGATCGATCCCTGCTAGTTTTAGACACCACGTAGGGAGAAGAAGAGAGCAAGCAGAGCCCTTCTTCCTCCTCTCGCCAGACAGCTCAAGGAGCACCGTGTAGCTACTTGTTCATCTAGTGATCATGCGGAGACCCCGCAGAGCAGCAGTAGGGGTGTTATATCCACGGAGAGCCCCGAAGCTGGGTAAGATTTGCCGGTGTGCATGTCTTTGCCTCATCCCGTTTCCAGACACCGGTGATGTTTTACTGGCTCCCACAATGATAAGCCACCCGTTGGCATATGTCGCACCTACCACCCGACATTTGGCGCCCACCGTGCGGCCAGGTGCACCGTCGTCCGGAGACCTGTTGTGGACGGGAACCCTCTTCCTCCACCGCGAGCGTAGCCAGCCTGGCACGCCCGATGGCGCTTGCCACGACGCGCTGCATGGCATCACCAACGCCTGTGCAGCGAGCAGCCTTGCTGATCTCCTCGACAAGACCCTCATCTCCGACGAGCTCGCTTCCGACGCGGGCACCGACCACCTCGTCAAACTCCTCGGCCGGCTCCATGTCTCCGGCGAGCCTGATGTGGACTTGGAGTCGGTTGGCTCCACCGATCCGATGCTTGTCGACTCCGACAGGGCCTCATTCGACACCTTCCCCACCAACATTACGATCTACAATGACCCGCTTCCCCGAGCCGATGGCTGCGACGCTGTCACCACCGAGGTGATGGTCATCGGCCACGACGGCGCTGTTGACGAGAGCGCCCACGACACCTCGCACGCGGCGGTCCACGACTTGTCCATCCCCCTCCCGGCCGATGCCTACGCTGAAGCACTGCAGGCTCGCCGCCTCGCCCTCCTCGCGGAGGGCCGGAAGTTGGTTTCCATGAGACGCCTCGCTGAGGCCCACCGACGCAAGGCCAACCGCGCCGCCTTTGGCACGCCGCCCCCAGGCGGGCCCAGCCGGGTCAGTGTTGTCAGACAGCGCGGCGCTGTCATTGCCGACACGTTAGGAGTCGACCGCCCAGTCTACGCCACTCCACTCGAGAACCTGCGCGCCGCCCAGGTGGCCGTAGATGAGCTAGACGGACTGGGGGCCGAAGAACTCCCCCACATGACCCGACGCATCCAGCAGCTGATCGATGCAGCCGCACAGCGGCACGAAGCCGACGCCCGCGTGGAAAGCCCTCCCCCGCGCCGAGATCACGGCGCGACGTCCCGGACGCCGACTGCGGGTAGAGACCGTGCGCGGCGCGAGAAAGAGCCGGCTGCCAGCCGAAGCCAAACCCGGATCTCCATCGAACGAGATGCAGAAGGCCACCCTCGGGCCATGGAGTGGCGGGGCAACCCGCCTCCGCCTCGGCCCCGTGGAGAGAGATATCCCACCCCGCTGCCTGTTGCGCATCCGACTCTCAGCGGCCGGCTAGGTCGCCGCGAAGGAGTTGGCGAGAACGACGCCCGCCATCGAATCGACCGCCTGGCGCGAACCCTGGCGCTGGAAGAAGAAGACGATGTCGGTCCGCCTTGCTTCGGCCCCCGCATCCGCGACTAGCCCTTTCCCAAAGGGTTCTCTCTCCCAAGAGACACACCCAAGTACAACGGCTCCGTGAAGCCGGAAGATTGGTTGATCGACTACTCCATGGCGGTTAGCATAGCCAACGGCAACCCGCGCATTGCCATGAAGTACGTGCCCCTCATGCTGCAAGGCACGGCGCGGACCTGGCTCAACAGCCTCAAACCACGCAGCATCAACAGCTGGCTAGATTTCACAGAAGCTTTCGTCCGCAACTTCACCAGCACCTACAAGCGGGCTCCCAAGCCCAGACAGCTCTCCTTGTGCGTACAAGGCCCCGCCGAGTCCACTCGCGACTACCTCACGCGTTGGGCCGAGCTCCGCAACTCTTGCGAAGGGGTGCACGAGGTGCAAGCCATAGAATACTTCACTGCCGGGTGCCGAGAAGGCACCCTCCTCAAGCACAAGCTTCTCTGCGACGAGCCGACTACACTCGACGAGCTTCTGGACATAGCGGACAAGTACGCCACCGCCGACTCCTCAATGAAGATCAAGCTCCGGGTAGACGCGTCCGGAAAAGTACTCGACCCGGCGCCCAAGACGCCGGCTGGGGATTCCGGTCGACGCCCACACTCGAACGACCACAAGCGCAAGGGCCCGGTGCCGCCCTCCACCAGTCGGCAGGTGGCCACAGTCGAAGACAAGCAGCCCGAAGCGCGGCCCGCACCCAAGAAGCAGAGGGGCGGCAAGCCGGCTTGGCAGCCGGCCTTCTCCTACGAGCAGACTCTCGACGCCCCGTGCAAGTTCCACAGCGGCGCGAAGCCGTCCAACCACACGACCCGAAAGTGCCACTGGCTCACCCGAATCTCTAAAGGCGAAGGGCTCGCGCAGCCGCCGGCCGCTCGGCCCGCAGTCGGAGCCATGCACGATGAGTTCCCCGACGAGCATGCCGCCTATATCATCTTTACAAGCCAGCCCGAAGACCGGCGCAGCAAACGCCGAGAGAACCAGGAAGTCACCATGGTTGCTGCCAACCCCGCCGAGCACATGCACTGGTCAGAAAAACCTATCAGCTGGAGCCGGGCCGACCACCCAGAGGTGATGCCATCTCCCGGCTCTTATGCGTTGGTTCTGGATGCCACCCTTGCAACGGACAGACGCGCCGCCCGCTTCTCCCGTGTGTTGATAGACGGCGGGAGCAGCATCAACATCTTGTACCGCGACACCCTGGAGAAGCTGAACGTCAAGACAAAGCAACTCATGCCTACTCGGACAGTGTTCCATGGCATCGTACCCGGCCTGTCCTGCGCCCCCATTGGCAAGATCAAGATTGATGTACTTTTTGGGGACAAGGAGCATTTCCGCCGGGAAGCGATCTGGTTTGAAGTGGTGGACCTGGAGAGCCCTTACCACGCATTGCTTGGCCGACCTGCCTTGGCCAAATTCATGGCAGTTCCCCACTATGCATACCTCAAGATGAAGATACCAAGCACCAAAGGCATCATCACCGTAGCCGGCGATTACAAGAAGTCCTCTGAGTGCGCAGCAGCCAACAGCCGGCTGGCCGAGTCCCTTGTGATTGCCGAAGAAAAGAAGATGTTGGACCGAGTCGTGGCCATAGCCGGCAAGCAGTCGGCCTTGTCCCCCGATCCCAAGGAGCATGATGCTCAAGGATCTTTCCAGCCGGCCAAGGAGACGAAGAAGATACCTCTTGACCCCGAGCGCCCAGAGAGGTTTGCCGTCATCGGGGCAAACCTAAACAGCAAATAGAAAGGCGAGCTCGCCGATTTCCTCCATGAGAATCGGGACATCTTTGCATGGTCCCCCAAGGACATGCCGGGCGTTCCGAAGGAATTTGCCGAGCACAAACTACACGTCCGAGAAGACGCAAAGCCAGTCAAACAACCCCTCTGCCGACTGTCGGAGGAGAAAACGCGGGATTGTGGGAGAGGAGATAGCCCGGCTTCTGGCAGCTGGCTTCATTATGGAAGTTTTCTTTCCAGAGTGGCTCGCCAACCCGGTCCTCGTGCTAAAGAAAAACAACGAGTGGCGCATGTGTATAGACTACACGAGCCTCAACAAGGCCTACCCCAAAGATCCTTTTGCCCTGCCAAGGATTGACTAAGTGATAGACTCCACGGCCGGATGCGAGCTGTTGAGTTTCTTGGATGCTTACTCAGGGTATCACAAGATAAAGTTAAATCCGGCAGACCGCCTGAAGACCGCCTTCATCACCCCATTTGGAGCCTTTTGCTACCTGACTATGACATTCGGCTTGAGAAATTCCGGTGCCACTTTTCAGCGTTGCATGCAGAAGTGCCTCCTCAAGCAACTCGACAGAAATGCCCATGTCTACGTAGACGACATTGTGGTGAAGACGGAGAAGCGCGGCACCTTGCTAGAAGACCTCAAGGAAACATTTGAGAACCTACGCCGGTTCCAAATCAAGCTTAACCCCGAGAAATGCATGTTCGGAGTGCCAGTCGGCCAGCTCCTAGGCTTCCTGGTCTCCGAACGCGGCATCGAATGCAACCCAGTAAAGATCAAGGCCATTGAGAGAATGGCGATTCCCACCAAGCTTCGAGACATCCAGAAGTTCACCAGGTGCTTGGCCTCCCTAAACTGCTTCATCAACCGGCTCGGAGAGAAAGCTCTCCCCCTCTACCGCCTCATGAAGAAGACCACTCACTTCGAGTGGAATGACCAAGCTGACCAAGCTTTCCACAAACTGAAGAAGATGCTGGCCACACCGCCAGTCCTGGCAGCGCCGACTGAGAAAGAGCCCATGCTCCTCTACATTGCCGCCACCAGCCGGGTGGTCAGTACCGTCATCGTAGTCCAACGCCCAGAAGAAGGCCGAGCCCAGCCGGTCCAGAGGCCGGTGTACTATTTGAGCGAGGTGATGTCTACCTCGAAGCAGAACTACCCGCACTACCAGAAGATGTGCTACGGTGCGTACTTCGCCGCCAAGAAGCTGAAGCCCTACTTCCAAGAGCATCCCGTCACGGTTGTATGCACCGCCCCGCTGGCCGAGATCATAGGCAGCCGGGATGCATCCGGCCGGGTGGCGAAATGGGCCATCGAGCTGGCCCCTTACGCGATCTTCTACCAGCATCGCACCGCCATCAAATCCCAAGCATTGGCCAACTTCCTCGTCGACTGGGCCGAGACCCAGTACCTGCCGCCGGCTCCCGACTCCACTCATTGGCGCATGCACTTCGATGGGTCCAAGATGCGCACCGGCTTGGTAGCCGGCATCGTCCTCACCTCTCCCAAAGGCGACAAGCTCAGATACACGCTGCAAATCCACTTTGCCACCTCCAACAATGTAGCCGAGTACGAGGCGCTCATACACGAGCTCCGGCTTGCCAAAGAGCTCGGCATTCGCCGGATCCTATGTTATGGCGACTCGGACTTGGTGGTCCAGCAATCATCCGGCGATTGGGACGCCAAGGACGCAAATATGGCAAGCTACCGCTTCCTCGTTCAGTAGATCAGTGGGTATTTTGAAGGATGCGAGTTCCTCCACGTACCGCGAGCCGACAACGAGCCAGCTGATGCTCTGGCTCATATAGGCTCCACCCGGCAAGCAATACCAACCGGCGTCTCTCTACAACGCCTCCTCAAGCTGTCTATCAAGCCGTCTCCAGAGTCCGATTCCATCTTCGTGCCGCCTGACCCCGACGTGGCCGGGTCCGGCTCGAAGAACCAAGTAGGTGGCCCGGGGACTTCGATAGTCGGCCAGGGGGTATCAGCAGGCGGCTCGGGGACTTCTGTAGTTACGCCCAACCCGGGGACTGCCTCACCCGGCTCGGGGACTGCGGTAGTCGGCCCGGAGACTACACCAACACAACAGGCGGCGGCCGACTCCAGCATTTCACCGCCCAGCCCGCCCGCCCTGGTCGCAGTAGCCGTTTTGGCAATAGAAGAAGTCGCAACTCCGTCATGGGCTCAATCCATCCTCAACTTCCTAATAAACCAAGATCTGCCGGCTGACGAAGTAGAGGCAAGACAAGTCCAACACCGAGCCGGAGCATACACAATCGTCAACAGAGAGCTCGTCAAGCGCAGTGTCACTGGAGTCCTCCAGCGATGCGTCGAGCAAGAGAAGGGCATTGCAATCCTCAGAGACATCCACCAAGGAGAATGCGTCCATCATGCGGCCTCAAGATCACTCGTCGCCAAAGCCTTCCGCCATGGTTTCTTTTGGCCGACTGCTTTGGATGACGCCAAGGAGTTAGTTAAACATTGCAAAGGGTGCCAACTCTTCAGCTCCAAGCAACACATGCCGGCTTCAGCACTCAAGACCATTCCCCTCACTTGGCCCTTCACCGTTTGGGGATTGGACATGGTGGGCCCATTCAAGACGGCGCGCGGCGGCATGACACATCTGCTTGTCGCTGTGGACAAATTCACCAAATGGATTGAAGCAAAGACGATCAAGAAGCTGAATGGGCCGACTGCCGTCACATTTACCGCAGATATAACAACTCGGTACGGCGTGCCACACAGCATCATCACCGACAATGGCACAAATTTCGCCAAGGGAGCCTTGGCACGTTTCTGCGCGACGCAAGGCATCCGGTTGGATCTAGCATCCGTCGCCCACCCGCAGTCAAACGGCCAGGTCGAGCGAGCCAACGGCCTCATCCTTTCCGGCATCAAACCCCGACTGATCGTACCACTGGAGCGTTCAGCCGGCTGTTGGCTCGATGAGCTGCCGGCTGTCCTCTGGAGTCTGCGCACTACACCAAACAAGTCAACCGGCTTCACCCCTTTCTTCCTCGTGTATGGTGCCGAGGCGGTCATCCCAACTGACATCGAGTTCGACTCGCCTCGGGTAACCATGTACGCGGAAGCGGAGGCCAAGGAAGCACGAGAAGACGGCGTCGACCTACTAGAAGAAGGCCGGCTGTTATCCCTCAGCCGGTCCGCCATCTATCAGCAGGGCCTGCGCCGCTACCACAGCCAGAAGGTCAAGCCAAGATCCTTCCAAGAGGGAGGGGCCCTTCGTCATCAGCAGAGCCTTAGGCAACGACTCCTACTACCTGATCGACGCGCAGAAGCCAAAGGCACGAAAGAGAGACGACTCCGGCAAGGAGTCGGAACGACCATGGAACGCCAACCTCCTCCGAAGGTTTTACAGCTGAAATGCAGTATGTATCACGCTAACTTTTGTACTAAGTACGAGACAATAGGGCCCCCAAGGAGAGCTCGGGGACTGCCATCTTTTGTCTATAAATGAAAAGTATCATGCTTATGGCCTTGTCATTGCATTCACTTTTCTCCGCCCGCACCGGGTTCGACTAGTCGGCCCGGGGACTGGCCGCCTGGAGTTATATTAGAAGTTCTACCCGCAGTCAGACAAGTAGTGTGCCGGCTCCCAAGCTTTCTCTTGCCAAAAGTCGTAGTTCGAAGAACCGGCTGTCCGACTGGCAAGAGTTAAGGGCAGGAACGGGCACCCACACGTAAAACGGCTAGGGACTAATGGACTAATATAACTAAAGCCGGTTTTTCTCGCACCGCCGACCGGCTACCAGAGTAGCCGGCCGGCCGGCTTCCATTCACCTCGCTCCAATCTAAGAAATCTCGAGTACTTGCCTTCCCAGAAGGGGAAGGCGGCAAAGGAAACAGCCTAAGGATAAAAAGCATACGTGAATGGAAACCAAACATGCACACGATAATATTTACATAAAAGACCTTCAAAAGGCCAGCATTCAACATAGTTTGGATACACCCCCAGTGCGTGGAACTGCGGAAGCTTAATAAAATTGTTCAAAAGGCAACAAGCAGGAAAAAACATGGACGGCAGATTAAGCCGGTGGAGCGACTGACGAGCCGGGCAGGTCGGTGGAGACGGCAGTGCCGGCTGGAGGAGTGGCCGGCTGGCGAACCACGGCATGATCACCGCCTCCCGCAGAAGGCACGCTTGCGCGCGCCTCGTTGCTGGAGGCACGGTCAGGCTGAGGCTGGCTGGCTGTTCCACCGGCCGGCTCGACGTCTTTGCTTTCCTCTCCTTCGTCGTCTTCTACTTCGTCGCTGGAGGCGATCTCTTCTGCCGAGTCTTCACCCGCCGCCGGGTCCAGCCCGAACCACTCCTCCGGCTGGGCAACGCTGTCATCATTAATCTCGGGAGCGAAGACGCTGATGTCAGTACACTCGGCGATTGTCGATGCGTGCTGAGCGATAGCCGGCCGCACCTCCGCTAGCTCTTCGTCGGCCTCCAGCCGCCAGGTGCGCAGCTGGTCCAGGTTCAGCCCCGGATACCAAGCTCGGACGAACTCCAGCGCCCGCCCAGCTCCAAGCCGGGCCACTGACGCCTTCCAGGCCTCGAAGCGGCCAACTGCAACCTCCAGCCAGTCGACAGTCCGACTCGGGTGCGGGGAATCATCTCGCTTGGCCAGAGGGCGGCCAACACCTGCGCTCCGGCGCGCTGGAGGCGGCGGAGCATACGATGAGCCGGCTGCAGCTGCGCTCGGACCGCCAAGAGTTGCTCTTCGAGCGACCGACTCGCGTCCGGCACGACTTCAGCCCCCGCCTGCCGGCGCGCTTCGCGATGGGCCTCGATGGTTTGGGCAGCGAAGACGGAGTAGCCAGGAAAGTAGTCTGCACAGAGAATAAAAAGCAGCTCAAGTCAGAACACAAGTCAGGCGGCAAGGGGCAGGCAAGGAGCGAGGAAAGCGGCTTACCGTCGATCAAATCCTCAATACGGCCGAAGCCTTCATTCAGCACTTGCCTAGTCTCAGCCCAGCCCGCCGCTTCAGTCTCGAACTCGGACTTCAGGGCGGTTCGTTATCCTGCGCCTTCTTCAGAGCCGCCTTGTGGCTCTCCTCCTGGTCAGCCAGCTTCTTGGCCAGGCGGTCACGCTCCAGGACCAAGGCGTCGTACTCGGTTTCCTTGGCGCGAAGGGCGGCCTGCGCCTCGCTGAGCTGCCTCCTTAAGTCGGCATTGGCTTCTGCAAGCACGAAAGACAAAAGAAAAACCAGTAAGGTGAAGTCGTCAGGAAAGATCTGACCTGAATGCTCAGCAGTCGGCCCGAATCTCGGGGACTACACCCAGTGGGTGCGCTGACGCGCCCCCATAGGAGATGAACGTAACCAAGTACGTACTCTGGCTGCTGATCAGGTCTTCGGTTCTCTGACCCAGCTCCTGAGCCTGGGAGTTGAAGGCGGCAGCGCGGAGGTTATGATACTCCTGGAAGATTAGACAGGAGGCGAGAATAAGGTAGTCGTCAAGGAAGATCCGATCCGACTACTCAGCAGTCGGCCCGAATCTCGGGGACTACACCCAGTGGGTGCGCTGACGCGCCCCCACGGAAGAAATCAAGAGAACAAAGCAACCAAAGATAGAAGACTCACCCGAATGACGACCCGCGTCGCAAGGAACTCCTGGGTGTATTGCTGCAGCGAGGCGGCTTGGGCCTGAGGCCGGTTCCAAATCTCTTGGGCCGCCACATTTAGCTCGCCCGTCCCGCCGCTGGGAGTCCACTCGGACGTGCCGGTGCTGGCCGCCTCCAAGGCCTCCGCCGTCCGGCTGGCACCCGTAGCTCAGTGCGGCTCCGGCGCAGCGGTGCCTCCCCCTACGCGCTGGCGCATTGCCGGCTGCACCTCGAGGCCGGCTCCTGCTCCCGGCTCACCCCCAGCCGGCTGCTCTGGCACCGCAGCCGACTGGCTGCCTTGGCCCGCTCCGGTTGGCGCTGCCGGCGGCGCCCTCTCCACGAAGATCATGGAGTCCTCCCTTCGCTCCATCACCGGCGGTTCTTGGTCGACCTCCTCCAGCGGAGGCACAGGAATGTTGGGGGCCACGGCGCGGAGGGGAATGGCTAGCAGCGGGGGCTGGTTATGCGAAGCCTCCGCCTCCATCTCCGCAGCTGTCGCCTCCGCCCGGGCCTTGGCTGCTGCATCGACCTGCTCCTTCGTCGCCTGGGCGGCCCTTCGCTCCGTCGCCTCCAGCTCCTCCCGCACCTCTCGTGTGTTCCGCTCCGTGGCCTCCCTGAGGTCGGCGCGGGGATCCACGCGGCGGGAGCCTGAAGACCCCCCAGTCGGCCCGACTACGGAGCCGCTCGGACCCCGCTCAAGGGAAAGCGGCGCCCTGTCCGGCGAGCAAAGAAAGGTTTAGAAGAGTTTTCAATCGTAAAGAACAACAAAAAATATGTATCCAAGCATTCGACGACTTAGGCGGAGATCGCTTGCGGCTGCTTCACCGCCTTGCGGAAGCGGGCCGCCTTCACGGCTGCCTCATCTCGCTTGGTCGCCGTTGTGGAAGCCTTGGACTTCTTCGGCCAGCTGCCGAAGAGGATCAACACGGCCCGGCGCTTCTGGGCGCCACCGCCAGCAGCCGGCACGGCGGACGAGCTCACACCTTGATGATTAGGCGCCGGCTGGCGGCGCGGGGTGACTTCGACCTCGGCATCATCCGGCCAGTCCTCGAAGCCGGCCGTGAGCCCCGCGCCTCCGGCCTCGTCTCTTTCCCCCACGATGGCGTCTTCCATGGCGGCCGCTCCCAAGTCCGGGTCGTCGGCGTTGTCCATCGTGCGGTCAGGAACGAGCTGGCGCTCTACCCCTGCGGCCCCGGTCGTCGGCGGGAGGAGAGGGTTCTGCAAAAGGCAAACCAATTGATCAAAGAGTCGGCTATCATGAGGCCGGCTACAAATAGGAAGAAAAGAAGAAAGAACTTACGACGGGCGGAGGGTTGGCGCGAGAGTACGGCCCCTTGCCGTACCGCCAATCCTCGGCGAGCTTGCAGTTGGAGATATAGTTCACCATGTAGGAGACATCTGCATGAGGCATCTCCCTGGTGCTCAGCCGGCTTGGGTCGAAGCAGCCGCTCATCTGACAAACCATGTGAGGCCGGCTTTGGAGGGGAAGAACCTGGCGCTCCATGAAGGCGGCCACCAAGTCAGCTCCAGATAGGCCCTCCGACTGGATCATCACCCGAAGCCGGGAGACGGCTGCGTTCCTGGCCTGAGACAACGACCTGGCCCGGTAGCTCCACGAAGGTCGCTTCCCAGCCGGCGGGACGGCTTCATAAGCCGGCAGGTTGACGTAGTCGCCTTGCTGCGCGACATTCTTCACGTAAAAGTATGACTTCTGCCAGAGCTTCACCGACTGGATCAGTGGGATGGGTGGGAACGGGTTGTTCTCGCTTGCCCGCCTCATGGCGATAAAAGCTCTGCAAGGGGAGGGCACGCCCGCGACGACGGTGTCGAGCTTGCTTTGGAAGAATTCCGCCCAGAGATCGAGCGTGGGGAGGACCCCGAGGAAGCCTTCGCACAGCATGACGAAGGCCGACAGCAGCATCACCGCGTTGGGCGTGAGGTGATGCGGCTAGAGGTTGTAGAATTCGAGGAAGGCCCGGAGGAACCCGCTCGCCGGAAGGCTGAAGCCGCACAGGCAGTGCGAGCTGAAGATCACCCGCTCGTCCTCCTCCGGTGCTGGCGAAATCTCCTTCTCCGGCGCTAGACGAACCCGAACGAAGTCCTCGTCGGGCAGGCGTCACGTCTGGCAGAGGAACGTGACGTGGTCCTCGTGGACGTTGGATCCATCCCACGAGCTTGACAGCGCCATGGGGCAGCGCGGCGAGAAGCAAGACGATGCGGCGGCGGAGCGGCACGACAAAGAGTTACTGCGGCGGCAGGAAGGAGAAGAAGGAAGATGAGAGGGGGCGGAGTGAAAGAGAGCGTGCGAGCCTCTGCCGCTCCCCCTCCTCCCCCTACTTATAGACCGCGTAGCGGAGCCGAGGAGGCGTGGCGTGGGGGAACGTGGGGATCAACTGTGCCCACTCCCCCACGTCCCGCGAATATTACGCCCTAATGGCGTAATAAAATCGCTGCGGGAAGGCGAGCGGTCCGCATGGGCCGCAGAAGATCCACACTCGGGCCAAGGCCTAGTACTGGCGGGCTCGGGCCTGTGGCGGCGTCCCGTCACGCGCGCGCACCGGCAGGGTTTCCTTGCCACGTGGCCCGCGGGATGGCCTGCGGACAGCTCGAAGGTCGACCGCGTCCCCGCCTACGAGAAACGGAGCTTTTCCAAAGACGGCGCGCACAAGCAAAGCCGGCCCCTCAGGATAGGAAGCTGACCAAGCTTCTTGTCCCTTTGTCAGCCTCGAAGCTCGCTCAGCTTCGGGGACTACTGTCGGAGTAAGTGACCACGGGTAGCCTAGCCGGCTCCCCCTACCCTTTCTAAAAAAATTACGAGCCGATCCGGCTCTCAAGAATCCAAGACATGGGGCCGCCTTCCCCTGGCCGGCTGTCTCCCAGGCCGGCTATTGGAAGGCGGCCCGATTTCAGCCCTCATGAAGAAAGCCGCGGGAGGGCCGGCTCCGAGGAGCCGGCCGCGAGAAGGCCGACTCCAAGGAGCCGGCTCCCATAAAGCGGTCAAGACCGTACCCTCGAAGTCTGCATCCACATAACAACGATGTGGCGGGGTGTGGCTACAGTGAAGCCTGCCACCCCCGAATCCCGGAGCGCGTCTGGCACAGTGCATCGTACGGGTGGCCATGACCCGTCCGACGCAACACTGTTGCCACGTTGACCCTGATGTCATCCACGACGGGCTACCAGTACGGCCCACGGGCGGTGGGCCTCTTCGGGCAGAGAGACATCCGAAGGCGGCCTGGCCTCCCCCAGTCGGCCCAAGACGGAGCCAGCTCTCTCCAGCCGGCTTGCCACCCCGTTGAAGAAGACGCCTCATTAAGGAGACAAGACGCGGTGAGGCTACAGTGGTCACCCGCCGGACGGCAGCACTGTAGCCACGCTTACCTCGGTGAAGCCCTCGTCACCAAGATTGAGCAACAGTAACCAGCCACCGACAAAGGCCCTGGACAGTGGGGCCCGCCTGTCGACCCAGGAGCCGGCAACCGGCGGGACCCACCAGTCGGCGGGCCCCAGCAGTCGGCGCAGAAGCCGAAGAGCGAAGACACAGACGGCTGGGCCCCACGCCTAGCCGGATTACCATTGTACCCCCGGGGGTAGGCATATATAAACCCCCCGGGACACCCATGCCAAGGAGATCGATCCCTGGTAGTTTTAGACACCACGTAGGGAGAAGAAGAGAGCAAGCAGAGCCCTTCTTCCTCCTCTCGCCAAACAGCTCAAGGAGCACCGTGTAGCTACTTGTTCATCTAGTGATCATGCGGAGACCCCGCAGAGCAGCAGTAGGGGTGTTATCTCCATGGAGAGCCCCGAAGCTGGGTAAGATTCACCGGCGTGCATGTCTTCACCTCATCCCGTTTCCAGGCACCAGCGATGTTTTACTGGCTCCCACAATGATAAGCCACCCATTGGCATATGTCGCACCTACCACCCGACAAAGTTGCATGGCAATATATCTCGGAATGGCTATGGAAATGCCATAATAGGTAGGTATGGTGGCTATTTTGAGGAAGATATAAGGAGGTTTATGTGTGAAAGAGTGTATCATATCACGGGGTTTGGATGCACTGGCGAAGTTTGCACCAACTCTCAATGTGAGAAAGGGCAATGCACGGTATCGAAGAGTCTAGCAATGATGGAAGGGTGAGAGTGCGTATAATCCATGGACTCAACACTAGTCATAAAGAACTGACATACTTATTGCAAAAATCTACAAGTCATCGAAAACCTCGGCACTACGCTCATGCTCCTAGGGGGATAGATTGGTAGGAAAAGACCATCGCTCGTCCCCGACCGCCACTCATAAGGAGGACAATCAAATAACACCTCATGTTTCAAATTTGTTACATAACGTTTACCATACGTGCATGCTACGGGACTTGCAAACTTCAACACAAGCATTTCTCAATTTCACAACTACTCAACTAGCACGACTCTTATATTATTACCTCCATATCTCAAAACAATCATCAAGCATCAAACTTCTCTTAGTATTCAAAACACTCATAAGAAAAATTTACTAATCTTGAATACCTAGCATATTAGGATTTTAAGCAAATTACCATGCTATTTAAGACTCTCAAAATAATCTAAGTGAAGCATGAGAGTTCATCTATTTCTTCAAAATAAAACTACCGCCATGCTCTAAAAGATATAAGTGAAGCACTAGAGCAAATGACAAACTACTCCGAAAGATATAAGTGAAGCTCAATGAGTAGTTGAATAATTATGCAACTATGTGAAGACTCTCTCTCATTTAATAATTTCAGATCTTGATAATTTATTCAAACAGCAAGCAAAGAAAAATAAAATGACATCTAAGAATAGCAAACATCATGTGAAGAAGCAAAAACTTAGGATCAACCGATACTAACCGATAGTTGTTGAAGAAGAAAGGTGGGATGCCAACCGGGGCATCCCCAAGCTTAGACGCTTGAGACTTCTTCAAATATTATCTTGGGATGCCTTGGGCATCCCCAAGCTTGAGCTTTTGTGTCTCCTTAATTCCTCTCATATCACGGTCTCCCTAAATCTCGAAAGCTTCGTCCACACAAAACTCAACAAGGACTCGTGAGATAAGTTAGTATAACACATTGCAAAAACCTTATCATAGTCTACTGTAGCAAATCACAAAAATTATTATTCAACATTGCATACTAAATGCCTTTGCATATTTAATAGTCCTATCCTCAAATAGAATCATTAAAGAAGCAAACATATGTAAACAATGCAAACATAACAGCAATCTGCCTAAACAGGACAGTCTGTAAAGAATACAACAACATCCATACTTCCCTAGCTCCAAAAATTATGAAAGAACATTCCCACTGTAGTAAATTTATCAGAGCTTAATATGCAAAAGGTTTCAACATTTTATCACATTCTGACTTTTCTAGGGAATTATTGCAATAGCGGTAAACTTTCTGTTTTCAAACAGTGATACGTCTCCAATGTATCTACTTTTCCAAACACTTTTGCCCTTGTTTTGGACTCTAACTTGCATGATTTGAATGGAACTAACCCGGACTGACGCTGTTTTCAGCAGAATTACCATGGTGTTATTTATGTGCAGGAGCAAATGTTCTCGGAATTACCTAAAACTTCACGGAGTCACTTTTCAGAAAATAAGAAAAATACCTGCCAAAGATGAAGGCCAGGGGGCCCACCGTCTCTCCACGAGGGTGGAGGGTGCACCTGCCCCCCTAGGGCGTGCCCCCCTACCTCGTGGGCCCCCTGTTGCCTCTCCGACTCCAACTCCACCTCCATATATTGAGTTTTGGGGAGAAAAAAATCAGGGAGAAGAAATCATCGCATTTTAGGATATGGAGCCGCTGCCAAGCCCTAAAACCTCTCGGGAGGGCTGATCTGGAGTCCGTTCGGGGCTCCGAAGAGGGGAATCCGTCGCCATCGTCATCATCAACCATCCTCCATCACCAATTTCATGATGCTAACCGCCGTGCGTGAGTAATTCCATCGTAGCCTTGCTGGACGGTGATGGGTTGGATGGGATCTATCATGTAATCGAGTTAGTTTTGTTAGGGTTTGATCCCTAGTGTCCACTATGTTCTAAGATTGATGTTGCTATGACTTTGCTATGCTTAATGCTTGTCACTAGGGCCCGAGTGCCATGATTTCAGATCTGAACCTATTATGTTTTCATCAATATATGAGTGTTCTTGATCCTATCTTGCAAGTCTATAGTCACCTATTATGTGTTATGATCCGTAAAACCCGAAGTGACAATAATCGGGATACTTATCGGTGATGACCGTAGTTTGAGGAGTTCATGTATTCACTATGTGTTAATGCTTTGTTCCGGTTCTCTATTAAAAGGAGGCCTTAATATCCCTTTGTTTCCGTAAGGACCCCGCTGCCACGGGAGGGTAGGACAAAAGATGTCATGCAAGTTCTTTTCCATACGCACGTATGACTATATTCGGAATGCATGCCTACATTATATCAATGAACTGGAGCTAGTTCTGTGTCACCCTAGGTTATGACTGTTACATGATGAACCGCATCCGGCATAATTCTCCATCACTGATCCATTGCCTACGAGCTTTCCATATATTGTTCTTCGCTTATTTACTTTCCCGTTGCTATTGCTATCATCACTACAAAATACCAAAAATATTACTTTTACTATTTTACCTTTTGCTACCGGTATCACCACTATCATATTACTTTGCTACTAAACACTTTGCTGCAGATATTAAGTTTCCAGGTGTGGTTGAATTGACAACTCAGCTGCTAATACTTGAGAATATTCTTTGGCTCCCCTTGTGTCGAATCAATAAATTTGGGTTGAATACTCTACCCTCAAAAACTGTTGCGATCCCCTATACTTGTGGGTTATCAAGACTATTTTCTGGCGCCGTTGCCAGGGAGCATAGCTCTATTATTTGAGTCACTTGGGATATATATCTGCTTATCATTATGAAGAACTTGAGAGATCCAAAAACCAAGATTTGTCCCTCAACTACGAGGGGAGGTAAGGAACTGCCATCTAGCTCTGCACTTGATTCACCTTCTGTTATGAGTAAGTTTGCGACACCTACACCTGCTTCTGCTATTCGTTCTGATATGTCGCATGTTATTGATGATGCCACTTCTGCTATGGATGATACTTATGATGAAACTACCTCTATGCCTGATACTACTATGCCACTTAGTGATTTTCTTGATGAACAACTTGCTAGGGCTAGAGAGATTGAAAATATTGAATCTGATGATACTGATGAAAGTGATGATGAAGAATCACTTGTTATTCCTAAGGGTTATGTCTTTGATCAAGAAGCTTCCTTAGCTATTTTAGCGTTCCAAAATAGAACTGAACTCAAAAGATTATTAGCTAAATGGAGTAAGCAATCTTTAAATGCTAGAATGAAACCTGACCCTGCTTTTGCTACTTCACCTATCTTTGTTACTGATAAGGATTATGAATTATCTGTTGATCCTGATGTAATTACTTTGGTTGAATCTGGTCCTTTTCATGGTTATGAATCTGAAACTGTTGTGGCACATCTTACTAAATTGAATGATATAGCCACCATGTTCACTAAAGATGAGAGAACTCGTTATTTTATATCCTTGAAATATTTCCGTTCTCATTACAGGGTGATGCTAAGATATGGTTTAATTCTCTTGATCCTAGTTGTGTGCGTAGTCCCCAGGATATGATTTATTACTTCTCTGCTAAATATTTCCCTGCTCATAAGAAACAAGCTGCTTTAAGGGATATATATATATAATTTTGTGCAAATTGAAGAAGAGAGTCTCCCACAAGCTTGGGGGAGGCTTCTCCAATTACTTAATGCTTTGCCTGATCATCCTCTTAAGAAAAATGAAATACTTGATATCTTTTATAATGGCCTAACCGATGCCTCCATAGATTACCTAGATAGTTGTGCTGGTTCTGTTTTCAGGGAAAGAACACCGGATGAAGCTGAAATTCTATTGAATAATATGTTGACAAATGAAAATAATTGGACACCTCCGGAGCCAATTCCTGAGCCTATTCCTAAACCAACTCCGAAGAAGAGGGGTATTCTATTTCTCAGTCCTGAAGATATGTAAGAGGCAAAGAAATCTATGAAAGAAAAGGTATTAAAGCTGAAGATGTTAAGAATTTACCTCCTATTGAAGAAATACATGGTCTTAATTTACCGCTTGTTGAAGAAACATATAATCTTAATCCATTACCTATTGAAGAAACTCATGGTCTTGATAACCTGACATAGGTAGTAAAGGTAAATTCTCTCTATAGATATGATCAAGCTAAAATCCCATTTACTAAATTTGCTAGCCCTTGCTTAGATGATTTCGATAAATTTATGGCTAAGCAAGAAGATTTTAATGCTTATTTTGGTAGACAATTGAAATACAATTAAAATATGCTTGAACACTTAGGAGATTATATGGCCAATGTTAAAGGTGAACTTAAACTTAATAGTAAACATGCTTCTATGGTTACCACTCAAGTAGAACAAGTACTTAAAGCTCAAAATGATTTGCTCAATGAATTGAATAGTAAAGATAATGATAATGCTGTTAGAGTGGCTACTAGAACTGGTAGAATGACTCAGGAACCTTTGTATCCTGAAGGCCACCCTAAGAGAATTGAGCAAGATTCTCAGAGAAATAATATAGATGTACCTAGTTCTTCTAAAAGGAAGAAAAATAAAAATGATAGGACTTTGCATGCTTCTAGTGATCCTATTGTTGAAACACCTGAGAATCCAAATGATATTTCTATTTCTGATGCTGAAACTCAATCTGGTAATGAACCTGAAACTAGTGGTAATGTTAATAATAATGTTCATAATGATGCTCAACCTAGTAATGATAATGACATAGAAATTGAACCTGCTGTTGATCTTGATAACCCACAATCAAAGAATCAATGTTATGATAAAAAATACTTTGTTGCTAGGAAACATGGTAAAGAAAGAGAACCATGGGTTTAGAAACCCATGCATTTTCCTCCTAAACCATCCAAGAAAAAGGATGATGAGGATTTTGAGCGCTTTGCTGAGATGATTAGACCTATCTTTTTGCGTATGCGATTAACTGATATGCTTAAAACCAATCCTTATGCTAAGTACAAGAAAGATGTTATTACAAATAAAAGAAAGATACCGGAAGCTGAAATTTCCACCATGCTTGCTAATTATACTTTTAAGGGTGGAATACCAAAGAAACTTGGAGATCCAGGAGTACCCACTATACCATGCTCCATTAAAAGAAACTATGTTAAAACTGCTTTATGTGATCTTGGAGCCGGTGTTAGTGTTATGCCTCTCTCTTTATATCGTAGACTTTATTTGAATAAGTTGACACCTACTGAAATATCTTTGCAAATGGCTGATAAATCAACTGCTATACCTGTCGGTATTTGTGAGGATGTGCCTGTTGTAGTTGCAAACGTTATTATTTTAACGGACTTTGTTATTCTTGATATTCCCGAGGACGATAGTATGTCTATTATTCTTGGAAAACCCTTTTTGAATACTGCAGGGGCTGTTATTAATTGCACTAAAGGCAATGTCACTTTTCATGTTAATGGTAACGAGCATACGATACACTTTCCGAGGAAACAACCTCAAGTTCATAGTATCAACTCTATTGGGAAAATGCCATCGATTATATTTGGAGGTTTTGAATTTCCTCTTCCTACTCTCAAGAAGAAATATGATATTCTTATTATTGGGGATGTGCATATCCCCGTTGAGGTAACATAGTGTTATTCGAAATTTCTCGTTCCATGTTATTCAGAATGAGTTCGTTAATAAGACTTGATCAACCTTGTTAGTGGATTCCTTTTGATGATCATGAGACGGATGAAACTAGAAGGCACAACCTTCTGTACCCCACTTTTACTTTCTATTATTTATATTAAATAAAAATAAATATTTTTCTGTCTATCATCTGATTATCCATGCAATATAAAAATATCTCGAAAATAAAAGTTCTCCAAATGCCCTGAAATTTAAATATGATTTTTTCTAGAATATTTGAGGATTTATGGAATTGAGAACACACCAGGGGGGTCAACCACCTGCCCACGAGGGTGGAGGGCGCGCCCACCCCTTTAGGGCACACCCCCTACCTCGTGGGCCCATGGTGGCCCTCCTCCACTTATTCCTGCACCCACACACTTCATCTTCCTCCCACAAACTCGAATATCCAGCTCAAGCACGAGTTCTAGCTCATCTTGCTGCCATTTTCGATCTCCTTGCTCAAAGCACCTCTCACAAAACTGCTTGGGGAGATTGTTCCTTGGTATGTGACTCCCCCATTGGTCCAATTAGTTTTTTTCTACTACTTTATTCATTGCAATTTTTTGCTGCTTAGGTGACCCTGTTCTTGAGCTTGCATGTCAAATTTATATGGTCAAAAGTAGTTTTGATGCATGATATAGGCCCTAGGCACTTGTAGGAGTAGTTGCTATCAATATTATTGAGTTTGGTTTACTTTTATTTTGAAGTTACTAAAAATATTTATAATTTTTCAGAGGAAGAAATATGCTTAGGAAAATGTTCCAAGGTGGTTCTTCAAGGAAGCAAGGACCCAGGCTTGCAATGCGTGATGCTGATGAAGAGCCACCAAGAGACGCTCCAGTGCGTCCTTGTGAATGGCCTTCTGAGAACTTTATGGATCGAACGGGAATTAAGGAAGAATTTAACGCATATTTGCGTAATGCTGATCTTGTGAGCTTCGAGGAAGAGAAGTGCAGCCAGTATCACTATCTCACCAGTACCTTTGTGAGGAGGTTTGAATTTTCAACTTCACGTAATTCTCCAACTGTCATGTTTGATCTTTATGATAAATCTTACACTATGGACTTAGAGGATTTTACCACTGCTTGCAAACTTCCACAATGGGGTAGTATAAGGGATCCTCGCAAATCTGAATTTTGAGATTTTCTTGCTAGAATAACTGTGGGAGAATCTAGGGATATAACACAAGCTACCATAGGGAGCATTCACTTTCCAGTTATACATTATTTTGCTCTCTTCATAGGTAGATGCATTAATGGTAAAGATGAGGCATGTCACATGTGTGTCCCTGACCTTAGTATTCTTCGGAGTGCTGTGTTAGGAGACAAATCTTATAATTTGGGAGCCATTGTTGCACGTAGGTTGCATCATAATAGACTTAATGGAGATTTCTTTGGTGGAATTTATGCAACCCGCATAGCTAATTTTCTTGGTGTATCCATACGCGAAGATGATATTGAATTACCTCCTTCTTATATAGATTTTAATGCTATGGTTCACCACCAGTTTGTCGAGAGGAAGGAATCACCTCTCCAGTATCGACTAATCTTTGACAGATGCCGTGCTGTCCGTCTTACTATCCCTGCTCCTGCCTTCTTTGATAATCAGGCAAGAGGAAGATATACTATTACCAGAGAGGAGGCAGATGAGTACGAGAGGAGAGAGGAGGCCGCTCGTCGCCACACTGCATCGCAGTACGACCCCCGGCTACTATTATGGATATCCACCAGGCCAGCCGTGGCCATAGACCAACTTAGGCCAAAAGCCTAAGCTTGGGGGAGTACGTATTTCCCATCGACATTACATTAATGTTCACACACTCATTGCTAGATGTCGGTGCTCATACTTTTTCATTGTATCATCCATGCTAGTTTATTTTCCTTTTTATGCTTTCTTCTTGTGTGTTTAATAAACCTTAAGAAAAACCAAAAAATTAGTTGTAGCTTTTAGTTAGTTTACTTTCCATGCTTGTAGTAGTAACTAAAAAGAAAACCCAAAAACATTTCATGTTCTTCTTTTCCTTGTTGGGAGCTTTCCTGTGTAAATAGTTTTACTTCTTTTCTTTTCTTTGGGGGTCGATAGGAGAAGACCATAATTAATTGTTGAAGTGGCTCTTATATGCATTATTGTTGATCTGACAAAAGAGCCCGTATTGCCTTGTCTTCTCCTGTTTATTGAATGCCTGCAGATTCCAGCTTAGTCCAATGCATGTGCACTATTATTATTATTCAGAACGTTCGGTCGTGCAAGTGAAAGGCAATTATGATGATATATGATGGACTGGCTGAGATGAGAAAAGCTGGTATGAACTCGACCTCTTTTGTTTTCGTAAATATGATTAGTTCATCGTTCCTGATTCAGCCTATTATGAATAAACATGTTTGCAATGACAACGAGAGATCATAGTTTCTTGTGCCATGCTTGATTAGCTATGAGTTATAATGGTTTACCTTGCGTGCCAACATGCTATTAAAATGGTTATGATGTGGTATGATAGGGTGGTATCCTCCTCTGAATGATTTAAGTGACTTGACTTGGCACATGTTCACACATGTAGTTGAAACAAAATCAACATAGCCTTCACGATATTTATGTTCATGGTGGATTATATCCTACTCATGCTTGCATTCGGTGTTGATTAATTTTAATGCATGTTCATGACTGTTGTCGCTCTCTAGCTGGTCGCTTCCTAGTCTTTTGCTAGCCTTCATCTGTACTAAGCGGGAATACTGCTTGTGCATCCAAATCCCTTAAACACCAAAGTTATTCCACATGAGTCCACTATACCTACCTAAATACGGCATCTACATGTCGCTCCAAGTAAATTTGTATGTGCCAAACTCTAAACCTTCAAATAAATATCATGTTTTGTATGCTCGAATAGCTCATGTATCAACTAGGGTTGTCCGTATCTTCCATGTTAGGTGGGTTATTCTCAAGAGGAGTGGACTCCGCTCCTCACTCGCTAGATAAATGGCTGGTCACCGGGATGCCCAGTCCCATGCTTTATACAAACTAAATCAAAATAATTGCAAACAAAACTCCCCCTGGGACTCTTGTTAGTTGGAGGCACTCGTTGTTTCAAGAAAGCCATGGATTGATGCTTGTTGGTGGAAAGGGGGAGTATAAACTTTACCATTCTGTTTGGGAACCGCCTATAATGTGTGTAGCATGGAAGATATCACCATCTCTTGGTTGTTATGTTGACAATGAAAGTATACCGCTCAAAATATTATTCACCTCTGTTTCAAAACCGAGCTCTGGCACCTCTACAAATCCTTGCTTCCCTCTGCAAAGGGCCTATCTATTTACTTTTATGCCGAGTCATCATCCTCTTATTAAAAAGCACCGGTTGGAGAGCACCGCTGTCATTTGCATTCATTACTGTTAGTTTACATTGAGTATGACTTGACTGGATCTCTTTTACCATGAATTACAATGTCTAGTCAGTCCTTGGTCTTTAAAGGTGCTCTACATTTATGTTTGGCGGTCTCAGAAAGGGCTAGCGAGATACCACCTTGTTATATCATATTATGATTGTTTTGAGGAAGTGTTGTCATCCGAGATTTATTATTATGCCTCGCTAGTTGATTATGCCATTGATATGAGTAAACTTGAGACCTATGCGTTATTGTGAATGTGGTTAGTTATAATCTTTGCTGAAAACTTGAATGCTGGCTTTACATATTTACAACAACAAGAGCAAACAGAGTTTGTAAAAGTTTTTCTTTATCACTTTCAGTTTATCAACTGAATTGCTTGAGGACAAGCAAAGGTTTAAGCTTAGGGGAGTTGATACGTCTCCAACATATCTACTTTTCCAAACACTTTTGCCCTTATTTTGGACTCTAACTTGCATGATTTGAATGGAACTAACTCGGACTGACGTTGTTTTCAGTAGAATTACCATGGTGTTATTTATGTGCAGGAGCAAACATTCTCGGAATGACCTGAAACTTCACGGAGTCACTTTTCAGAAAATAAGAAAAAATACCTGCCAAAGATGAAGGCCAGGGGGCCCACCGTCTCCCCATGAGGGTGGAGGGTGCGCCTGCCCCCCTAGGGCGCACCCCCCCTACCTCGTGGGCCCCTTGTTGCCTCTCCGACTCCAACTCCACCTCCATATATTGAGTTTCGGGGAGAAAAAAATCAGGGAGAAGAAATCATCGTGTTTTACGATACGGAGCCGCCGCCAAGCCCTAAAACCTCTCGGGAGGGCTGATCTGGAGTCCGTTCGGGGCTCCAAGAGAGGAATCCGTCATCATCGTCATCATCAACCATCCTCCATCACCAATTTCATGATGCTCACCGCCGTGCATGAGTAATTCCATCGTAGGCTTGCTGGACGGTGATGGGTTGGATGGGATCTATCATGTAATCGAGTTAGTTTTGTTAGGGTTTGATCCCTAGTGTCCACTATGTTGTGAGATTGATGTTGCTATGACTTTGCCATGCTTAATGCTTGTCACTAGGGCCCGAGTGCCATGATTTCAGATCTGAATCTATTATGTTTTCATCAATATATGAGTGTTCTTGATCCTATCTTGCAAGTCTATAGTCACCTATTATGTGTTATGATCCGTTAACCCCGAAGTGACAATAATCGGGATACTTACCGGTGATGACCGTAGTTTGAGGAGTTCATGTATTCACTATGTGTTAATGCTTTGTTCCGGTTCTCTATTAAAAGGAGGCCTTAATATCCCTTAGTTTTCGTAAGGACCCTGGTGCCACAGGAGGGTAGGACAAAAGATGTCATGCAAGTTCTTTTCCATAAGCACGTATGACTATATTCGGAATGCATGCCTACATTATACCAATCAACTGGAGCTAGTTCTGTGTCACCCTAGGTTATGACTGTTACATGATGAACCACATCTGGCATAATTCTCCATCACTGATCCATTGCCTACGAGCTTTCCATATATTGTTCTTCGCTTATTTACTTTCCCGTTGCTATTGCTATCATCACTACAAAATACCAAAAACATTACTTTTTACTATTGTTACCTTTTTCTACCGTTATCACCACTATCATATTACTTTGCTACTAAACACTTTGCTGCAGATATTAAGTTTCCAGGTGTGGTTGAATTGACAACTCAGCTGCTAATACTTGAAAATATTCTTTGGCTCCCCTTGTGTCGAATCAATAAATTTGGTTTGAATACTCTACCCTCGAAAACTGTTGTGATCCCCTATACTTGTGGGTTATCAAACAACAACATGTGGACTTCTAAAATAGGCATAGTAAAGGCTATCAATGCCACTTTTATTGAAATAAAAGATGCAAAACATTGTTCTTGTTGGAAATATGCCCTAGAGGCAATAATAAATTGGTTATTATTATATTTCCTTGTTCATGATAATCATTTATTATCCATGCTAGAATTGTATTGATAGGAAACTCAGATACATGTGTGGATACATAGACAACACCATGTCCCTAGTAAGCATCTAGTTGACTAGCTCGTTGATCAATAGATGGTTACAGTTTCCTGACCATGGACATTGGATGTCGTTGATAACGGGATCACATCATTAGGAGAATGATGTGATGGACAAGACCCAATCCAAAGCCTAGCACAAGATCGTGTAGTTCGTATGCTAAAGCTTTTCTAATGTCAAGTATCATTTCCTTAGACCATGAGATTGTGCAACTCCCGTATGCCGTAGGAATGCTTTGGGTGTACCAAACGTCACAACGTAACTGGGTGGCTATAAAGGTGCACTACGGGTGTCTCCGAGAGTGTCTGTTGGGTTAGCACGAATCGAGACTGGGATTTGTCACTCCGTGTAACGGAGAGGTATCTCTGGGCCCACTCGGTAGGACATCATCATAATGTGCACAATGTGACCAAGGAGTTGATCACGGGATGATGTGTTACGGAACGAGTAAAGAGACTTGCCGGTAACGAGATTGAACAAGGTATCGGGATACCAACGATCGAATCTCGGGCAAGTACTATACCGGTAGACAAAGGGAATTGTATACAGGATTGACTGAATCCTTGACATCGTGGTTCATCCGATGAGATCATCGTGGAACATGTGGGAGCCAACATGGGTATCCAGATCCCGCTGTTGGTTATTGACCAGAGAGATGTCTCGGTCATGTCTGCATGATTCCCGAGCCCGTAGGGTCTACACACTTA
This sequence comes from Triticum aestivum, assembly GCF_018294505.1. Lineage (NCBI taxonomy): Eukaryota > Viridiplantae > Streptophyta > Magnoliopsida > Poales > Poaceae > Triticum > Triticum aestivum. The sequence continues at coordinate 67,427,429 of NC_057809.1, read as the reverse complement.
AGGTTCGATGACGCTAGGGTTATAGGGAAAGTATGTACGCGGTTACCGAATGTTGTTCGGAGTCCCGGATGAGATCCCGGACGTAACGAGGAGTTCAGGAATGGTCCGGAGGTAAAGATTGATATATATGAAGTGTGGATTTGGCCGCCGGAAGTGTTCCGGGCATCACCGGTAATGTACCGGGACCACCGAAAGGGTTCCAGGGGTCCACTGGGAGGTGCCACCAGCCCCGGAGGCTTGCGTGGGCCAAGAGTGGGAAGGGACCAGCCCCTAGGTGGGCTGGGGCGCCTCCCACCAAAGCCCAAGGCGCCCTCAAGAGGAGAGAGGGCAAACCCTAGGGGCAGATGGGCCCTAAGGCCCACCCTAGGTGCGCCCCCCTCTCTCTCCCCCTTGGCCGCCACCCAGATGGGATCTGGGGGCTGCCGCCACCCCTAGGAAGGGAACCCTAGGTGGGGGCGCAGCCCCTCCCCTTTCCCTATATATAGTGGAGGTTTTGTGCTTGCCCAACACGCGAGTATCTCTCTCCCAAGGCGCAGCCCTACCTCTCTCCCTCCTCGTCTCTCATAGTGCTTGGCGAAGCCCTGCTGGAGTGTCGCGCTCCTTCACCACCACCACGCCGTTGTTCTACTGCTGGACGGAGTCTTCCCCAACCTCTCCCTCTCTCCTTGCTGGATCAAGGCATGTGAGACATCACCGGGCTGCACGTGTGTTGAACGCGGAGGCGCCGTTGTTTGGCGCTTAGATCGGAATCGACCGCGATCTGAATCACCACGAGTACGACTACCTCATCCGCATTCTTGCAACGCTTCTGCTTAGAGATCTACAAGGGTATGTAGATGCACTCCCCTTCCCCTCGTTGCTAGATCACTCCATAGATTGATCTTGGTGATGCGTAGAAAATTTTAAATTTCTGCTACGATCCCCAACAGTGGCATCATGAGCTAGGTCTATGTGTAGTTTCTATGCGTGAGTAGAACACAAGTTGTTGTGGGCGTCGATTTTGTCAATTTACTTGCCCTTACTAGTCTTATCTTGATTCGGCGGCATCGTGGGATGAAGCGGCCCGGACCGACCTTACATGTACGCTTACGTGAGACTGGTTCCACCGACTGACATGCACTAGTTGCATAAGGTGGCTAGCGGGTGTCTGTCTCTCCCTCTTTAGTCGTATCGTATTCGATGAAAAGGGTCCTTATGAAGGGTAAATAGAAATTGGCATATCACGTTGTGGTTTTGGCGTAGGTAAGAAACGTTCTTGCTAAGAAACCTATAGCAGCCACGTAAAATTTGCAACAACAATTAGAGGACGTCTAACTTGTTTTTGCAGCATATGCCGTGTGATGTGATATGGCCAAAAGGATGTGATGAATGATATATGTGATGTATGAGATTGATCATGTTCTTGTAATAGGAATCACGACTTGCATGTCGATGAGTATGACAACCGGCAGGAGCCATAGGAGTTGTCTTAATTTATTTATGACCTGCGTGTCAACATAAACGTCATGTAATTACTTTACTTTATAGCTAACCGTTAGCCATGGTAGTAGAAGTAATAGTTGACGAGACAACTTCATGAAGACACGATGATGGAGATCATGATGATGGAGATCATGGTGTCATGCCGGTGACAACGATGATCATGGCGCACCGAAGATGGAGATCAAAAAGGAGCAAAATGATATTGGCCATATCATGTCACTATTTGATTGCATGTGATGTTTATCATGTTTTACATCTTATTTGCTTAGAACGACGGTAGCTTAAATAAGATGATCCCTCGCAATAATTTCAAGAAAGTGTTCCCCCTAACTGTGCACCATTGCGAAGGTTCATTGTTTCGAAGCACCATGTGATGATCGGGTGTGATAGATTCTAATGTTTGAATACAACGTGTGTAAGCCAGATTTACACACGCAATACACTTAGGTTGACTTGACGAGCCTAGCATGTACAGACATGGCCTCGGAACACGGAAGACCGAAAGTTCGAACATGAGTCGTATAGAAGATGCGATCAACATGAGGATGTTCACCGATGATGACTACTCCGTCTCACATGATGATCGGACACGGCCTAGTTGACTCGGATCATGTATCACTTAGATGACTAGAGGGATGTCTATCTGAGTGGGAGTTCATTAAATAATTTGATTAGATGAACTTAATTATCATGAACAATAGTCTAAGTTGTCTTTGCAAAAAGGTTGTAGATCAATAGCTCGCGTTGTAGCTCCCTGTTTCAATATGTTCCTAGAGAAAGATTAAGTTTAAAGATATTGTAAGCAATGATGCGGACTAGGTCCGTTGCCTGAGGAGTGTCCTCACTGCTACATAGAAGGCTTATGTCTTTGATGCACCGCTCGGTGTGCCAAGCCCTCCAACATCGTCTGTGGGTGTTATGAACATATGACAGATACGTCCTGATGACTACTTGATAGTTAAGTGCACCATACTTTACGGCTTAGAATCGGGATTCCAATGACGTTTTGAACACCATAGAACATATGAGATGTTCCAAGAGCTGAAATTGGGATTTCAGGCTCATGCCCGTGTTGAGAGGTATGAGACCTCTGACAAGTTCTTTTCCTACAAGATGGAGGAGAATAGCTCAACTAGTGAGCATGCACTCAGAATGTCTGGATGCTACAATCACTTGAATCAAGTGGGAGTTAAAAACTTCCAGATAAGATAGTGATTGATAGAGTTCTCTAGTCACTATCACTGAGCTACTAGATCTTCGTGATGAACTATGACATGCAAGGGATGGAGATGATCCCGGAGCTGTTCGCGGTGCTTAAGACCGCAAAAAGTAGAAATCAAGAAGGAGCATCAAGTGTTGATGGTTTAAAAAGACCACTGGTTTCAAGAAGGGCAAGGGCTAGAAGGGAAGCTTCATGAATGGCAAACCAGTTACCGCTCCAGTGAAGGAACCCAAGGTTGTACCCAAACCCGAGACTAAGTGCTTCTATTGTAAGGGGAACGGTCACTGGTAGCGGAACTACCCCAAATGCATGGTAGATAAGAAGGCTGGCAACTTCAACAAAGTATATACGTGTTATTAATGTGTACCTTACTAGTACTCCTGGTAGCACGTGGGTATTGGATACCGGTTCAGTTGCTATTATTGGTGACTTGAAGCAAAAGCTACGGACTAAACGGAGACTGGCTAAGGGAGAGGTGACGATGTGTGTTGGAAGTGTTTCCAAAGTTGATGAGATCACCATCGCACGCTCCATCTGCCTTTGGGATTAGTATTGAACCTAGATAAATGTTATCAGGTGTCTACGTTGAGCATGAATATGATTAGATCATGTTCATTGCAATACGGTTATTCATTTAAGTTAGAGAATAATGGTTATTCTATTTACATGAATAATAACTTTCAAGGTCATGCACCCTATGTGAATGGTTCATTGAATCTCGGTCGTGGTAATACACATGTTCACGCCAAAAGATGTAGAGTTAATAATGATAGTACCACTTTCTTGTGGCACTGCCGCTTAGGTCATATTGGCGTAAGATGCATGAAGAAAACTCCATGTCGATGGATGTTTGGAGTCACTTGATTTTGAATCGCTTGACACATGCGAGCCATGCCTCATGGGCAGGATGACTAAGACCCCGTTTTAGGTACAATGAAATGGGCAAGTGACTTGTTGGAAATCGTACATGCTGATGTGTGTGATCCAATAAGAATTGAGGCGTGCGGTGGACATCGCTATTTTCTCATCTTCACTGACGATTTGAGTAGATATGGGTATATTTACTTAATGAAGCACAAGTCTGAAACGTTTGAAAAATTCAAGCAATTTCAGAGTGAAGAACCATCATAACAAGAAGAACAAATTCCTACGATCTGATCGATGGAGAATTTCTGAGTTATGAGTTTGGAAATCACTTAACACATTGTGAAATTGTTTCACAGTTGACACCACCTGGAACACCACAGCGTAATGGCGTGTCCGGACGTCGTAATCAAACCTTATGAGATATGGTGTGATCTATGATGTCTCTTACCGATCTACCGCAATCATTGTGAGGTTATGCATTAGAGACAGTTGCATTCACTTTAGATAGGGCACCATCTAAGTCCGTTGAGACAACGTCGTATGAACATTGGTTTGGCAAGAAACCAAAGTTGTTGTTTCTTAATATTTGGTGCTGTGATGCTTAAGGCTTCAGCCGAAAAATCTCGAACCCAAAGCGGACAAATACATCTTCATAGGATACCCAAAGGTAATAGTTGGGTATACCTTCTATCTCAGATCCGAGGGCAAAGTGTTTGTCGCTAAGAACGGGTCCTTTCTCGAGAAGGAGTTTCTCTCGAAAGAATTGAGTGGGAGGAAGATAGAACTTGATGAGGTTGTTGAACCTCTACTTAAACCGGAAAGTGGTGCAACATAGAAAGATGTTTTTGTGGCACCCACGTCTGTTGAAGAGGAAGTTAGTGATAGTGATCATGAAGCTTCAGATCAAGTTGCTATCGAACATCGTAGGTCGACAAGGATATGTACTACTCCTGAGTGGTACGGTAATCCTATCTTAGATATCATGTTGTTAGACAACAATGAACCTACGAGCTATGGAGAAGCGATGGTGGGCCCCTATTCCGACAAATGGTTAGAAGCCATGAAATCCGTTGATCGGCAAGCCATTGAAATAAATGGATCTTTAAGAAGAAGATGGACGTGGACGGTAATGTTTCCGTCTATGAAGCTCGACTTGTGGCAAAGAGTCTTTTCACAAGTTCAAGGAGTTGACTATGATGAGATTTTCTCACCTGTAGCGATGCTTAAGTCCGTCGGAATCATGTTAGCATTAGCTGTATTTTTCGATTATGAAATCTGACAGATGGATGTCAAAACAAGTTTTCTTACCAGTTTTCGTAAGGAAAAATTGTATGTGATACAATAAAAGGTTTTGTCGATCCTAAGGATGCTAAAAGGTATGCTGGCTCCAGCAATCCTTCTATGGACTAGAGCAAGCATCTCGGAGTCGGAATATATGCTTTGATGGAGTGATCAAAGCTTTTAGGTTAATACAATGTTTGCTAGAAACTTGTATTTACAAGAAAGTGAGTGGGAGCACTACAACATTTCTGATAAGTATATGTGGATGACATATTGTTGATCTGAAATAATGTAGAATTTCTGGAAAGCATAAACGGTTGTTTGAAGAGTGATTTTCAAAGGAAGACCTGGATAAAACTGCTTACATATTGGGCATCAAGATCTATAGAGATAGATCAAAACGCCTGATGATACTTTCAATGAACACACACCTTGACATGATTTTGAAGGAGTTCAAAATAGATCAGTCAAAGAAGGGATTCTTACCTGAGTTGTAAGGTGTGAAGTTGAGTAAGACTCAAAGCTTGACCACGGCAGAAGAAAGAGGAAGGACGAAGGTCGTCCCCTATGCTTTTTCATAGGCTCTATATGGCATGCCATGCGGAGTACCACACCTGATTTGTGCCTTGCCACATGTCTGGCAAGAGGGTACAAAGGTGATCCAGGAGTGGATAACTGGACAGTGGTCAAAACATTTCTCGGTTATGGAGGTGATAAAGAGTTCGACGTTAAGACTTACGTCGATGTAAGCTTTAACACCTATCCGGATGACTATGAGTAGAAAAACCGGATATGTATAATGGAGCAACCATTTGGAATGGCTCCAAGTGGAACGTGGTAGCAGCATCTACGATATGACATAAAGTTTTGTGAAGTACATGTCGATCTGATTGTTGCAGACCCGTCGACTATAACCTCTCTCACAAGCATAACATGATCAAACCCAGAACTCATTGAGTGTTAATCACATAATGATGTGAACTGGATTATTGACTCTAGTAAACTCTTGGGTGTTAGTCACATGGCGATGTGACCTATGAGTGTTAATCACATAGCGATGTGAACTAGATTATTGACTCTAGTGCAAGTGGGAGACTGTTGGAAATATGCCCTAGAGGCAATAATAAATTGGTTATTATTATATTTCCTTGTTCATGATAATCATTTATTATCCATGCTAGAATTGTATTGATAGGAAACTCAGATACATGTGTGGATACATAGACAACACCATGTCCCTAGTAAGCATCTAGTTGACTAGCTCGTTGATCAATAGATGGTTATGGTTTCCTGACCATGGACATTGGATGTCGTTGATAACGGGATCACATCATTAGGAGAATGATGTGATGGACAAGACCCAATCCTAAGCCTAGCACAAGATCATGTAGTTCGTATGCTAAAGCTTTTCTAATGTCAAGTATCATTTCCTTAGACCATGAGATTGTGCAACTCCCGGATGCCGTAGGAATGCTTAGGGTGTACCAAATGTCACAATGTAACTGGGTGGCTATAAAGCTGCACTACGGGTGTCTCCGAGAGTGTCTATTGGGTTAGCACGAATCGAGACCGGGATTTGTCACTCCGTGTAACGGAGAGGTATCTCTGGGCCCACTCGGTAGGACATCATCATAATGTGCACAATGTGACCAAGGAGTTGATCACGGGATGATGTGTTACGGAACGAGTAAAGAGACTTGCCGGTAACGAGATTGAACAAGGTATCGGGATACCGACGATCGAATCTCGGGCAAGTACTATACCGGTAGACAAAGGGAATTGTATACGGGATTGACTGAATCCTTGACATCATGGTTCATCCGATGAGATCATCGTGGAACATGTGGGAGCCAACATGGGTATCCAGATCCCGCTGTTGGTTATTGACCAGAGAGATGTCTCGGTCATGTCTGCATGATTCCCGAGCCCGTAGGGTCTACACACTTAAGGTTCGATGACGCTAGGGTTATAGGGAAAGTATGTATGCGGTTACTGAATGTTGTTCGGAGTCCCGGATGAGATCCCGGACGTCACAAGGATTTCCGGAATGGTCTGGAGGTAAAGATTGATATATAGAAAGTGTGGATTTGGCCGCTGGAAGTGTTCCGGGCATCACCGGTAATGTACCGAGACCACCGGAAGGGTTTCGTGGGTCCATCGGGAGGTGCCACCAGCCCCGAAGGCTTGCATGGGCCAAGAGTGGGAAGGGACCAGCCCCTAGGTGGGCTGGGGTGCCTCCCACCAAAGCCCAAGGCGCCCTCAAGAGGAGAGGAGGCAAACCCTAGAGGCAGATGGGCCCTAAGGCCCACCCTAGGTGCGTCCCCCCCTCTCTCCCCCTTGGCCGCCACCTAGATGGGATCTGGGGGCTGCCGCGACCCCTAGGGAGGGAACCCTAGGTGGGGGCGCAACCCCTCCCCTTCCCCTATATATAGTGGAGGTTTTGTGGTTGCCCAACACGCGAGTATCTATCTCCCAAGGCACAGCCCTACCTCTCTCCCTCCTGGTCTCTCGTAGTGCTTGGCGAAGCCCTGCTGGAGTACCGCGCTCCTCCACCACCACCACGCCGTCGTGCTGCTGCTGGACGGAGTCTTCCCCAACCTCTCCCTCTCTCCTTGCTGGATCAAGGCATGGGAGACGTCATTGGGCTACACGTGTGTTGAACGTGGAGGCGCCGTTGTTTGGCGCTTAGATCTGAATCGACCGCGATCTGAATCGCCACGAGTACGACTACCTCATCCGCGTTCTTGCAACGCTACCGCTTAGCGATCTACAAGGGTATGTAGATGCACTCCCCTTCCCCTCGTTGCTAGATTACTCCATAGATTGATCTTGGTGATGCGTAGAAAATTTTAAATTTCTGTTACGATCCCCAACAGTTCTAAATAACAGCAAGAAAATCCTAAGAAAATAAATTTATGCTCCAAGCAAAACACATATCATGTGGTAAATAAAAATATAGCTCCAAGTAAAGTTACCGATGAACGAAGACGAAAGAGGGGATGCCTTCTGGGGGATCCCCAAGCTTAGGCTCTTGGCTATCCTTGAATATTACCTTGGGTTGCCTCGGGCATCCCCAAGCTTAGGCTCTTTCCACTCCTTATTCCATAGTCCATCGAATCCTTACCCAAAACTTGAAAACTTCACAACACAAAACTTAACAAAAAACTCGTAAGCTCCGTTAGTATAAGAAAGCAAATCACCATCATAAGGTACTGTAATGAACTAATTCTTTATTTATATTGGTGTTAAACCTACTGTATTCCAACTTCTCTATGGTTTATAAACTATTTTACTAGCCATAGATTCATCAAAATAAGCAAACAACACATCGAAAGCAGAATCTGTCAAAAACAGAACAGTCTGTAGTAATCTGGATCAAACGTATACTTATGGAACTCATAAAATTCTCAAATAAATTGCTCGACGTGAGTAATTTATCTATTAATCATATTCAAAAAGAATTAACTAAATAGCACTCTCCAAATAAAAATGGCAGCAATTCTCGTGAGCACTAAAGTTTCTGTTTTTTACAGCATGATCAACAAGACTTTCCCCAAGTCTTCCCAAAGGTTCTACTTGGCACAAACACTAATTAAAAGCATAAAACCACATCTAAACAGAGTCTAGATGAATTATTTATTACTAAATAGGAACAAAAAGCAAGGAACAAAAATAAAGTTGGGTTGCCTCCCAACAAGCGCTATCGTTTAACGCCCCTAGCTAGGCATGATGATTTCAATGATGCTCACATAAAGGATAAGAATTGGAACATAAAGAGAGCATCATGAAGAATATGACTAGCACATTTAAGCCTAACATACTTCCTATGCATAGGGATTTTGTGAGCAAACAACTTATGGGAACAATAATCAACTTGCATAGGAAGGTGAAACAAGCATAACTTCAAAACTTTAAGCACATAGAGAGGAAACTTGGTATTATTGCAATTCCTACGAGTATATGTTCCTCCCTCATAATAATTTTAAGTAGCATCATGAATGAATTCAACAATATAACCAGCACCTAAAGAATTCTTTTCATGATCTACAAGCATAGAAAAATTACTACTCTCCACATAAGCAAACTTCTTCTCATGAATAGTAGTGGGAGCAAACTCAACAAAATAACTATCATGGGATTAAAAATTGAAATCAAGATGACAAGTTTCATTGTTATCATTATTATTTAAAGCATACGTGTCATCACAATAATCATCATATATAGTAGGCATGCTTTCATCATAATAAATTTGCTCATCAAAACTTGGGGGACAAAAAATATCATCTTCATCAAACATAGCTTCCCCAAGCTTGTGGCTTTGCATATCATTAGCATCATGGATATTCAAGGAATTCATACTAACAACATTGCAATCATGCTCATCATTCAAATATTTAGTGCCAAACATTTTATAGATTTCTTCTTCTAGCACTTGAGCACAATTATCCTTTCCATCATACTCACGAAAGATATTAAAAAGGTGAAGCGTATGAGACAAACTCAATTCCATTTTTTAAAAGTTTTCTTTTATAAACTAAACTAGTGATAAAACAAGAAACTAAAAGACTCGATTGCAAGATCTAAAGATATACCTTCAAGCGCTAGCCTCCCCGGCAACGGCGCCAGAAAAGAGCTTGATGTCTACTACACAAACTTCCTCTTGTAGACGTTGTTGGGCCTCCAAGTGCAGAGGTTTGTAGGACAGTAGCAAATTTCCCTCAAGTGGATGACCTAAGGTTTATCAATCCGTAGGAGGCGTAGGATGAAGATGGTCTCTCTCAAGCAACCCTGCAACCAAATAACAAAGAGTCTCTTGTGTCCCCAACACACCCAATACAGTGGTAAATTGTATAGGTGCACTAGTTCGGCGAAGAGATGGTGATACAAGTGGTATATGGATAGTAGATAATAGTATTTGTAATCTGAAATTATAAAAACAGCAAGTTAACTAATGGTAAAAGTGAGCGTAAACGGTATTGCAATGGTAGGAAATAAGGCCTAGGGTTCATACTTTCGCTAGTGCAAGTTCCCTCAACAATAATAACATAATTGGATCACATAACTATCCCTCAACATGCAACAAAGAGTCACTCCAAAGTCACTAATAGCGGAGAACAAATGAAGAAATTATGGTAGGGTACGAAACCACCTCAAAGTTATTATTTCCAATCAATCTGTTGGGCTATTCCTATAAGTGTCACAAACAGCCCTAGAGTCCGTACTAGAATAACACCCTAAGACACAAATCAACCAAAACCCTAATGTCACCTAGATACTCCAATGTCACCTCAAGTATCTGTGGGTATGATTATACGATATGCATCACACAATCTCAGATTCATCTATTCAACCAACACATAGAACCTCAAATAGTGCCCCAAAGTTTCTACCAGAGAATCACGACGAAAACGTGTGCCAACCCCTATGCATAGGTTCATGGGCGGAACCCGCAAGTTGATCACCAAAACATACATCAAGTGAATCACGTGATATCCCATTGTCACCACAGATATGCACGGCCAGACATACATCAGGTGTTCTCAAATCTTTAAAGACTCAATCAGATAAGATAACTTCAAAGGGGAAACTCAATCCATTACAAGAGAGTAGAGGGGGAGAAGAAACATAAGATCCAACTATAATAGCAAAGCTCGCGATACATCAAGATCATGCCAAATCAAGAACACGAGAGAGAGAGAGAGATCAAACACATAGCTACTGGTACATACCCTCAGCCCCGAGGGAGAACTACTCCCTCCTCGTCATGGAGAGCACTGGGATGATGAAGATGGCCACCGGAGAGGGATTGCCCCGTCCGGCAGGGTGCCGGAACGGGTCTAGATTGGTTTTCGATGGCTACGGAGGCTTTTGGCGGCGAAACTCCCGATCTATTGTGCTCCCGGATGTTTTTAGGGTATATGGATATATATAGGCGGAAGAAGTACGTTAGGGGGGCCACGAGGGGCCCACGAGGGTGGAGGGCGCGCCCTAGGGGGTGAGCGCGCCCCCTACCTCGTGGCTCCCTCATTTCTTTCCTGGCGTGCACTCCAAGTCTTCTGGGTTTCTTCTGGTCCAAAAATAACTTCCGTGAAGTTTCAGGTCAATTGGACTCCGCTTGATTTTCCTTTTCTACGATACTCTAAAACAAGGGAAAAACAGAAACTGGCACTGGGCTCTGGGTTAATAGGTTAGTCCCAAAAATAATATAAAAGTGTATAATAAAGCCCATAAACATCCAAAACAGAAGATAATATAGCATGGAGCAATCAAAAATTGTAGATGCGTTGAAGACGTATCAAAAACCAACGCAGTGCTCAAGAGGTAGCAAGAAGGATTTCTGGCGTCGTTGCCTGGGAGATCTACGCACAAGTCAAGACATACCAAGTACCCATCACAAACTCTTATCCCTCGCATTACATTATTTGTCATTTGCCTCCCGTTTTCCTCTCCCCCACTTCACGCTTGCTGTTTTATTCACCCTTTTTTCCGTTCCCCTTCTCTTTTCCAGTTCATCTCTTTTCGCTTGCCTCTTGTGTGCTTGTGTGTTGGATTGTTTGTCACGATGGCTCAAGATAATACTAAATTGTGTGAATTTTCTAATACCAACAATAATGATTTTATTAGCAAGGTTCTTGATCGTTTGTGCAGGTACTAGGCGACTTGCGTGTAGTCTCCTACTGGATTGATACCTTGGTTCTCAAAAACTGAGGGAAATACTTATGCTACTTTGCAGCAGCATCCTTTCCTCTTCAAGGGAAAACCAACGCATGCTCAAGAGGTAGCAAGAAGGATTTCTAGCGCTGTTGCCGGGGAGATCTATGCTCAAGTCAAGACATACTAAGTACCCATCATAAACTCTTCTCCCTCGCATTAGATTATTTGCCATTTGCCTCTCGTTTTCCTCTCCCCCACTTCACCTTTGCCATTTTATTCGCCATCATCCGTTCGTCCTTCTGTTTGCTCGTATTACCATGTGCCTTCTATTAGCTTGCATCTTCGCTTGCTAAATATCTATTGTTATGGATCATCATCCTCTTTCTAATCTTTTTAAGAGATCCAATTATGATGAACCAATTGCTAGTGAGTTGAGTGCACTAAATTATCTTTATGGAGTTTTGCTTGAAATCCGTGAATCTAAAATTTGTGATGAAGTGATTTATAAAGTGATTCATGATAGATCTTTCAATAAAAAGCATCGTTCCAATGATGTTATTATAAATTCTATAAATGTCAATTGTGCTAATAATATGCAAAACCCTAAGCTTGGGGATGCTAGTTTTGCTATGTCCACTACTTGTTGCAATGATCATGATTGGGGTGATTCTTCTTATGATCTTGAAAATTTATTTAAGCCCCATGATGAATATAAGATTGATAATTGTTAGAGTTATATTAAGTGATGTCTTTTGGCCTTTTACATTCTAGTCTCTTGGCATCATCTTGTAGCCTTTTGGCATTCTCATGTATGTGTATATATGTTGGCATTTGCCTCCTAATAATACATGCTGCATATTTCCAACATGGTATCAGAGCCCTTTTGATTTAGTACATCTGAATGTACTAAATCAAAAGGGTGCTGAGACACTGACTTGCTAGTAGGATAAGGTAACTGAACTTGTTTACCAAGCCTACAACCCTGACATTGTAAGGAGACATCTCCTGAGACAGGCCCCAGAAGACCACGACGAACTAAAGATGATAGTCAAGAACCACAAAGGTGACCAAGTCGATGATGCCACTGCTGGAAGGAGCTGGTAGTTGAAGCGACGAAGGCAGATGGACTGGCGAGTGTGGTGGTAGCGGAAGGAACATTAAGCCAGTCCAACTCCCAAAGCCCCTGAGAATCATGGCGGCGTGGGCCAGACCCAACCAGAGCCTTCGTGTGGCGATCCTGAATAGTGCAAGAATCAACGTCAAGAATGACGCGACAACCAGAATCAGTAAGCTGACCCGCAGAAAATAGGTTCATAGTAAGGCGAGGCACATGAGAAACATCTGGAACATAAAAGGAAGAAGTGGCAAGAGTGCCTCGACTCGCAACAGGAAGAGGAGTACCATCAGCTGTAAGAACATTAATAGGAAAATCGAGAGATCTACAAGAGGACAAGATAGAAGAATCGGAGGACATATGAAATGGAGCTCCAGAAACCAGATCCCATGTGCCGTTGCCCTCAAGTGCGGCAATCTCCTCTACCATCACAAACTGTCATTCAGGATGAACAACAGCATCACGATAATAGGTAGGCTCAAGTACAACCAAAAGGCCATATCGGCTAGGAGAATAGCGGTCAGGAGGAGGGCAAGGTCGAGCTCGAAGACCATAAGTCGGCTGGGAGGAGGAAGACGGTGCACCAGAAGTAGATGGCACGTCAGTAGATGCATACATAACACGTCGACGACGGGTATAATGAAAAGGAAATGTGGGATGAGAAGGAACCATCGGAGGTGATGGAGATGGAGAAGACATCGGTGATGAAGGTGGAGTGTCATGCAATAAGGAAGGAGAAGATACGATAGGAGAAGGTGGTGTCGAATCTGCAATAGTGGGACGAGAAGGAGGAGTAGGAATATGAGGCAAAGAGGGAGGTGTATCAGGAAACATGAGAAAAGAGATATCCTCTACTGAAAAGGGCGAAGAGGATGGTCGCGGGTAGAATGGACGAGACTCATCAAAAGTCACATCCCTAGAAATACGCATCCGTCGACCGACAGGATCCCAACACCGATAACCCTTATGTTCATCACTGTAGCCCAAAAAAACACACTCGACAGACTGAGCACTTAGTTTGGTGCATTCTCAGGGGGCAAGGAGAACATAACAAACACAACCAAACATCTGAAGAGCAGAATAATCAGGAGAATGATCAGAAAGACGCTCTAGAGGAATACCTCCCTGTAGAGCAGATGAGGGTTGAATGTTTATAGATATGTGGCAGTGGAGACAGCCTCAGCCCAGAAATGAAGTGGAATAGAGGCGGCAATCATCATCGCACGAGCTGTCTCAAGAAGGTGACGATGCTTGCGCTCAGCCACGCCATTCTGAGCGTGAGCACCGGGACAAGAGAACTGAGCAAGAGTACCCTGCTCAGCAAGAAAACCAAGCAACATTTTGGAGATATACTCGCCAGCAGAATCAGCACGAAACACGCGAATAGGTGTAGAGAACTGAGTGTGGACCATGGCGGCAAAACGCTTATAAATAGAGAGAACCTCGCTATGAGAAGACATGAAGTAAAGCCAAGTGTAGCGAGAGAAATCATCTATAAAAATAATATAGTAGTGATGGCCCCCTTTGGAAGAGAAGGGAGCCGGACCCCACACATCTGAATGTACTAAATCAAAAGGGCGCTGAGACACTGACTCGCTAGTAGGATAAGGTAACTGAACTTGTTTACCAAGCCTACAACCCTGACATTGTAAGGAGACATCTCCTGAGACAGGCCCCAGAAGACCACGACGAACTAAAGACGATAGTCGAGAACCACAAAGGTGACCAAGTCGATGATGCCACTGCTGGAAGGAGCTGGTAGCTGAAGCGACGAAGGCATATGGACTGGCGAGTGTGGTGGTAGCGGAAGGAACATTAAGCCAGTCCAACTCCCAAAGCCCCTGAGAATCATGGCGGCGCGGGCCAGCCCCAACCAGAGCCTTCGTGTGGCGATCCTGAATAGTGCAAGAATCAACGTCAAGAATGACGCGACAACTAGAATCAGTAAGCTGACCCGCAGAAAATAGGTTCATAGTAAGGCAAGGCACATGAGAAACATCTGGAACATAAAAGGAAGAAGTGGCAAGAGTGCCTCGACTCGCAACAGGAAGAGGAGTACCATCAGCTATAAGAACATTAATAGGAAAAATCGAGAGATCTACAAGAGGACAAGATAGAAGAATCGGAGGACATATGAAATGAAGCTCCAGAATCCAGAACCCATGGGGATGTACCTGACTGTGTAGATAGTGGTCGCTCAGCACTAGAAGCACCAGTCACAGAGCCTGCGATACCCGTCGAAGAACCTGAAGCAGCAAGTAGACGCTTGAGATTCATAATATCTTGCTTAGTCAAGGAGACAGTAGACGGCGTCGAGGAAGAAGCACGAGTCCCAGAAGAAGAATTGCGCTCCCTATTACGCATATCACGCTTCTTCTTGAAGCAGTCAGACTCGGGGTGACCATCCTTGTTGCAGTAGTCACAATGAGTACGAGGACGAGAGCGGCCTTGACGAGAGCGGGCCTCACTACCCAGAGGAGTGGGAAGTAGCGGGGGAGCACTAGAGTGAGAAGACACTGGAGGAGTAGTAGCTCGAGCAGCGAGCACAGAGGGAACCTGAAGCAAACCAGCACCACGGAGGCGAGTCTCCTCAGCACGAAGCTCAGAAAGCACCTCAGAAATAGGAACACGACCACGAGCAAACAACTGAGCACGTCGAGGCTCAAACTCCCCACGGAGCCGTGACAAGAACTCATAGACGCGCTGAAACTCCAAATCTGACCTCATAGTCTGGCAACACGGGCAAGTGCCACAAACAGTAGTGCGAAGGGAGTCAAGCTGGCGCCAGATAGCAGAACTCTGAGTGTAGAACTCATCAATAGTGGAGTCTCCCTGCTGAAGAGCATGCTCCTGACGGACCACAGACAAGTAGAGAGCATCACCAGAGGGCTGATAGCGCTGACGAAGATGAGTCCACATCTCAAAGACAGTACCGAGGCCTATAAACTCAGAAGCAAACTGAGGCAAAACACTGGAAGTGAGAACAGTCGCAGCACGAGCATCATTATCACACCATTGAGTATAAGCAGCCAGATCGTCACGATAAACAGAAAGAGCATTTGAATAATCCAAGACCTCCTGGTCATAAGCGGCATCTGCATCATCAGCAGCAACCCTGGCTGCAGCCCTATCAGCATCAGAAGCATCTGCGTCAATAGCTGGTGGCGTTGGCGGTGGGGTAGGAGCTACAGGAGGCACTAGGCGCGGAGGACATGGGACCTCACCGCAAAGAACACCCCAGAGACGAATGCCACGCATGTGAATACGCATGAAGGCAACGAACTCAGCATAATTAGCCCCATCGAATATCACCGGGCAGCGCGGGATGGCAACATAGCCAGATGATGCCAACGACATGGTGCTCCTTTTCTGTCTTGAGAATAGCAAAGATCACCCAAGACTCAACTGGCCAAGATGAGAGCGGCCAGAAAACTAGCAGCAGATCGAGACAACCAAAGAAATCAGCCCAAAACAGTGGAAACCGACGTGCAACCAGTGGGCCGAAACAGCAGCAACAGTCAGCCAGAGGCCTAGTTTCACTCGTCCTGCGATCTACAACATAAAAGGAAGAAGTGGCAAGAGTGCCTCGACTCGCAACAGGAAGAGGAGTACCATCAGCTGTAAGAACATTAATAGGAAAATTGAGAGATCTACAAGAGGGCAAGATAGAAGAATCAGAGGACATATGAAATGAAGCTCCAGAATCCAGAACCCATGGGAATGTACCTTCCGCTACCACCACACTGACCGCTATTCTCCTAGCCGATATGGCCTTTCGGTTGTACTTGAGCCTACCTCTTATCGTGATGCTGTTGTTCATCCTGAATGGCAGTTTGCGATGGTAGAGGAGATTGCCGCACTTGAGTGCAACGGCACATGGGATCTGGTTTCTCTTCCTCCCCGTGTTCGTCCCATCACTTGTAAGTGGGTCTATAAGATTAAGACTCGCTCTGATGGTTCTCTCGAGCGTTATAAAGCTCGTCTTGTGGCTCGCGGCTTTCAGCAAGAGCATGGTCGTGATTATGATGAGACATTTGCTCCTGTGGCCCATATGACCACTGTCCGCACACTTCTCGCCGTGGCCTCTGTTCGCCACTGGTCCGTGTCACAGCTTGATGTTAAAAATGCCTTTCTTAATGGTGAGTTGCATGAGGAGGTTTATATGCAGCCACCACCTGGGTATTCAGTTCCCGATGGCATGGTTTGTCGTCTTTGTCGCTCTCTCTATGGCCTTAAGCAAGCCCCTCGCGCTTGGTTTGAGCGTTTTTCCTCTGTGGTCACTGCTGCTAGTTTTTCACCCAGTGATCACGATCCAGCATTGTTTGTCCACCTTTCTGCTCGTGGTCGCACTCTTCTTCTTCTATATGTTGATGACATGATCATCACTGGTGACGATTCGGAGTATATTACCTTTGTCAAGGCCCGTCTTAATGAGCAATTCCTTATGTCTGATCTTGGTCCTCTTTGTTACTTTCTTGGGATTGAGGTTTCGTCCACCTCTGCTAGCTTTTTTATTTCCCAAGAAAAGTATATCCAGGGTCTTCTTACTCGTGCGGCTCTTAGTGATGAGCGCACTGCTAAGACTCCTATGGAGCTCAATGTTCACCTTCGTGCTTCTGATGGTGAGCCCTTGTCTGACCCGACACGTTATCGTCATCTTGTTGGGAGTCTTGTGTATCTTGTTGTCACTCATCCGGATATCTCCTATCATGTCCATATTCTAAGTCAGTTTGTTTCTGCTCCCACTTCAGTTCACTATAGTCACCTTCTTCGCGTTCTACGATATCTTCGTCGCACGATCTCTCATCGTCTCTTTTTCCCCCGTTCCAGCTCGTTATAGCTCCAGGCCTATTCGGATGCTACGTGGGCTAGTGATCCTACGAATCGCCGTTCACTTTCTGCCTACTGTGTCTTTCTTGGTGGTTCCCTCATTTCCTGGAAGACGAAGAAACAGACTGCAGTTTCTCGTTCGAGTGCAGAGGCCGAGTTGCGAGCTATGGCTCTTCTGACAGATGAGGTGACTTGGTTACGATGGTTACTGGAGGATTTTGGTGTTTCTGTTACTACACCTACCACCCTCCTATCAGACAGCACATGTGCTATTAGTATTGCGCGGGACCCCGTGAAGCATGAGCTTACCAAACACATTGGTGTTGATGCTTCTTATGTGCGCGCTGCTGTGCAGGATCATGTTGTTGCTCTTCAGTATGTGCCTTCTGAGTTACAGCTAGCGGACTTCTTCACGAAGGCTCAGACTAGAGCGCAACATGGGTTTCACCTCTCCAAACTTAGTGTTGTGGATCAACCATGAGTTTGAGGGGGGTGTTAGAGTTATATTAAGTGATGTCTTTTGGCCTTTTACATTCTAGTCTCTTGGCATCATCTTGTACCCTTTTGGCATTCTCATGTATGTGTATATAGGTTGGCATTTGCCTCCTAATAATACATGCTGCATATTTCCAACAATAATAATGTTTGCAATATTGAAAGTGGGTTTGGAAGAGTGTCAACTTTAGATCCCACGTATTTGGAGAATGTTCAATCTTATGCAATTTTCGATAAAAGTGGGTTTGGAGAGGTCATGACTTTAGTTAATGTTAATCCCACTATTTTGGAAGAGTGTCAACTTTGCATGCATGTGGATCGTGTTGATGGCTATTTTGTTGAATATTCTTATGATCCCACATGTAATTATTATGAGAGAGGAAAATATGATTGTAGAAATTTTCATGTTACTAAATTACCTCTGGTTATGTTGAGATTGCTATTGTTTCTTTCCGCTTTCTTGCATATGCTAGTTTTTTGCTTGCTATGATAATTTGTTTGCCTATAAGATGCCTATGCATAGGAAGTATGTTAGACTTAGATGTGTTTTTCACATGTTGTATGGTGCTCTCTTTTGTGCTTCCATTCTTGTCTTTCATGTGAGCATCACTGAAATAATCAATGCCTAGCTAGGGGCGTTAAACGATAGCGCTTGTTGGGAGGCAACCCAATTTTATTTTTGTTCTTTACTTTTTGTTCCTTTTTAGTAATAAATAATTCATCTATCTTATGTTATGATTGTGTTTTTTATGTTTTAATTAGTGTTTGTGCCAAGTAAAGCCTTTAGGATCTTCTTGGATGATTGTTGTTTGATCTTGCTGAAAAAACAGAAAGTATGCGCTCACGAGAATAATTTTCATTTTTTACCAGAGAGCGATAAAATACCAATTCCAAATGCACTAGATTAATATACAAAATATTTAGGTCGTCCTAATTTTTCAGAATTTTTTGAGTTCCAGAAGTATTCGAAACTTCCAGATTGCTACAGATTGTTCTATTTTTGACAGATTCTGTTTTTCTTGTGTTATTTGCTTATTTCGATGAATCTATGGCTAGTATCGGGGGGTATGAACCATAGAGAATTTGAAATACAGTAGGTTTAACACCAATATAAATAAAGAATGAGTTCATTACACTACCTTAAAGTGATGATTTACTTCGTTATACTAACGGAGCTCATTAGATTTTCTATTGAGTTTTGTGTTATGAAGTTTTCAAGTTTTTGGGTAAAGATTTGATGGATTTTGCAACAAGGAGTGGAAAGATCCTAAGCTTGGGGATTCCCAAGGCACCCCAAGGTAAAATTCAAGGATAACAAAAATCCTAAGCTTGGGGATGCCCTGGAAGGCATCCCCTCTTTCGTCTTCGTCTATCGGTAACTTTACTTGAGGCTGTATTTTTATTCACCACATGTTATGTGTTTTGCTTGGAGCGTCTTGTATGATTTGAGTCTTTTCTTTTTAGTTTACCACATTCATCCTTGTTGTACACACCTTTTGGGAGAGACACACATGAATCGGAATTTATTAGAATACTCTATGTGCTTCACTTATATCTTTTGAGCTAGATAATTTTGCTCTAGTGCTTCACTTATATCTTTTTAGTGCACGGTGGTGGTTTTATTTTATAGAAATTATTGATCTCTCATGCTTCACTTATATTATTTTGAGAGTCTTTTAGAACAGCGTGGTAATTTTCTTTGGTTATGAAATTAGTCCTAATATGATAGGCATCCAAGATGGGTATAATAAAAAATTCATATAAAGTGCATTGAATACTATGAGAAGTTTGATACTTGATGATTGTTTTGAGATATGAAGATGGTGATATTAGAGTCATGCTAGTTGAGTAGTTGTGAATTTGGGAGGTACTTGTGTTAAAGTTTGTGATTCCCGTAGCATGCACGTATGGTGAACCGTTATGTGATGAAGTCGGAGCATGATTTATTTTTTGATTGTCTTCCTTGTGAGTGGCGGTCGGGGACGAGCGATGGTCTTTTCCTACCAATCTATCCTCCTAGGAGCATGCGTGTAATACTTTGTTTTGATAACTAATAGATTTTTGCAATAAGTATGTGAGTTCTTTATGACTAATGTTGAGTCCATAGATTATACGCACTCTCACCCTTCCGCCATTGCTAGCCTCTCTAGTACCGCGCAACTTTCGCCAGTACCATATACCCACCATTTACCTTCCTCAAAATAGCCACCATACCTACCTATTATGGCATTTCCATATTAATTCCGAGATATATTGCCATGCAACTTTCCACCATTTTGTTTATTATGACACGATCCATCATTGTCATATTTCCTTCCATGATCATGTAGTTGACATCGTATTTGTGGCAAAGCCTAATAACCCACAAGTATAGGGGATCGCAACAGTTTTCGAGGGTAGAGTATTCAACCCAAATTTATTGATTTGACACAAGGGGAGCCAAAGAATATTCTCAAGTATTAGCAGCTGAGTTGTCAATTCAACCACACCTGGAAACTTAGTATCTGCAGCAAAGTGTTTAGTAGCAAAGTAATATGATAGTGGTGGTAACGGTAGCAAAAGGTAACGATAGAAAAAGTAATGTTTTTCGGTATTTTGTAGTGATGATAGCAATAGCAACGGAAAAGTAAATAAGCGAAGAACTGTATATGGAAAGCTCACAAGCAATGGATTGGTGATGGAGAATTATGCCGGATGTGGTTCATCATGTAACAATCATAACCTAGGGTGACACAGAACTAGCTCCAGTTCATTGATATAATGTAGGCATGTATTCCGAACATAGTCATACATGCTTATGGAAAAGAACGTGCATGACATCTTTTATCCTACCCTCCCGTGGCAGCGGGGTCCTTACGGAAACTAAGGGATATTAAGGCCTCCTTTTAATAGAGAACCGGCACAAAGCATTAACACATAGTGAATACATGAACTCCTCAAACTACGATCATCACCAGTAAGTATCCCGATTATTGTCACTTCGGGGTTAACGGATCATAACACATAATAGGTGACTATAGACTTGCAAGATAGGATCAAGAACTCTGATATATTGATGAAAACATAATAGGTTCAGATCTGAAATCATGGCACTCGGGCCCTAGTGACAAGCATTAAGCATAGCAAAGTCATAGCAACATCAATCTCAAAACATAGTGGATACTAGGGATCAAACCCTAACAAAAATAACTCGATTACATGATAGATCTCATCCAACCCATCACCGTCCAGCAAGCCTATGATGGAATTACTCACGCATGGCGGTGAACATCATGAAATTCGTGATGGAGGATGGTTGATGATGACGATGGCGACGAATTCCCCTCTGCTGAGCCCTGAACGGACTCCAGATCAGCCCTCCCGAGAGGTTTTAGGGCTTGGCGGCGGCTCCGTATCGTAAAACGGATGAATTCTTCTCCCTAGTTTTTTTTCTCCCCGAAACACAATATATGGAGTTGGAGTTGGAGTCGAAGAGGCACCAGGGGGCCCACGAGGTAGGGGGCGCACCCCCCACCCTCGTGGACAGGTGGTGGGCCCCCTGGCCTTCATCTTTTGCAGGTATTTTTTATATTTTCCAAAAAGTTGCTCCGTGAAGTTTCAGGTCATTCCGAGAACGTTTGTTTCTGCACATAAATAACACCATGGTAATTCCGCTGAAAACAGCGTCAGTCCGGGTTAGTTCCATTCAAATCATGCATGTTAGAGTCCAAAACAAGGGCAAAAGTGTTTGGAAAAGTAGATACGATGGAGACGTATCAACTCCCCCAAGCTTAAACCTTTGCTTGTCCTCAAGCAATTCAGTTGACAAACTGAAAGTGATAAATAAAAACTTTTACAAACTCTATTTGCTCTTGTTGTTGTAAATATGTAAAGCCAACATTCAAGTTTTCAGCAAAGATTATAACTAACCACATTCACAATAACGCATAGGTCTCAAGTTTACTCATATCAATGGCATAATCAACTAGCGAGGCATAATAATAAATCTCGGATGACAACACTTCCTCAAAACAATCATAATATGATATAACAAGGTGGTATCTCGCTAGCCCTTTCTGAGACCGCCAAACATAAATGCAGAGCACCTTTAAAGACCAAGGACTGGCTAGACATTGTAATTCATGGTAAAAGAGATCCAGTCAAGTCATACTCAATGTAAACTAACAGTAATGAATGCAAATGACAGCGGTGCTCTCCAACCGGTGCTTTTTAATAAGAGAATGATGACTCATCATAAAAGTAAATAGATAGGCCCTTCGCAGAGGGAAGCAAGGATTTATAGAGGTGCCAGAGCTCGGTTTTGAAATAGAGGTGAATAATATTTTGAGCGGTATACTTTCATTGTCAACATAACAACCAAGAGATGGTGATATCTTCCATGCTACACACATTATAGGCGGTTCCCAAACAGAATGGTAAAGTTTATACTCCCCCTTTCCACCAACAAGCATCAATCCATGGCTTTCTTGAAACAACGAGTGCCTCCAACTAACAAGAGTCCCAGGGGGAGTTTTGTTTGCAATTATTTTGATTTAGTTTGTATAAAGCATGGGACTGGGCATCCCGGTGACCAGCCATTTATCTCGCGAGTGAGGAGCGGAGTCCACTCCTCTTGAGAATAACCCGCCTAACATGGAAGATACGGACAACCCTAGTTGATACATGAGCTATTCGAGCATACAAAACATGATATTTATTTGAAGGTTTAGAGTTTGGCACATACAAATTTACTTGGAACGGCATGTAGATACCGTATTTAGGTAGGTATAGTGGACTCATGTGGAATAACTTTGGGGTTTAAGGGATTTGGATGCACAAGCAGTATTCCCGCTTAGTACAGGTGAAGGCTAGCAAAAGACTGGGAAGCGACCAGCTAGAGAGCGACAACAGTCATGAACATGCATTAAAATTAATCAACACCGAATGCAAGCATCAGTAGGATATAATCCACCATGAACATAAATATCGTGAAGGCTATGTTGATTTTGTTTCAACTACATGCGTGAACATGTGCCAAGTCAAGTCACTTAAATCATTCAGAGGAGGATACCACCCTATCATACCACATCATAACCATATTAATAGCATGTTGGCACGCAAGGTAAACCATTATAACTCATAGCTAATCAAGCATGGCACAAGAAACTATGATCTCTAGTTGTCATTGCAAACATGTTTATTCATAATAGGTTGAATCAGGAATGATGAACTAATCATATTTACAAAAACAAAAGAGGTTGAGTTCATACCAGCTTTTCTCATCTCAGCCAGTCCATCATATATCGTCATATTTGCCTTTCACTTGCACGACCGAACGATGTGAATAATAATAATAGTGCACGTGCATTGGACAAGCTGGATTCTGCAAGCATTCAATAAACAGGAGAAGACAAGGAAATATGGGCTCTTTTGTCAGATCAACAAGTATGCATACAAGAGCCACTTCAACAATTTAATTATGGTCTTCTCCTATCGACCCCCAAAGAGAAGAAAAGAAATAAAATTATTTAAACGGGAAAGCTCCCAACAAGCGGAAATATTTTTGGGTTTTATTTTTAATTACTACTACAAGCATGGAAATTAAAACTAGCTAAAAGCTACAAATAATTTTTTTTGTTTTTTCTTAAGGTTTATTAAACACACAAGAAGAAAGCATAAAAAGGAAAATAAACTAGTACGGATGATACAATGAAAAAGTATGAGCACCGACATCTAGCAATGAGTGTGTGAACATGAATGTAATGTCGGTGAGAAATATGTACGCCCCCAAGCTTAGGCTTTTGGCCTAAGTTGGTTTATGGTCACGGCTGGCCTGGCGGATATCCATAATAATAGTTGGGGTCGTACTACGATGCAGCGGCTATCGCCTGCTGAGCTGCAGCG
Organism: Triticum aestivum; assembly: GCF_018294505.1. NCBI lineage: Eukaryota > Viridiplantae > Streptophyta > Magnoliopsida > Poales > Poaceae > Triticum > Triticum aestivum. Next base: position 67,403,601 of record NC_057809.1, on the reverse strand, counting down.
TGGCAACAAGCGGCCTCCGCTCTCCTCTCGTACTCATCTGCCTCCTCTCTGGTAATAGTATATCTTCCTTTTGCCTGATGATCAAATAAAGCAGGAGCAGGGAGAGTAATATGGACAGCACGGCGTCTGTCAAAGATTAGTCGATACTGGAGAGGTGATTCATTCCTCTCGACAAACTGGTGGTGAACCATAGCATTAAAGTCTAGGTAAGCAGGAGGTAATTCGATATCATCTTCGCGTATGGCTATACCAAGAAAATTAGCTATGCGGGTTGCATAAATTCTCCAAAGAAATCTCCATTAAATCTATTAAGATGCAACCTATGTGCAACAATGGCTCCCAAATTATAAGATTTATCTCCTAACACAGCACTCCTAAGAATACTGAGATCGAGGACACACATGTGACATGCCTCATCTTTACCATTAATGCATCTACCTACGAAGAGAGCAAAATAATGTATAGCAGGAAAGTGAATGCTCCCTATGGTGGCTTGTGTTATATCTCTAGATTCTCCCGCGGTTATACTAGCAGGAAAATCTCTAAATTCAGATTTGCGGGGATCCCTTATACTACCCCATTGTGGAAGTTTGCAAGCAGTGGTAAAGTCCTCTAAGTCCATAGTGTAAGAATTTTCATAAAGATCAAACAGGATGGTTGGAGAATTACATGAAGTCGAAAATTCAAACCTCCTCACAAAGGTACTGGTGAGGTTGTGATACTGACTGCACTTCTCTTCCTTGAAGCTCACAAGATCGGCGTTACGCAAATATGCATTGAATTCTTCTTTAATTCCTGCTCGATCCATAAAATTTTCGGAAGGCCACTCACAAGGACGCACTGGAGCGTCTCTTGGTGGCTCTTCGTCAGCATCACGCATTGCAAGCCTGGGTCCTTGCTTCCTTGAGGAACCACCTTGGAACATTTTCCTAAGCATATTTCTTCCTCTAAAAAATTCTGAAATTTTTTAGTAACTTCAAAATAAAAGTAAACCAAACTCAATAATATTGATAGCAACTACTCCTACAAGTGCCTAGGGCCTATATCATGCATCAAAACTACTTTTGGCCAAATAAATTTGACATGCAAGCCCAAGAACAGGGTCACCTAAGCAACAAAAATTTGCAATGAATAAAGCACTAGAACAAAAACTAATTGGACCAATGGAGGAGTCACATACCAAGGAACAATCTCACCAAGCAGTTTTGTGAGAGGTGCTTTGAGCAAGGAGATCGAAAATGGCAGCAAGATGAGCTAGAACTCGTGCTTGAGCTGGATATTCGTGTTTGGGGGAGGAAGAAGGAGTGTGTGGCTTAAATGATAAGTGGAGGAGGGCCACCGTGGGCCCACGAGGCAGGGGGCGCGCCTAGGGGGTAGGGCGCGCCCTCCGTCCTCGTGGGCAGGTGGGTGACCCCCTGATGTGTTCTCAGTGCCAAATATTCTCAAATATTCCAGAAAAAATCATATGTAAATTTCAGGGCATTTGGAGAACTTTTATTTTCAGGGTATTTTTAGATTGCACGGATAATCAGATAACAGACAGAAAATACTATTTTTATTTTATTTAATATAAATAACAGAAAGTAAAAGGAGGGTACAGAAGGTTGTGCCTTCTAGTTTCATCCATCTCATGCTCATCAAAAGGAATCCACTAACAAGGTTGATCAGGTCTTGCTAACAAACCCATTCCGAATAACATGGAACCAGAGAAATTTCGAATAACACTATGTTACCTCAACGGGGATATGCACATCCCTAATAATAAGAATATCATATTTCTTCTTGACAGTAGGAAGAGGAAATTCAAAAGCTCCAAATATAATCAATGGAATTTTTCCAATAGAGTTGATACTATGAACTTGAGGTTGTTTCCTCGGAAAGTGTACTGTATGCTCATTACCATTAACATGAAAAGTGACATTGCCTTTAGTGCAATCAATAACAGCCCCTGCAGTATTCAAAAAGGGTTTTCCAAGAATAATAGACATACTATCGTCCTCGAGAATATCAAGAATAACAAAGTCCGTTAAAATAGTAACGTTTGCAACTACAACAGGCACATCCTCACAAATACCGACAGGTATAGCAGTTGATTTATTAGCCATTTGCAAAGATATTTCAGTAGGTGTCAACTTATTCAAATCAAGTCTATGATATAAAGAGAGAGGCATAACACTAACACCGGCTCCAAGATCACATAAAGCAGTTTTAACATAGTTTCTTTTAATGGAGCATGATATAGTGGGTACTCTTGGATCTCCAAGTTTCTTTGGTATTCCACCCTTAAAAGTATAAATAGCAAGCATGGTGGAAATTTCAGCTTTCGGTATCTTTCTTTTATTTGTAACAATATCTTTCATATACTTAGCATAAGGATTCATTTTGAGCATATTAGTTAATCGCATGCGCAAAAAGATAGGTCTAACCATTTCAGCAAAGCGCTCAAAATCCTCATCATCCTTTTTCTTGGATGGTTTGGGAGGAAAAGGCATGGGTTTCTGAACCCATGGTTCTCTTTCTTTACCGTGTTTCCTAGCAACAAAGTCCTTCTTATCATAATGTTGATTCTTTAATTGTGGGTTATCAAGATCAACAGCTGGTTCAATTCTATATCATTATCATTACTAGGTTGAGCATCATCATGAACATTATCATTAACATTATCACTAGTTTCGGGTTCATTACCAGATTGTGTTTCAGCATCAGAAATAGAAATATCATTTGGATTCTCAGGTGTTTCAGTAATAGGTTCACTAGAAGCATGCAAAGTCCTATCATTTTTCTTTTTCTTCCTTTTAGAAGGACTGGGTGCATCTACATTATTTCTCTAAGAATCTTGCTCAATTCTCTTAGGATGGCCTTCATGATACAAAGGTTCCTGAGTCATTCTACCACCTCTAGTCATAACTCTAATAGCATTATCATTATTCTTACTATTTAATTCATTGAGCAAATCATTTTGAGCTTTAAGTACTTGTTCTACTTGAGTGGTAACCATAGAAGCATGTTTACTAATAAGTTTAAGTTCACCTTTGACATTAGCCATATAATCACCCAAGTGTTCAAGAATATTTGAATTGTATTTCAATTGTCTACCAAAATAAGCATTAAAATCTTCTTGCTTAGCCATAAATTTATCAAACTCATCTAAGCATGGGCTAGCAAACTTAGTAAATGGGATTTCAGCTTTATCATATCTATAGAGAGAATTTACCTTTACTACCTGTGTCGGGTTATCAAGACCATGAGTTTCTTCAATAGGTAAAGGATTAAGATCATATGTTTCTTCAATAGGCAGTAAATTAAGACCATGTATTTCTTCAATAGGAGGTAAATTCTTAACATCTTCAGCTTTAATACCTTTTTCCTTCATAGATTTCTTTGCCTCTTGCATATCTTCAGGACTGAGAAATAGAATACTCCTCTTCTTCGGAGTTGGTTTAGGAATAGGCTCAGGAATTGGCTCAGGAATTGGCTCCGGAGGTGTCCAATTATTTTCATTTGTCAACATATTATTCAATAGAATTTTAGCTTCATCCGGTGTTCTTTCCCTGAAAATAGAACCAGCACAACTATCCAGGTAATCTCTGGAGGCATCGGTTAGTCCATTATAAAAGATATCAAGTATTTCATTTTTCTTAAGTGGATGATCAGGCAAAGCATTAAGTAACTTGAGAAGCCTCCCCCAAGCTTGTGGGAGACTCTCTTCTTCAATTTGCAAAAAATTATATATATCCCTTAAAGCGGCTTGTTTCTTATGAGCAGGGAAAAATTTAGCAGAGAAGTAATAAATCATATCCTGGGGACTACGCACACAACCAGGATCAAGAGAATTAAACCATATCTTAGCATCACCCTGTAATGAGAACGGAAATATTTTAAGGATATAAAAGTAACGAGTTCTCTCATCAGTAGTGAACAGGGTGGCTATATCATTTAATTTAGTAAGATGTGCCACAACAGTTTCAGATTCATAGCCATGAAAAGGATCAGATTCAACCAAAGTAATTATATCAGGATCAACAGAGAATTCATAATCCTTATCAGTAACACAGATAGGTGAAGTAGCAAAAGCAGGGTCAGGTTTCATTCTAGCACTAAGAGATTGCTGATTCCATTTAGCTAATAACCTCTTGAGTTCATATCTATCTTTGCAAGCTAAAATAGCTAAAGAAGCTTCTTTATCAAAAACATAACCCTTAGGAATAACAGGCAAGTCTTCATCATCACTTTCATCAGTATTATCAGATTCAATATTTTCATTCTCTCTAGCCCTAGCAAGTTGTTCATCAAGAAATTCACCAAGTGGCACAGTAGTATCAAGCATAGAAGTAGTTTCATCATAAGTATCATGTATAGAGAAGTGGCATCACCAATAACATGCGACATATTAGAACGAATAGCAGAAGTAGGTTTAGGTGTCGCAAGCTTACTCAAAACAGAAGGTGAATCAAGTGTAGAGCTAGATGGTAATTCCTTACCTCCCCTCGTAGTTGAGGGATAAATCTTTGTTCTTGGATCTTTCAAGTTCTTCGATAAGCAGATATAAATCCCAAGTGACTCAAAGAATAGAGCTATGCTCCCCGGCAACGGTGCCAGAAAATAGTCTTGATAACCCACAAGTATAGGGGATCGCAACTGTTTTCGAGGGTAGAGTATTCAACTCAAATTTATTGATTCGACACAAGGGGAGCCAAAGAATATTCTCAAGTATTAGCAGCTGAGTTGTCAATTTAACCACACCTGGAAACTTAGTATCTGCAGCAAAGTGTTTAGTAGCAAAGTAATATGATAGTGGTGGTAACGGTAGCAAAAGGTAACGATAGCAAAAGTAATGTTTTTGGTATTTTGTAGTGATGATAGCAATAGCAACGGAAAAGTAAATAAGCGGAGAACTGTATATGGAAAGCTTGTAGGCAATGGATCGGTGATGGAGAAGGAGAATTATGCCGGATGCGGTTCATCATGTAACAATCATAACCTAGGGTGACACAGAACTAGCTCCAGTTCATTGATATAATGTAGGCATGTATTCCGAACATAGTCATACGTGCTTATGGAAAAGAACTTGCATGACATCTTTTGTCCTACCCTCCCGTGGAAGCGGGGTCCTTACGGAAACTAAGGGATATTAAGGCCTCCTTTTAAGAGAGAACTGGAACAAAGCATTAACACATAGTGAATACATGAACTCCTCAAACTACGGTCATCACCGGTAAGTATCCCGATTATTGTCACTTCGGGGTTAACGGATCATAACACATAATAGGTGACTATACACTTGCAAGATAGGATCAAGAACTCTCATATATTGATGAAAACATAATAGGTTCAGATCTGAAATCATGGCACTCGGGCCCTAGTGACAAGCATTAAGCATAGCAAAGTCATAGCAACATCAATCTCAGAACATAGTGGATACTAGGGATCAAACACTAACAAAATAACTCGATTACATGATAGATCCCATCCAACCCATCACCGTCCAGCAAGCCTACGATGGAATTACTCATGTACAGCGGTGAGCATCATGAAATTGGTGATGGAGGATGGTTGATGATGATGATGGCGACGGATTCCCCTCTCCGGAGCCCCGAACGGACTCCAGATCAGCCCTCCCGAGAGGTTTTAGGGCTTGGCGGCGGCTCCGTATCGTAAAACGGATGAATTCTTCTCCCTGATTTTTTTTCTCCCCGAAACACAATATATGGAGTTGGAGTTGGAGTCGGAGAGGCACCAGGGGGCCCACGATGTAGGGGGCGCGCCCCCCACCTTCGTAGACAGGTGGTGGGCCCCCTGGCCTTCATCTTTTGTAGGTATTTTTTATATTTTCCAAAGAGTTGCTCCGTGAAGTTTCAGGTCATTCCGAGAACGTTGGTTTCTGCACATAAATAACACCATGGTAATTCTGCTGAAAACAGCGTCAGTCCGGGTTAGTTCCATTCAAATCATGCAAGTTAGAGTCCAAAACAAGGGCAAAAGTGTTTGGAAAAGTAGATACGACGGAGACGTATCAAAGCCACCATTCATAATTCTTTCATACTTGTTACTCTTGATTCATTGCATATCCCGGTACACCACCGGAGGCATTCACATAGAGTCATATTTTGTTCTAAATATCGAGTTGTAATTCTTGAGTTGTAAGTAAATAAAAGTGTGATGATCATCATTATTAGAGCATTGTCCCAGTGAGGAAAGGATGATGAAGACTATGATTCCCCCACAAGTCGGGGTGAGACTATAATTTTTGCATCAAGATCTAAAAACTCCGAATAATTGGGACGCCTTTTAACTAAAGTTGACTCATCTCCGGTCCCATCATTATCAAGATTCATATTGCAAAACAAGGATTTAATAGGGGACACATCAATCACTTTCAGATCTTCATCCTTATTATCATCAAAACTAGAAGAACACGCTTTCACAAAGCAATCTTTTTTAGCACGCGTCCTAGCGGTTCTTTCTTTGCACTCATCAATGGAAATTCTCATAGCTTTGAGAGACTCATTGATATCATTCTTAGGTGGAATGGATCTAAGTTTCAAAGAATCAACATCAAGAGAAATTCTATCCATGTTCCTAGCCAACTCATCAATCTTAGACAATTTTTCTTCAATCAAAGCATTGAAACTCTTTTGCGAACTAATAAATTCTTTAATATTATATTCAAAATCAGAGGGAATCTTATTATAATTTCCATAAGAATTGTTGTAGGAATTACCATAATTATTACAGGAATTACTAGGAAACGGCCTAGGATTAAAATTACCTCTATACGCGTTATTACGAAAATTGTTCCTATCAACAAAATTCACATCCATAGATTCATTATTATTCTCAATCAAAGTAGACAAAAGGCATATCATTGGGATCAGAAAAAACACTCTTATTAGCAAACAATTTCAAAAGTTCATCCATCTTTCCACTCAAAACATTGATTTCTTCTATTGCATGCACATTTTTACTAGTAGATCTTTCAGTGTACCATTAAGAATAATTAACCATAATATTATCTAGGATTTTGGTAGCTTCTCCTAAAGTGATTTCCATAAAAGTGCCTCCCGCGGCCGAATCTAAAAGATTTCTAGAAGCAAAATTCAATCCGGCATAATTTTTTTGTATAATCATCCAAAGATTCAAACCATGTATAGGACAGTTACGTATCATTAATTTCATTCTCCCCCATGCTTGTGCGACATGTTCATGATCAAGTTGCTTAAAATTCATAATATCATTTCTAAGATAGATGATCTTAGCGGGAGGAAAATACTTAGAGATAAAAGCATCTTTGCACTTATTCCAACAATCAATACTATTTCTAGGCAAAGACGAAAACCAAGTTTTAGCACGATCTCTAAGTGAAAACGGGAATAGCTTCAATTTAACAATATCGTTATCCACATCTTTCTTCTTTTGCATATCACACAAATCAACAAAGTTTTTTAGATGGGTAGCGGCATCTTCACTAGGAAGGCCGGAAAACGGATCTTTCATGACAAGATTCAGCAAAGGAGCATTAATTTCACAAGATTCAACATTGGTAAGAGGAGCAATCGAAGTGCTAATAAAATCATTACTGTTGGTATTGGAAAAATCACACAATTTAGTATTATCTTGAGCCATCGTGACAAACAATCTAACACACAAGCACACAAGAAGCAAGCGAAAAAGAGACAAACTAGAAGAGAGAAGGAGAACGGAAAAAAGAGGGCGAATAAAATGGCAAGGGTGAAGTGGAGGAGAGGAAAACGAGAGGCAAATGACAAATAATGTAATGCGAGGGATAAGAGTTTGTGATGGGTACTTGGTATGTCTTGACTTGTGCGTAGATCTCCCCGGCAACGGCGTCAGAAATCCTTCTTGCTACCTCTTGAGCACTACGTTGGTTTTCCCTCGAAGAGGAAAGGGTGATGCAGCAAAGTAGCGTAAGTATTTCCCTCAGTTTTTTAGAACCAAGGTATCAATCCAGTAGGAGACTACGCGCAAGTCCCTCGTACCTACACAAACAAATAAGAACCTCGCAACCGACACGATAAAGGGGTTGTCAATCCCTTCACGGTCACTTACGAGAGTGAGATCTGATAGAGATAATAACAATAAGATAAATATTTTTGGTATTTTTATGATATAGATTGGAAAACAAAGATTGCAAAATAAAAGGTAATAGAAATAGCTTGTTGACTGAAGATTAATATAAAGGAGAATAGACTCGGGGGTCATAGGTTTCACTAGTGGCTTCTCTCAAGATAGCATAAGTATTACGGTGGGTGGACAAATTACTGTCGAGCAATTGATAGAAAAGTGCATAATTATGAGAATATTTAGGCATGATCATGTATATAGGCATCAGGTCCACGATAAGTAGACCGAAACGATTCTGCATCTACTACTATTACTCCACACATCGACCGCTATCCAGCATGCATCTAGAGTATTAAGTTCATAAGAACAGAGTAATGCATTAGGCAAGATGACATGATGTAGAGGGATAAACTCAAGAAATATGATATAAACCCCATCTTTTTATCCTCGATGGCAACAATACAATATGTGCCTTGCTGTCACTAGGAAAGGACACCGCAAGATTGAACCCAAAGCTAAGCACTTCTCCCATTGTAAGAAAGATCAATCTAGTAGGCCAAACCAAACTGATAATTCGAAGAGACTTGCAAAGATAATCAATCATACATAAAAGATTTCAGAGAAGAATCAAATATTGTTCATAGATAAACTTGATCATAAACCCACAATTCATCGGATCTCGACAAACACACCGCAAAAAGAGTTACATCAAATAGATCTCCAAGAAGATCGAGGAGAACATTGTATTGAGATCCAAAGAGAGAGAAGAAACCATCTAGCTAATAACTATGGACCCAAAAGTCTGAAGTAAACTACTCACACATCATCGGAGGGGCCATGGAGTTGATGTAGAGGCCCTCCGTGATCGACCCCCCCCCCTCCGATGGAGCTCTGGAAAAGGCCCCAAGATGGGATCTCTTGGGTACAGAAGGTTGCGGCGGTGGAAATAGGGTTTCGTGGTGCTCCTGAATGTTTTCGGGGTATATAAGAGGAAGAAGTAGGTCGGTGGAGCCACGAGGGGCCCATGAGGGGGGAGGGCGCGCCCAGGGGGTAGGCACGCCCCCTGCCTCGTGGCCTCCTCGTTGGTTGCTTGACGTCCACTCCAAGTCCTCTGGATCACGCTTGTTCCAAAAATAACTCTCCTGAAGGTTTTATTCCGTTTGGATTCCGTTTATATTCCTTTTCTGCAAAGCACTGAAATAGGAAAAAAACAGCAATTTGCACTGGGCCTTGGGTTAGTAATTAGTCCCAAAAATAATATAGAAGTGTATAAATAAGCCCATTAACATCCAAAACAGATAATATAATAGCATGGAACAATCAAAAATTATAGATGTTGGAGACGTATCACACACCTAGCTAGCAGACACAGGGCCAACGCCATGAAAGACAGGTAGATGTGGGGTGTCGTCAAGGGAACACAATACCAGAAGTTTGCAAGGAACCTAACGCACTACACTAGCCTGCGTACCGAGCCCCACGGCACAGCTCAGGAGCATCCACAATCAATGAGTGCCATGAACACGAACCTTGACTGGGAGCTCCGCCACGGGAAACTCGGGACGATTAGCAAGTTGGGGAGGCAACTTGCGCCATCAATGAGCAAAGATGAACCGAGACATCACCAAGAGCACAAAGCTCGCCGCAACACATGGTCAACCATGGGAGAGTCATGAGTATGCAGAGCAACTAAGGCGAGACTCCTTCACAAGGGGAAAACAGATGGCTGCTCTGCGGCACCAAAGGTACCGCCACCAAACCCCAAAGAACACCGCCAAACAGCCATCGTCGACCCCAAGCGGCGGCACCACCACCACCACCTTCTCTGCAGCAAGCAACACAAGCACAACAACCATGCAAACCCCAAGATGATGCCTTCAAGAAGGGTTGTGACGCTGGTAGCACCGCCATCATCCGTACCAGGAGAACTTGGACTAGGGGTTTCCCCCGGGGAGCCAGCAAAGAGGGTAAAACAACATGACAACGATGTCCCCAAGAAGATTAGTGGCGCCCATAGGTGTCGCCATCGCCGGTTCCAGATGGAGCAAGGCTTTCGCCAAAGTTGATCTGACAACCTCTCGACGGGCCGGTTGAGCGACAATGGTTGCTCACCTGCACCACCATGAAGGGCCATTGAAGTGCCGCCACCACCGCACATAGCCAGATCTAGACCATTGCATCGAGTCCATCCATTGACGAGGAAGCACCATGAACCGCCGCAGCCAACCGCACCTCACGTCGACCACCAACGGCCAAACTTCAGCACTAGACGCCAGATCCACCATGGGTCGTCCGGACGCAGGGCCACCGAACGTAGCGCGAGCCACCGTGCCTTGCCGAGCACCATGCCAGCAAAGAGCAGAGGAACGCTGCCCGAGGCCAAGAACCACCATGGTTCCGAGCTACCAGGTGCATCCATACATCAGTCGCGCTGACACACACCACGCGCGCCACTGCGTGCCTGCCGGAGACCAGATCTGATGCACACAAGGCAAGAAGCCGTCCTTCCACGCCCAACCCTCCGTCTGCTGCACACAACCTAAGCTCCCAGCAGCGAGCCGCCACCTCGCTGCTGAGCGGCAGCCACCACCGCGCCTCGAGGCGCCAGAATGGAGGCCCCGCGTCTGGATCCCCGACCCCTCTGGTCGGCAAGAACCAAGGCCAGCCCCGGCCGTGCACAGCAAGACCCAGCAGCCGCCAGCCCCGCGGCACCGCTCGCGGGAGGCCGCACGCACGGATCCAGACGCGTCGGCCAGATTAGCCGATGGGACGCAGCCACCGCTCCAGCACCATCCACCACGGAACCCAAAGACGCATTGTCTATGCATGTGATTTGGTTTGTGGTTGTCTTTTTGTGGTAAACGCTGCCTGATGACTTTATTTATAAAGTCAAGCTCATACCTCTTCTGTAATAAAAAAGAATCGGTCGGAGTAAGGCTTCCTACGTGTGTGTTGCATAGCTCGCGGGCTGCGCATGTGATCAGGTACAGGATTACTGGATCAACCGGAGCGGCCAGAGCGATGCAACTATAGTCCACACATAGATACAAGATCGATCGTAAAATTTTCTCATGCACACAACTCATTGCTCGGTGCAGTCATGACATGAGGTATTTTTTTCAGTTTTGTTATTTCTCATCTAGATATGAAATACTTATCTCACATCTAAGCCCAACTGTTGAATTTAGATGTGATCGCTAGTTGTTTTGTGATTGGTTCATTCATATGAATTTTATGATCGCTAGTTGTTTCGCTGTTTCCGTGTGCGTGCAGCGTGTTGGTTTTTGTTGTTTTGGCCTGAATCTGGGCTGCTTCTTTTTTTTGTCTGGGCATATTCTTTGTCTGTATTTGGGCCCGGTCTATGTAGAGAGAGATGCTTCTTTTGTTTTTTTCTCAGTGGGCTGCCAGGAGAATTAAATGGCAATCCCTATTTGGCGCTGCAGGCGCCGGTTATTACTGTTTCTGCTAACCGGCGCCTGCAGCCGCGTTAGCTGGGCTCGTCCCGTTATGCTTTTTTTTCCTTCTTTTTTAGGAAAACATAAAAGAGTGCATGACAGAGGGTTCGAACCAGGAACCACTTCGCTGCGAGAGCTAGGTTCTAGCCACCCGACCACGAACGTATTTGGTTAAACCTAAAATCTAAAAAGTGGCCGCGCACTAACTAAACGAACCGGGCGGCCGACTTGTGGCCGTCCGATCTCACTCGAATTGTCGTGCGCGTGGGCCAGGTGCCAGATGGTCGGGACGCTCACACGACTGACTGAGGCGAAATAGTAGACCACTTCCGTCCGCACCCATCGCTATCCACTCGCCTCCCCACCTCCCTCGCATTTGTCGCCGCCTCCGCCGGTCCGCCCCAACTTGTGCCGGCCGCCGCTGCCGATCCACCTCGCCTCGGCCGACGCGGCCCACCACGGTTGCGGCATCTCGCCTGCCACGCCTCCACGCCGCCGTCTCCTGTCCGCCACCTCGCCTTTTCTTCTGCATCTAGCCGTCGGTCCTCCGCGAACGGCCCTTCCCTCGCCTCCTTGCTAATTAGTCCGTGCGAGAGCGAAGAAGGTGTCTCCCCTATCCACGAGTTTCAGCAAGCACTCAATCTACAAGCTCACCCGTACAGCCGGTGCTCCGTACTTCTACATCCTTTCATGGTACGTGTCTGCCTTCTATGGAATTTAGTGAGAAAAAAATTGAGCCCATCCATGGAGCTATGTAATTTGAAGTGGGATGCGGCCCTGAGTTTTGTTTTTCCTCTGATGTTCGAGGAACTGAAGAAATTTCAGTGAGAAGGAAGCCTGTGCGCGTGTGTGGTCGCTGCTATGTTCCCATTCGAGTTGTGCGTATGCGCTGCTGCATCCAGATCCATCCTCAATGGAGGTTTGCTGCCAGGTATGACTTCAACGCTGAGGCTAATTGACTTTGATGGGATCAGGGGTTTCCCTGATTAGTTGGTCCCTTGAGTACCAATGGCTTCCTGCGCTTGTTGAATTATGAGATGTGTTTGGTTGGGTTGAATCAAAGGAATTTCTAGTTCTTGTAAGTAAGAATTACTGAAGACTACTTGGTATAGTTACTAGTTCCTCTTGGTTTTGGTTGGTGCTCATTACATCTAGTTGAATCAATGAAAATAATTGAAGTTCTAAAGATTTTTTTGTCACTAATGGTATGAATTTAGGATCCTACTTTTCAAAACTCCATGGATCTGTAGTCGATGCAACTTGATCCATCTATTTATTGCTTAGACTGCATTTATCATTACGATACCGCTCGTTGGAACTGCTACTCAGTAGAGCTCAATTTTGTCCGTTTCCTCTCTTTTCTAATCGAAAGATATGCAAGTTAGAATAGTTTGCACACTTGTTATATATAGTTGCACAGAGAGGAATTACAAGCTTCACAGAAAGCAGTACATAGTTGCACACCTAAGCATACATAGTAGCACATTGACTGCCAAGTAGTTGGTCAGGGCAGCCGCCGAAGTTGCACATCCTACTCGTAGGGGTAGTTTGTGAGCAGGTGTCCACAACACGCCTACAGCGGTGGTCAAGGTCTGACTGCTAGATCCATTGTGGCTGGGTTAGTAGGTCACCAGGGGAGTCCTTGGTCGTGGAGTCGGAGTAGCACCTCCACTACCTCCTCCAATTCCTTTTTTCCGGTGATGGAGCTGGACCGCTATGGTCGTTAGGAAGCCACGCAAAGTCGCACAACCATGCTTTCGTAGTTGCACATCGACAACCAGACAATTGGTCAGGGCAGCCGCCGAAGCTGCACATCCTACTGGTAGGGGTAGTTGGTGAGCGGGTGTCGACAGCACGCCTACAGCGGCGGTCAAGGTCTGACTGCCAGATCGATTGTGGCAGGGTTAGTAGGTCGCCAGGTGAGTCCTTGGTCGTGGAGTCGGAGTAGCACCTCCACTACCTCCTCCAATCCCTTTTTTTCTCAGTGATGGAGCTGGACCGCTGTGGTCGTTAGGAAGCCACGCAAAATCGCACAACCATGCTTTCATAGTTGCACATCGACAACCAGCCGCCGAAGTCGCACATCCTATTGGTAGGGGTAGTTGGTGAGCAGGTGTCTACAACACGCCTGCAGAGGTGGTCAAGGTCTGACTACAAGATCCATTGTGGCTGGGTTAGTAGGTCGCCAAGGGAGTCCTTGGTCGTGGAGTCGGAGTAGCACCTCCACTACCTCCTCCAATCCCTTTTTTCTCGGTGATTTTTTACTCCACATACAGTCAGCCAAGTGTATTAATTTTCATACATAGTTGCAGAAGGACTAAATAAGCATTGGCATGCTCAACTTTCTCAGTTGCTCAACGTTGCCATCTTCAAGTTTTTTAGAATTGTCCCAAGAGTATGTAACGACTTGGCATCCTCAGGCTTTCTAGTTGCAGAATAGTATCTAATTAGTTGGCAACCTCAGTAATTCTAGTTGCACAACAATATACAACTAGTTGACATCCTCAACTTTTCTAGTTGCACAAGAACTCAGATTAGTCCCATCTTAAAAAAATTGAGGATTGCCCAAGAGTATGTAACGACATGGCATCCTCAGGCTTTCTAGTTGCAGAATAGTATCTAATTAGTTGGCAACCTCGGTAATTGTAGTTGCACAACAATATACAACTAGTTGACATCCTCAGCTTCTCTAGTTGCACAAGAACTCAGATTAGTCCCATCTAAAAAAATTGAGGATTGCCCAACAGTATCTAACGACTTGGCACCCTCATGTTTTCTAGTTGCAGAAGAGTATCTATTTAGTTGGCACCCTCTGCAATTCTCATTGGACAACATTATCCAAGTAGTTGACATCTTCAGCCTCTCTAGTTGCATAAGAATATCTCATTAATTGGCATCATCAGCATTTCTAGTCGCACAAGAATATTTGATTAGTTGGCATCATCAGCATTTCTAGTCGCACCAGAATATCTCATTAGTTGTCATCACCAGCATTTCTAGTTGCAGAACAAACAGGATATCAAATTGCCATACTCAACTTTTTAATCTAGTTTTCCAGAGAACAAATATTTGTATGTAATGATAATTAATCACCTCTACCTTTTCTAGAGAACAAACAGGATAGTCACAAGTTATTTTTTCTGTATTCTCAAAATGTGTTACAAACAAGATGTTTTGCAATGCAGAACCCTAAGTAGTTGCACACTAGTTTCACAATGTATTTGACACACCTTTTTTTTACTTCTTTTAACTTATTAATTTTCACAATCCGTTTACAATATTTTCTGGCACTTCTTTTGCACAGAGTGGTTATGTATGTTGCACCGTTTGCAGTAAATAGGTTGCACAGATACAAAACAGGAGATTTGTTCAGTGTTTTTCTCACAAATTTGTTGTTCTAATGATGTGCAGGTTTATTTGTCAAGGACCTGACGTAGATTCTGCACATAATTCAATGCTACAATTCTTATACACTGCTATTTGGACGAAGAAAGAAGATTCAGATGGCAGAAAATAGTTTTCATCTTTTTCTGTTTTTTCTTTAGTATATTGAACATATTTTCCCTACTGCATTTTTTATGTGACAAGACTATGTACGCTTGATGTTACTATGTTTTGTGCTTTATTAGTCTGCTTTGTTTTTGTTGCACAGATTGCAGCAAAAGTTGGCATGGATCCATGTATGGTTGCACAAATATCATTTCTTTTGCACAGACACTACATGCAGTTTTATTGTTCTATCTGCAACTACACATTGTGTTTATTTGCACATATCCAGGCAAAAGTTGGCTTACTTTCATGTTTAGTTACACAAATAGATGGTTTTTTTTGCACAGGCACTACATCCTGTCTATTTTTGCATATGCAACTACTCCTTTTTTTATATGCACACATCCAGGCAAAAGTTGGCTTAGATTCATGTTTAGTTGCACAAATAGATGGTTTTTTGCACAGGCACTTCACCCTGTCTATTTTTGCATAATGGTAGGTTTATTTGCACGCATCCAGGCAAAAGTTGGCTTGGATCCATGTTTAGTTGCACAGGAAAGTGTTCTATTGTGCAGAGATCATATTCAACTCTATTTGCTGCTTCATGTTCCTTCTTCCTTCAACTATGGAGAAGACCGGAGAAGATTTGTGGCAGATCCAGAGGGAAAGGGAAGGGGAAAGTGAAGAAGGATGATCTGGAGGCTAGAGGGAAGTTACCTGATGCTGCTACCTGCTATGGCTTTGTACTCCCTCTTCTTAGAATTGAAGCTTTTCTGGCCAATTTCTTCACCTAGTTTTGCTCTGCCATGGCAGCTCCGTAGGGTTTGGATCTAGGTCTGGGATACACTTCTTTCGTGGAGAATCAAAAGGGCGACCCGTGGGGGGAGGAAGTGTGGGCGAGCTGTGCGTGGGAGGCGTGGGGATGTGGTTATCACGTGACAGCGATGGGGGAGATTTTCTGTTTGTTGGGAGCGTGGGCAGTCGGGTAGGAAGGAACTTTCCTTCCTGGGACCAAGGGGGGCAGGAAGTTGCCTTTTATGGCTGGTCGCTCCATCGCGCTAGTGGGCAGCCGGCCGCCCACTAGACGCTCCCTTGGTTAAATATACTTCAGTCTTTCATTCTATTGTCTACTTCACTTTGTTTTTTTTCTCAACCTTTTACAACTTCCGTGAACTTTTTTCAAAGTCGACGAATTCGTTTTCAATGTTGATGAACTTTTTTCAGATCCAATGAACTTTTCTTTAAATCTGATGAAATTTTTCATATTCGATGAACTTTTTTCTAAATTGATGAACTTCTTTTCAAATCCGATGAACTTTTTCTAGATTTGATGATTTTTTTTCAAATTTGATGAACTTTTTTTAAAGATTTATGAATTTTTTAAAAATTGCATGAACTTTTTCAAATTTGATGAACTTTTCTTAAAATTGCACGAACGTTTTGTAGAAAATGATGAACTGTTCTTCAAAGTCAGTGAACATTTTTCTAATTCACTTTTTTCATTTTTTGCGATTTTTTTTCATAATATCAACGGTTGACTGTTTTCTTAAGTGTACGGACCTGTAAACGCGATTGATGGAGCAAACACCAGCTACGGAACCACCAATGATCGATTGATGGAGCGAACACCCCAGCGACGGAGGGAACCACCAGGAGCGAACACATCCCTATATGGGCCGACCCACGGGGAGATGATGCGTGGGCGCCAACTAGGGGAACTGGCGCCCGCAGCGCCAATTAGGAGCTCCCGAATTGAATGGTAGAGCAAGCACGTCTTTTCTCATGTCTTTTGTTCCTGTTCGGCACTCTCTACTCACTACCACTCACATCCCATTCTTTTTACCAGCAATTTTGCCTTTTGTTTTTAGATTGCATTTTAAGCATATTTTTTTAACTTTTCAACTGTGACTCTAAGATTTTTTTTGTCGAAAGCATGGTGTTGTTCGAGAGGCCCAATGGCCCATCATGTGCAACTTGTCAACGTTTTTATTGTTTCTTCTTTTTCTTTGTCTTGTCTCTTTTTTTTGTGCATATCATATTTACATTTTTTTTAGTTTCTTTGTTCTATTTTTCCTTTTCATCTGGCCCAATTCATGTGTAGTTTTTTTCCTCCAATATTTTCTTGAAAACCTTCCTTAAACTAGAGTAAAAAGTCACTGAAATTCAATCGGAACTATAGTTGATTTTTCATCTCAGTTGCAACTCTAACCTTGACTCGCAACTAGGACTCATGGTTTATAGTTGTCTCAATTGCAAGTCCATCATTGACTCGCAGCCGGTATCATAATTTTGTGTAGTCCTAGTTGCAAGTTCATCATCGAGACAAAATTGGGCCCGTAGTTTGTTTTTGTCCCAGTTGCAAGTCCACCCTCGACTCGCAACTGGGGTCCAACCTTTTTTGACCCAGTTGCAAGTTCATCCACGACTCGCAATTGGGGCCCGACTTTTTTTGTCTCAATTGCAAGTCCACCCTCGACTCGCAACCGGGACACATGCTTGTCTGTCACAGTTGCAAGTCCATTCTCGACTCGCAACTCGGGTCCGACCTTTTTTGTCCTAATTGTAAGTCCACCCTCGACTTGCAACTAGGACCGGATTTTTTGTCACAGTTGCAAGCTCGCAACTAGGCCCGGATAGTTTTTTCTTCCAGTTGCAAGTCCATCCTTGACTCGCAACTGGGAACCGGCTTTTTTTTATCCCAGCTACAATCCCACCCTCGACTTGTAACTAGGAGCCGACCTTTTGTTTTCTCCCAATTGCAAGTCCACCCTCAACTCACGACTGGGGGTTCGACCTTTTTAGGTCTTAGTTGCAAGTCAACCATCGACTCGCAACTGGGCTTGACCCTTTTTTCTACCAGTTCCAAGTCAACCATCTACACACAATTGTGACCTTTGATCTTTCTTTTTTGTCGTAGTTGCAAGTCAATCATCGACTCACAACTAGGGCCGACCATTTTTAGCCTGTTGTGAGTTCCCCATTGACATGCAACGCGATCCTTGATTATGTTTATTCCCGAGTTGAAAGTCCATCCTTGACTTGCAGCTGGCCAAGATTTTGTTTAACGCAATTGCAAGTCCTTAACTATTGGGCTCGACTTTTTTTATCCGAGTTGCAAATCCACAACCAGCTCATAACTGGGCCGACACATTTTCGTCCTATTTGCAAGTTCATCATTAACATGCAACTGGTCTACTTGATTATTTATTATTATTATTTTTCAAAAAGTCACAAATTTTGAAAAATGTCTAATGTCTTTTAAAAAAACTATTCATTTAAAAAAATCAGAATTTCAATAATTGTTCACATTTTCTAAATAATGGCCGGAATTAAAACTTTAAAAAGACAAAATAAAAATTGTTCGTGTTTTTCAAAGAAAATTGGAATCAAAATTTTGTTCAAAATTCAAAATATGTTCGAAAAACTAAGCATTTGTTCTTTCTTCAAAAAATAAACACAATTTGTAGAAGATATTGAAATTTTAAAATGTGTTTTCTTTTCTAGAAAAATATTTGAAGTTCCCCGATGTTCGCTCGTACGTGCAAAGCTAGCCTCAAACCAAGCACACAAGCAAGCACCCTGATTAATCTACAGTAGCGCCCATGCGTAGCTTTTTCTTTTTTGAACGGCCACAACCAAACTTGTTTTAGCGTGTAGCTGTACGTGAATCATGGTAGCTTTCTTGTTTATATACTGTTTAAAAGATACAAAGAAAACAAGTGGAGGGGGCCACAAACAGATGACAAAGTCAATTTAGATGTGAGGTATTATCTCACATTTAGATGTGATATAGTCGGATCCTTCTTTTTTCTACAGCTCCGTCTTTGATGCGTGTATAATACAACATAAATTCTCTAAAAAGAATATCATCATAAACTACGTAAAACAAGAGGTGTATCATCATGGCTGTGTGTACTCTAATTTTTTCTTATCCTTTTGAAGTGTTGATGATGTCTTGGATTAATTAATTATTTAATCTTGAAGATTGTGCAGAATTTGTAGGTCTTGCCAGCAAGATTTGTGTGAAGAGGAGTTTGGGTACAAGTGTTGCAGAATTGTTTAGATCTTGCCAGCGGGGCAGCAAGGTTTGCTTGAAGAGTGGAGGTCCAATTATCATAGTGCAGTCCACCTTAATGTTTTTTTGCTGATATAAGTGCGGATGAAAATCAATCCGAGTTATTCGTGCCAGCTTTATCCCACCCCAGACTTTTGCAGCGTGATTATGCCATGACCCGGGGCCTTGTCGTTATGAATACCTTCCTCTCTGAGATACTGACTTCTAATTAAGTCCCCCAACTCATGTTGCAGCTCCTCTGGATATTTTATGCAAGCAATCGACATGGATATGATGTTCATCTTTATGTACCCGATTGCATGACTAGTTACGTCATTATGATACTTGAATCAATCATCATCTCTATTATGATAATCATGTTTTCTCTAAGTTTTTTAGATTAAACTTAATGAAAAATTGCTTAATTCTTCGACACGAGCAAGGCCGGGTTCACAGCTCCTTTCTTGCGAAATACTATGTCTTCAAGGACATGGATCACCATGAGTCAAGCAAGATAACAAAGGTTGGTCTTAAACGTATGCGTACGGATATCTGAAAGGGGTCACACGGTTGTTTAGGTAAGTACAGTAGAAAGTTAGAAATATCCGAAAAACTGAAGAAGGACTTGGCATCCACCAAATTTCCCGTGCTGTTCGACGCCCTGCGAGAGACGGTTAATAAAATCATCATCTTCAGTTAGGACATTTTATCTTCTGGTGTAGTCCAGACTCCAGAACAAGACCTGATCCAAAAGTTACATCACGAGATGGATTGACTCCTTCAAGGAGTGTACAGTCAACGAAAATTTCACCGCTTCCAAACAGAAGTGAAGTAAAATATTGCCTCCGTCCTATAATATATGACGTTTTTTTAACTCTACATCTAGAGTCAAAAAAATATCCTACATTATGAGACAAAAGAAGTGGTAAATATGATGACGATGCATTCTAGTCGTCGTGATACGATAATCTCCGAGGACTGCCATGCATAACCCCGACAGAAGAGAAGTTCGGGCGATTTGTTGCCGGGACTCCCATTTTGCTAATTCTACGTTCAAATCAACGCACAATCACCGTTGATCTTCCTATTTCGGTCAAGCATGCATGCAATGCGAATTAAGGTCTCCTGCGTACCGTTACCGTCTGAACCAACATCATGGAATAATACACAGTGCAGGCTTGGATTGCTGTCCGAAGTTAATTAGGAACCATTATTAGAAGTGAAAAATAATTTTCCAAACAGCATAAGATTCACGTAGACCTTTCATCACATCCTCGAACGTACATATTTACAAAGACTTAGGTAGAGGTAAATTTTCATATTTTGACCCTTTTCTGAAACCTATTTGAGATCTGACCCTAGTTTTAAAAAAATTCGAGATCTGATCCTTTTGCTATCATCAGGGTCCATGGCGGTAGGGTGTAACAGTGTACCGTCAGAGACATTAACGGTAGGAAACATCTCTACCGCCAAACAGACTGGCGGTAGGATGTACAACCCTACAGTCAAGGTGCTCGGTGGTAGCCTCCTAACCTAAGCCGCCGCCGCCGCCACAACTACTGCCGCCGCCTCGGTCCCCCTCCTCTTTCCCGTCCGGCGGCCTCGTCGGCGGCAAGAGGAGTGGGGACCCGTCCGTCTTGTTTTATTTTTCTTAGGTTTTTGTTTCTCCGGTGGCATCGACGAGGTGGTGGCGACGATGGCGTGTTGGAATAAAGTCTCTCCGGTCTCTCCCTACCTCGACGACGTCCGATCCGGCGCCGGCGAAGGGCCTGTGAGAGTTTGTGTCCCCAGATCGGTTGTTTCCCTTCAGATCTTGGCAGTTGGTGTGTCTTTCAAGGAGTACTTTTGGCTGGCGTTTGGTGTGGCGACCACGACATCTTCTTCTGTGTTGTTCTGTGGTTTATCCCGGTTTCTCCAACCCTCTGATCTGGTGGTGGTGGATTGCAAGCTTGTTCTGCTTGGGGTGATGCTCCAGCCGATGCTGCTTCAACGACTTTTAGATCTCGTCTCAAGGGGCGAGTGGCTATTGCGGTCTTCAAAGCCTTGTGTGGCGAGGGCATTTGCAGGTTTTGCTTTTCTTTGCTGTTGGTTCTGTGCAATTTTCAATCGCCGGCGGGCAGCGTACAATCAGAGGAAGAAGAAGACTAGTATGCTTTTTATTGTAATTTTATTTTTTTACTGGTCGTTCTACGTCCAGTTGTCTATCCTTTGTACTGGCCTTTGTTTTCCTCGATGATAATCAGATTTAAGATGCCCTTTGGGTGTCTTTATTCAAAAAAAAAAGGTGCTCGGTGGTAGGCATGAGCACGCATTATGTTCAATACTTAGAAGTATTTTGCGGTAAGGCATGCAACCCTATCGTCAGGGACCTTGATGGTAGGTTGTTATACCCTACCACAATGGACCCTGGCAGTAGCAAAAGAGTCGGATTTCAAATAAAAAATTAAACTAGGATCAGATTTCGAATGTGTTTCTTTCAGAAAAGGGTTAAAACACAAAATTTAGCCTCAGAGGTAGACCCTTACGTTCGCATGAGCACGCATCCGACCAGTATAGTACACGCGCGTTGGCCAGCTTGCTGTTCGACGCCCTGCGAGTCACGGTAATTCATGCATGCACGATGTTGTGTACTAAATTATTTTTGTTTAGTGGTACTCCCTCGGTCTCTAAATATTTGTCTTTTTAGAAATTTTAAATAGACTACCACATACAATATGTATATAGACATATTATTTTACAATATAGATTTACTTATTTTACTCGATATATAGTCACTTGTTGAAATCTTTATAAAGACAAATATTTAAAAACCGATGAAATATAAAATAGCCACCAACCATCTTTGGTTCAGACTTTTTCTTTCTTTCTGGGAAGTTCAGACTTTAGAACAAGTAAACCTTAAACTACTCCAAAAGTTACATGAAGATATGGATTGACTTCTTCCAAGAGTAGTCCAGTCCATGGAAGATTTCACGCTTGCAAGCAGATGAAAAGTAAAAAAAAAAGTGCAGACGCATTCTAGATGTGGCACAGGCCCCTGGCGTTAATCATGCCCACGACAGAAGAGAATTTTGGGCGATGTCTTGCTGGGATTTGTTATTGTGATTGTAGACAGATAATTTGCAATACGATGATTGATTGAGGTGCTGGTGCACGCATATATATAATACGTACAAGGGAAGACCTCTACCTCAACTATACAACACTAGGAGGTGGGCCACAACTCCAATATACATGCAGTACAAAATACATACTCAACACCCCCCCCCCCCTCGCGCAGTCGAAGCGTCGCCGGAGACACAGAGACTGGACCGAAACTCCTCGAAGACGGGAGTAGACAATCCCTTAGTCATCACATCAGCAAACTGTTGCGTCCTCGGCACGTGGAGAACCCGAACACAGCCAAGGGCAACCTGCTCGCGCACGAAGTGAATATCGAGCTCAATATGCTTCGTCTGTCGATGGTGCACCGGGTTGGCCGAGAGCTAGACCGCGCTGACGTTATCGCAGTAGACAAGAGTGGCCTTGTGAACATCACAAAGCAACTCTTGGAGCAGCTGACGTATCCAAGAGCACTCGGCCACGACATTAGCCACGACGCGATACTCTGCCTCGGCACTGGAGCGGGAGACCATGGGCTGCCGCTTCGATGACCAAGAGATCAACAATGGCCCAAGGTAGACGCAGTAGCCTGACGTAGAGCGTCATGTTGAAGGAAATATGCCCTAGAGGCAATAATAATGTTATTATTTTATTTCCTTATATCATGATAAATGTTTATTATTCATGCTAGAACTGTATTATCCGGAAACATAATACTTGTGTGAATACATAGACAAACTAAACGTCACTAGTATGCCTCTACTTGACTAGCTCGTTAATCAAAGATGGTTATGTTTCATAACCATAGACATGTGTTGTCATTTGATTAACGGGATCACATTATTAGGAGAATGATGTGATTGACATGACCCATTCCATTAGCTTAGCATCCGATCGTTTAGTATGTTGCTATTGCTTTCTTCATGACTTATACATGTTCCTATGACTATGAGATTATGCAACCCCCGTTTGCCGAAGGAACACTTTGTGTGCTACCAAACGTCACAACGTAACTGGGTGATTATAAAGAAGCTCTACAGGTGTCTCCAAAAGTAAATGTTGGGTTGGCGTATTTTGAGATTAGGATTTGTCACTCCGATTGTCGGAGAGGTATCTCTGGGCCCTCTCGGTAATGCACATCACATAAGCCTTGCAAGCATTGCAACTAATGAGTTAGTTGCGAGATGATGTATTACGAAACGAGTAAAGAGACTTGCCGGTAACGAGATTGAACTAGGTATTGAGATACCGACGATCGAATCTCGGGCAAGTAACATACCGATGACAAAGGGAACAACGTATGTTGTTATGCGGTCTGACCGATAAAGATCTTCGTAGAATATGTGGGAGCCAATATGAGCATCCAGGTTCCGCTATTGGTTATTGACCAGAGACGTGTCTCGGTCATGTCTACATTGTTCTCGAACCCGTAGGGTCCGCACGCTTAAGGTTTCGATGACAGTTATATTATGAGTTAATGAGTTTTGATGTACCGAAGTTAGTTCGGAGTCCCGGATGTGATCACGGACATGATGAGGAGTCTCGAAATGGTCTAGATATAAAGATTGATATATTGGAAGCCTATGTTTGGACATCGGAAGTGTTCTGGATGAAATCGGCATTTTACCGGAGTATCGGGAGGTTACCGGAACCCCCCGGGAACCTAATGGGCCTTAATGGGCCTAGTGGAGAAAGAGGAGAGGAGGCCTAGGGGCTGCCGCGCGCCCCTCCCCCCAAGTCCGAATTGGACAAGGAGGAGGACGCCCCCCCCCCCTTTCCTTTCTTCCCTCTCCTCCTTCCCCCCCCAAGTCCTAATCCAACTAGGGAAAGGGAGGGGAGTCCTACTCCCGGTAGGAGTAGGACTCCTCCAGCGCGCCTCCTCCTAGGGCCGGCCGCACCCCCCCTTGGCTCCTTTATATACGGGGGCAGGGGACACCCCTAGACATACAAGTTGATCTCTAAGATCGTTTTCTTAGCCGTGTGCGGTGCCCCCTTCCACCATAGTCCTCGATAATATTGTAGTGGTGCTTAGGCGAAGCCCTGCGACAGTTGAACATCAAGATCGTCACCATGCCGTCGTGCTGACGGAACTCTTCCCCGACACTTTGCTGGATCGGAGTCCGGGGATCGTCATCGAGCTGAACGTGTGCTAGAACTCGGAGGTGCCGTAGTTTCGGTGCTTGATCGGTCGGGCCTCGAAGACGTACGACTACATCAACCGCGTTGTCATAACGCTTCCGCTGTCGGTCTACAAGGGTACGTAGATCACACTCTCCCCTCTCGTTGCTATGCATCACCATGATCTTATGTGTGCGTAGAATTTTTTTGAAATTACTACGTTCCCCAATAGTGGTATCAGAGCCTAGGTTTTATGTGTTGATGTTATATGCACGAGTAGAACACAAGTGAGTTGTGGGCGATATAAGTCATACTGCTTACCAGCATGTTATACTTTGGTTCGGCAGTATGGTTGGATGAAGCGGCCCGGACCGACATTACGCGTACACTTACACGAGACTGATTCTACCGACGTGCTTTGCACACAGGTGGCTGGCGGGTGTTAGTTTCTCCAACTTTAGTTGAACCAAGTGTGGCTACGCCCGGTCCTTGCGAAGGTTAAAACAACACCAACTTGACAAACTATCGTTGTGGTTTTGATGCGTAGGTAAGATTGGTTCTTGCTTAAGCCCGTAGCAGCCACGTAAAACTTGCAACAACAAAGTAGAGGACGTCTAACTTGTTTTTGCAGGGCATGTTGTGATGTGATATGGTCAAGACATG
This sequence comes from Triticum aestivum, assembly GCF_018294505.1. Classification (NCBI taxonomy): domain Eukaryota; kingdom Viridiplantae; phylum Streptophyta; class Magnoliopsida; order Poales; family Poaceae; genus Triticum; species Triticum aestivum. The sequence goes on along the minus strand of NC_057809.1, from coordinate 67,378,638 downwards.
ATGCTAAATTTTATTGTATGAGATGATCATGTTTTGTAACCGAGTTATCGGCAACTGGCAGGAGCCATATGGTTGCCGCTTTATTATATGCAATGCAATTGCGCTGTAATGCTTTACTTTATCACTAAGCGGTAGCGATAGTCGTGGAAGCATAAGATTGGCGAGACGGCAACGATGCTACGATGGTGATCAAGGTGTCGCGCCGGTGAAGATGGTGATCATGACGGTGCTTCGAAGATGAAGATCACAAGCACAAGATGATGATGGCCATATCATATCACTTATATTGATTGCATGTGATGTTTATCTTTTATACATCTTATCTTGCTTTGATTGACAGTAGCATTTTAAGACGATCTCTCACTAATTATCAAGAAGTGTTCTTCCTGAGTATGCACAGTTGTGAAAGTTCTTCATGCTGAGACACCACGTGATGATCGGGTGTGATAGGCTCTACGTTCAAATACAACGGGTGCAAAACAGTTGCACACGCGGAATACTCAGGTTATACTTGACGAGCCAAGCATATACAGATATGGCCTCGGAACACGGAGACCGAAAGGTCGAGCGTGAATCATATAGTAGATATGATCAACATAGTGATGTTCACCAATGAAACTACTCCATCTCACATGATGATCGGACATGGTTTAGTTGATTTGGATCACGTGATCACTTAGAGGATTAGAGGGATGTCTATCTAAGTGGGAGTTCTTTAGTAATATGATTAATTGAACTTAAATTTATTATGAACTTAGTACCTGATAGTATCTTGCTTGTTTATGTTTGATTGTAGATAGATGGCCCATGCTGTTGTTCCGTTGAATTTTAATGCGTTCCTTGAGAAAGCAAAGTTGAAATATGATGGTAGCAATTACACGGACTGGGTCCGTAACTTGAGGATTATCCTCATTGCTGCACAGAAGAATTATGTCCTAGAAGCACCGCTGGGTGCCAGGCCTGCTGCTGGAGCAACACCAGTTATGAACGTCTGGCAGAGCAAAGCTGATGACTACTCGATAGTTCAGTGTGCCATGCTTTACGGCTTAGAATCGGGACTTCAACGACGTTTTGAACGTCATGGAGCATATGAGATGTTCCAGGAGTTGAAGTTAATATTTCAAGCAAATGCCCGGATTGAGAGATATGAAGTCTCAAATAAGTTCTATAGCTGCAAGATGGAGGAGAACAGTTCTGTCAATGAGCATATACTCAAAATGTCTGGGTATAATACTCACTTGATTCAATTGGGAGTTAATCTTCCAAATGATTGCGTCATTGACAGAATTCTTCAATCACTCCCACCTAGCTACAAGAGCTTCGTGATGAACTATAATATGCAAGGGATGAATAAGACTATTCCCGAGCTCTTCGCAATGTTGAAAGCTGCGGAGGTAGAAATCAAGAAGGAGCATCAAGTGTTGATGGTCAACAAGACCACTAGTTTCAAGAAAAAGGGCAAAGGGAAGAAGAAGGGGAACTTCAAGAACAGCAAGCAAGTTGCTGCTCAAGAGAAGAAACCCAAATGTGGACCTAAGCCTGAAACTAAGTGCTTCTATTGCAAGCAGACTGGTCACTGGAAGCGGAACTGCCCCAAGTATTTGGCGGATAAGAAGGATGGCAAGGTGAACAAAGGTATATGCGATATACATGTTATTGATGTATACCTTACTAATGCTCGCAGTAGCACCTGGGTATTTGATACTGGTTCTGTTGCTAACATTTGCAACTCGAAACAGGGACTACGGATTAAGCGAAGTTTGGCTAAGGACGAGGTGACGATGCGCGTGGGAAATGGTTCCAAAGTCGATGTGATTGCAGTCGGCACGCTACCTCTACATCTACCTTCGGGGTTAGTATTAGACCTAAATAATTGTTATTTGGTGCCAGCGTTGAGCATGAACATTATATCTGGATCTTGTTTGATGCGAGACGGTTATTCATTTAAATCAGAGAATAATGGTTGTTCTATTTATATGAGTAAAATCTTTTATGGTCATGCACCCATGAAGAATGGTCTATTCTTATTAAATCTCGATAGTGGTGACACACACATTAATAATGTTGAAACCAAAAGATGCAGAGTTGATAATGATAGTGCAACTTATTTGTGGCACTGCCGTTTAGGTCATATCGGTATAAAGCGCATGAAGAAACTCCATACTGATGGACTTTTGGAACCACTTGATTATGAATCACTTGGTACTTGCGAACCGTGCCTTATGGGTAAGATGACAAAAACACCGTTCTCCGGTACTATGGAGAGAGCAACAGATTTGTTGGAAATCATACATACATATGTATGTGGTCCGATGAATGTTGAGGCTCGTGGCGTATATCGTTATTTTTTCACCTTCACAGATGACTTAAGCAGATATGGGTATATCTACTTAATAAAACATAAGTCTGAAACATTTGAAAAGTTCAAAGAATTTCAGAGTGAAGTTGAAAATCATCGTAACAAAAAAATAAAATTCCTACGATCTGATCGTGGAGGAGAATATTTGAGTTACGAGTTTGGTGTACATTTGAAACAATGCGGAATAGTTTCGCAACTCACGCCACCCGGAACACCACAGCATAATGGTGTGTTCGAACGTCGTAATCGTACTTTACTAGATATGGTGCGATCTATGATGTCTCTTACTGATTTACCGCTATCATTTTGGGGTTATGCTTTAGAGACGGCCGCATTCACGTTAAATAGGGCACCATCAAAATCCGTTGAGACGACGCCTTATGAACTGTGGTTTGGCAAGAAACCAAAGTTGTCGTTTTTGAAAGTTTGGGGCTGTGATGCTTATGTGAAAAAGCTTCAACCTGATAAGCTCGAACACAAATCAGAGAAATGTGTCTTCATAGGATATCCAAAGGAAACTATTGGATACACCTTCTATCACAGATCCGAAGGCAAGACTTTTGTTGCTAAATTCGGAAACTTTCTAGAGAAAGAGTTTCTCTCGAAAGAAGTGAGTGGGAGGAAAGTAGAACTTGATGAGGTAACTGTACCTGCTCCCTTATTGGAAAGTAGTACATCACAGAAACCAGTTTCTGTGACACCTACACCAATTAGTGAGGAAGCTAATGATGATGATCATGAAACTTCAGAACAAGATACTACTGAACCTCGTAGATCAACCAGAGTAAGATCCGCACCAGAGTGGTACCGTAATCCTGTTCTGGAAATCATGCTACTAGATCATGATGAACCTATAAACTATGATGAAGCGATGGTGAGCCCAGATTTTGCAAAATGGCTTGAAGCCATGAAATCTGAGATGGGATCCATGTATAAGAACAAAGTATGGACTTTGGTTGACTTGCCCATTGATCGGCAAGCAATTGAAAATAAATGGATCTTCAAGAAGAAGATTGACGCTGACGGTAATGTTACTGTCTACAAAGCTCGACTTGTTGCAAAAGGTTTTCGACAAGTTCAAGGGATTGACTACGATGAGACCTTCTCACCCGTAGTGATGCTTAAGCCTGTCCGAATCATATTAGCAATTGCCGCATTTTATGATTATCAAATTTGGCAGATGGATGTCAAAACTGCATTCCTGAATGGATTTCTGGAAGAAGAGTTGTATATGATGCAGTCGGAAGGTTTTGTCGATCCAAAGGGAGCTAACAAAGTGTGCAAGGTCCAGCGATCCATTTATGGACTGGTGCAAGCCTCTCGGAGTTGGAATAAACGCTTTGATAGTGTGATCAAAGCATTTGGTTTTGTACAGACTTTTGGAGAAGCCTGTATTTACAAGAAAGTGAGTGGGAGCTCTGTAGCATTTCTGATATTATACGTAGATGACATATTACTAATCGGAAATTATATAGAATTTCTGGATAGCATAAAGGGATACTTGAATAAGAGTTTTTCAATGAAAGACCTCGGTGAAGCTGCTTACATATTGGGCATTAAGATCTATAGAGATAGATCAAGACGCTTAATTGGACTTCCACAAAGCACATACCTTGACAAAGTTTTGAAGAAGTTCAAAATGGATCAAGCAAAGAAAGGATTCTTGCCTGTGTTACAAGGTGTGAAATTGAGTAAGACTCAATGCCCGACCAATGCAGAAGATAGAGAGAAAATGAAAGATGTTCCCTATGCTTCAGCCATAGGCTCTATCATGTATGCAATGCTGTGTACCAGACCTGATGTCTGTCTTGCTATAAGTCTAGAAGGGAGGTACCAAAGTAATCCAGGAGTGGATCACTAGACAGCGGTCAAAAACATCCTGAAATACCTGAAAAGGACTAAGGATATGTTTCTCATATATGAAGGTGACAAAGAGCTCGTCGTAAATGGTTACATTGATGCAAGCTTTGACACTGATCCGGACGATTCTAAATCGCAAACCGGATACGTGTTTACATTAAACGGTGGAGCTGTCAGTTGGTGCAGTTCTAAACAAAGCGTTGTGGCGGGATCTACATGTGAAGCAGAGTACATAGCTGCTTCGGAAGCAGCAAACGAAGGAGTCTGGATGAAGGAGTTCATATCCGATCTAGGTGTCATACCTAGTGCATCGGGTCCAATGAAAATCTTTTGTGACAATACTGGTGCAATTGCCTTGGCAAAGGAATCCAGATTTCACAAGAGAACCAAGCACATCAAGAGACGCTTCAATTCCATCCGGGATCTAGTCCAGGTGGGAGACATAGAGATTTGCAAGATACATACGGATCTGAATGTAGCAGACCCATTGACTAAGCCTCTTCCACGAGCAAAACATGATCAGCACCAAAGCTCCATGGGTGTTAGAATCATTACTATGTAATCTAGATTATTGACTCTAGTGCAAGTGGGAGACTGAAGGAAATATGCCCTAGAGGCAATAATAATGTTATTATTTTATTTCCTTATATCATGATAAATGTTTATTATTCATGCTAGAATTGTATTATCCAGAAACATAATACTTGTGTGAATACATAGACAAACTAAACGTCACTAGTATGCCTCTACTTGACTAGCTCGTTAATCAAAGATGGTTATGTTTCCTAACCATAGACATGTGTTGTCATTTGATTAACGGGATCACATTATGAGGAGAATGATGTGATTGACATGACCCATTCCATTAGCTTAGCACCCGATCGTTTAGTATATTGCTATTGCTTTCTTCATGACTTATACATGTTCCTATGACTATGAGATTATGCAGCCCCCGTTTGCCGAAGGAACACTTTGTGTGCTACCAAACATCACAACGTAACTGGGTGATTATAAAGGAGCTCTACAGGTGTCTCCAAAAGTAAATGTTGGGTTGGCGTATTTCGAGATTAGGATTTGTCACTCCGATTGTCGGAGAGGTATCTCTGGGCCCTCTCGGTAATGCACATCACATAAGCCTTGCAAGCATTGCAACTAATGAGTTAGTTGCAAGATGATGTATTACGAAACGAGTAAAGAGACTTGCCGGTAACGAGATTGAACTAGGTATTGAGATACCGATGATCGAATCTCGGGCAAGTAACATACCGATGACAAAGGGAACAACGTATGTTGTTATGCGGTCTAACCGATAAAGATCTTCGTAGAATATGTGGATGAGCATCTAGGTTCCGCTATTGGTTATTGACCGGAGACGTGTCTCGGTCATGTCTACATTGTTCTCGAACCCGTAGGGTCCGCACGCTTAAGGTTTCGATGACAGTTATATTATGAGTTAATGAGTTTTGATGTACCGAAGTTAGTTCGGAGTCCCGGATGTGATCACGGACATGACGAGGAGTCTCGAAATGGTTGAGACATAAATATTGATATATTGGAAGCCTATGTTTGGACATCGGAAGTGTTCCAGATGAAATCTGCATTTTACTGGAGTATCGGGAGGTTACCGGAACCCCCCGGTAACCTAATGGGCCTTAATGGGCCTAGTGGAGAAAGAGGAGAGGAGGCCTAGGGGCTGCCGCGCGCCCCTCCCCCCCAAGTCCGAATTGGACAAGGAGGAGGGGCGGCGCCCCCCTTCCCTTTCTTCCCTCTCCTCCTTCCCCCCCCAAGTCCTAATCCAACTAGGGAAAGGGAGTAGGGCCGGCCGCACCCCCTTGGATCCTTTATATACGGGGGCAGGGGACACCCCTATACATACAAGTTGATCTCTAAGATCGTTTTCTTAGCCGTGTGCGGTGCCCCCTTCCACCATAGTCCTCTATAATATTGTAGTGGTGCTTGGGCGAAGCCCTGCGACAGTTGAACATCAAGATCGTCACCACGCCGTCGTGCTGACGGAACTCTTCACCGACACTTTGCTGGATCGGAGTCCGGGGATCGTCATCGAGCTGAACGTGTGCTAGAACTCGGAGGTGCCGTAGTTTCGGTGCTTGATCGGTCGGGCCGTGAAGACGTACGACTACATCAACCGCGTTGTCATAACGCTTCCGCTATTGGTCTACAAGGGTACGTAGATCACACTCTCCCCTCTCGTTGCTATGCATCACCATGATCTTGTGTGTGCGTAGGAAATTTTTTGAAATTACTACGTTCCCCAACACGTGTGTCAGGGCAGCCAGCCTAGTCGGCATCCGAGTAGGCCACAAGGTCGGTGGAGGCGGAGGCCGTCAGGGTGAGTCCCAAAGACATGGTGCCGCGTATGTAACGGAGAATACGCTTCACCAGAGTCCAGTGAGAGTCACGCGGGGCGTGCATATGGAGGCACACCTGCTGGACAGCGTACTGCAGGTCGGGGCGAGTCAGCGTCAGGTACTGTAAAGCACCGACAATAGAGCGATAAAACGCTCCATCGGACGCAAGAGACCCCTCGAGAGCAGAGACCTTCGCCTTCGTGTCGACCGGGGTGGGCGCCAGCTTGCAGTTAAGCATACTGGCATGCTCCAGGAGCTCGTGGGCGTACTTCTGCTGATGCAGAAAGAAACCGTCACTCCGCCGGACCACCTCGATGCCGAGGAAGTAGTGAAGGGGCCCCAAGTCCTTGAGGGCAAACTAATCACGAAGACGAGCAGTCAGCCGCTGAAGGAGGTCGGGGACGGACGCCGTGAGGATGATGTCATCGACGTAGAGCAGCAGATATGCAGTGTCAACTCCCTGATGATACACGAAGAGTGAAGCATCAGAGCGAGTGGACCAAAATCCGAGAGACTGCAGGAAGGCTGCGATACGCTGGTACCAAGCCCGAGGCGCCTGCTTCAACCCGTAAAGAGAGCGGGAGAGCAAGCACACGAAGTCAGGGTGCTCGGCGTCGACGAAACTAGTGGGCTGCTCACAGAACACCTGCTCGGCGAGATGGCCGTGCAAGAAGGCGTTGGAGACATCCAACTGATGCACACGCCAGGCGCGCGAGACTGCCAGCTGAAGCACGGCGCGAATCGTGCCCGGTTTCACAACCGGGGCGAAGGTGTCGGTGAAGTCCACGCCCGCGCGCTGCCGAAAACTACGAACCACCCACCGAGCCTTGTAGCGCTCGAGAGAACCGTCCGGGCGAGTCTTGTGGCGAAACACCCACTTGCCAGAGATGATGTTGGCACGAGGGGGGCGCGGAACAAGCTGCCACGTGCGGTTGCGCTGTAAGGCGTCGAACTCCTCCTGCATCACAGCTAGCCAGTGGGGATCCCGAAGGGCAGCACGAGCGGAGGTGGGGACGGGTGATGGCGTTGATGTCGAGGCGGCGCACAGATACTCATCGACGGAGTAGCGCGTGCTGCGCCGAAGCACTCCTGCTCGGGCACGGGTAGTCACGCCAAGTGACGGGGCAGTAGGGCCGGCGGGTGCCGCAGCGGCATGGGCCGTGGCGGCGGGGGCACCCGGTGCGACGGCGGGGGCCGTGGCGGCGGGGGCACCCGGTGTGGCGGCGGGGGCCGCGGTGGCGGCGGCAGTCGCAGCACGGGCGGCGGCGAAAGAGGCGACGAGCGAGGTTGACATCGAGCCCGTCGTAGGGGTGGCGGGCGGGGTGCCGGGCTCAACCTCGTATGAGGGAGACAGGGACCCCGGGGCCCGCTCGGACTCGACCTCAAGGGAGGGAGTCACGAAGCCAGGTGGTGGCGGTAGAGGGCGCCGTGCCGGGGGGCCGCCGGGGGCTGCCGCCGCGCATCACTCCACGAAAGGGGCGCGGGGGCCGACGCCGAAGGGGCCGAAGCCGGAGGAACCTAAAAAAAGGGAACACCGCCTCGACAAAGTACACATGCCTTGAGGTGTACACACGATGAGTGACAGGATCATAGCACCGGTAACCTTTGGTGTTAGGAGGGTAGCCAAGGAAGATGCAGGGGACGGATCATGGTGCGAGCTTGTGTGGCATGGTGGATGCGGTGCTAGGATAACAGAGACACTCGAAAATGCGGAGACCATCATAGGACGGTGGTGTGCCGAAGAGAAGGTGGTGAGGGGCGTAGTTCCACCGAGGGCGACACAGATGAATGTTAACTAATAGAGTGGCGGTAGCGAGGGTATCGGGCCAAAACCGAGCGGGCACTTTAGAGTGAAAGAGTAACGTGCGAACGCAGTCATTGAGAGTGCGGAGAATGCGCTCGGCGCGGCCGTTTTGCTGGGAAGTGTAGGGGCAAGTCAGACGAAAGGTGGTGTCGTGAGAGGCGAGAAGTGTGCGAAGAGGGACGTTGTCAAACTCCTTTCCGTTATCAGTTTGGAGTGCGAGTATGGGGTGACCGAACTGGGTGGTGACATTGGAGTAAAAAGCGCTGAGTGTGGCTATAGCATCAGATTTATGACGAAGGGGAAAAGTCCACACATAATGAGAGTAATCATCTAAAATCACCAAGTAATAAAGATAGCTCGTGTTACTCGCAACGGGAGATGTACAAACATCACTATGAAGTAACTGAAACAGAAAAGTGGAAACTGAAGAAGACGCACTAAAGGGAAGACGAACGTGCTTGCCTAAGCGACAAGCCTCACAAGAGTGCTCGTCGAGCTTATCACATGAGAAAGAGAAACTCCTAAGAATTTGACGTAAGACGGTGTGGTTGGGGTGACCCAAGCGAGCGTGCCAAAGGTCAACGCCGGCGGCAAGGGCGACGGGTGTGGAGGTGGAGGCGCCGGCGTGCACGGGAGGTGGAGGCGGCGACCGGCGCGGGGAGGCGCGCGGGCGTTGGCGGCGGCTGGGTGTGGCGGCGGCGGCAGCGGAGGAGACGCGCGGCGGCGGCGGCAGCGGCGGAAGCGACAAAGAAACCTAGAAAACTGATACCATGTAGAAGTGCATGCTCTAGCCAATGCAATCAAAAGACCGATCTGATGAAAGAGACTAGGCAGTACATTATACGTCAACACTTGACTCCCTCAGGCCTAAACATGAACCGAAAGTGGACTGCAAATTTAATTGCGTCAGCCGGGTCTTGAACTTGAGACCTCTTGGCTCTGATACCATATAAACAGATAATTTACAATACGATGATTGATTGGGGTGCTGATGCATGCATATATATAATATAAAGGAAGACCTCTACTTCAACTATACAAGACTAGAAGGTGGACCACAACTCTAATATACATACAGTACAAAATACATAATCAACAGTGATGATACTGCTTCTGTTTTGTTTTTTCTAGGTTCAAAATAAACGCACAGCGAGATACGGTGTTCTATCTTGCCATTTCGGTCAAACGTGCATGCAAATGCAAAGTCTCCTACGTGCTATTTACCGTCTGAACAAGGTCTTTTTATTGAGAGAGAGAGAGTGTGTGTGTGTAGCTATAGCTAGCTAGGGTTTGTCGCCGACGGGAGAAGAGATCGGTCCTGACCGGGATCCGGAATTACCGTCTGAACAAGGTCAGGAGGATATACCTCTCTGACTTCGGCAATGGTGTCTGGCCTGTACACGTAGACTTATTAATTATTAGGACCCATAGACTCAAAAAAATTAATTAGGACTCATTGGAAGTCCCCTTGTTGTAAAAGAGTACTCCTCGAACTTGCTCCAAATTGTAGTACGTTCGCATGAGCGTGCTTTTTGACGAGTACGTAGCGCAGCCACACACGCAGACAGAGGTGAGGTGCTCTACACCTGATCTGCTCTGCCCTTGCTCCCCGCGCCTCCGGCAAGCCTTACCGCTGGCGAGCTCCTCCTCCGCGCCTCCCCTTCCGTTCTTCTCAGAATTGAGCCAAAAGAACTGGCTCTCACACTTCTTCTCTTCCGGCGTAGTCCAGACTTCAGAACAAGTAAACTTTAACCTAATCCGAAAGTTACATCAAGAGATGGATTAATTCGCCCCGCAAAAATAAAGAGATGGATTGACTCCTTCAAAGAGTATTCCAGTCAATGGAAAATCTCACCGCTCGCAACCAGAAGAAAAGAAGAAGAAAAAAACAGTGCAGATGCATTCAAGATGTAGGCTTGTAGCATACTCCCCCGACAGTGGAAGCAAGCGTAGAAGACGATGTCTGCGGACTGCCATGCACAACCCCGACAGAAGAGAATTTTGGGCGATTTGTTGCCGGGATTGGTCTTCGTGATGCTAGTCCCGTTTTGCTAATTCTACGTTCAAATTAACACACAGTAGGACATTTGATCTTACTATTTCGGTCAAGCATGCATGCATGCAATGCAAATTCAGGTCTCCTACGTACCGTCACTGTCTGAACCAACATGACAGAATAATATAGTGGAGGCTTGGCCGGATGGCTGTCCGAAGTCAATTAGGAACCATCATTAGAAGTTAAAAATAATTTTCCAAATTGATGCCGGGACTTGTCTTGGTGATGCCCCTCCCGTTTTGCTTTCAGAATAATAAAATAGAGCGCGTACACGTAGACCTAATTAGGAGCCATTATTTATAGAAGTTAAAAAGAATTTTCCAAACAGCATAAGATTCACGTAGACCTTTCTTGACATCCTCGAACAATTGAGAAACAGTATAACGCAGCCACCTACGCCCCTCCACAGCGATTTGGAGTTTTGAACCGTCGGATTTATTAACTCAACACTCCAGATATGCTCGGAACGCACCAGATCGTTCAATCGTCACACTGTGCGTCCCAGGGGCCTTTTCCCCGCCACACCCTGACTCATGGCCTGCCTCAATGTGTTCGGGCCGCTGCTCCCGAGAGCGACCTCAGCTTCCTCTCATTAATCGGGCCGAAAGCTGTTAGATGGGCCTTGATTTTTTTTACTGCTCCACATGGAAGGTCGCCAGGCAGAGCGTCGTCGACTAAACAGAGCGGGCGGAGCCACGGCGTGGGCGGAGGCGATGGGTGGAGTCGCCGCCGTTTATTCGTGAAATTAATTGCACGGAAGATGCGCCGCCGCTGCCCTTCCGTTTTCTTGGCTTCCCATTGTTGTTGATGGCCGTTTCTGAACTGCCCACTTCCTCTTCCCTACTTCACGAGGCTATTTATGCCCTGCTCTACTAATCTTTCCTCTCCTCCTTGCCTCCTGAGCAGCCATGGTTGACGCCTAGGTTCCCTCTACTTGCCTCTCCCTCATCATGCTATAATAGCTGATATAATCGCTACTTTGTTTGGAGATCATGACGACAGCGGCAATAGGATGGTGAGTGATAACAGCGGCGACGGGGGACGAGGAGTAGGTCACAACGTCAACGGCTTCACGACACAAAGGAGAAACACAAGAACACAACACCACAACAGGAGCCACGATATGCGCGCAATACTGCGCCTCCACTCGAACTAGAATTTTTGTCTAAAAAGACTATCTACTGAGTCGAATTATCAAGAAATACCATCTCTAAAATGAATTGACAGAATGGACCAACGGCACCGTGGCGGCAGGCGCGGCAACAGACGCGTGGCACCTGCCGCCACTGGTCGGGGTGGCAGCACCTGCCACCACCAACGCAGGCGGCAACCCGTGGATAACATGTTTCCGCGCCCATCCGCGAGACGCGACGGAACGGAGTAGGCCGTGGGGCCCGGCACTCAGCCCACGTGGAAGCTGCCGCCACTCCACCAGGCGGCGTGCACTGTTCATGCTACGAAGCTCTCTTTTTCTTTCTTTCTTTTCTGAAATCGACACTTACACGGCGCAGCCTTGATTATGATCAAGACACTAGATAGCCTAGTAGCACTCGTACTAGTACTCACGTATACCAACCATGAGTAAACTTGAATCTGACACGGCTAACCAGTACTCCCTCCATTCCACAATGTAGTGCTTCCTCTATCTACGTGCTTCAATTTTGACCGTAAATTTAACTACCAAGACCGATTGCGGCGGGAGCAAAAATTATATCAGTGAATTCGTATTCAAAAGAAGTTTTTAATTATATAATTTTTTCTTCCGCCGCAGTTGGTCTTGTTGGTTAAATTTACGGTCAAAGTTGAACCTCGGGAAGCGCGGGCGCATTATATTTTGGAATGGAGGGAGTACTAATACGAACTAGCTTGACTGATACTGACACACGTCATGTCCCGTCGGCCGTGGCATAAACAGTGCATGTCGCCTGCTGGAGTGGCAGCAACCTCCACGTGGGCTGAGAGCCAGGCCCCACGGCCCACTCCATTCCGTTGCGTCTCGCGGATGGGCGCCAAAACCTGGTATGCACAGGTTGCCGCCTGCACTGGTGGCGGCAGGGGCTGCCGCCCTGTCCAGTGGCGGCAGGTGCCACGCGTCGGCTGGCACGCCTGCCGCCACGGTGCAGCTGGTCCATTCTGCCAATTCGTTTTGAATGTGGTCTTTTTTAGCAATTCGACTCGGCAGGTGGCCTTTTTGGACAAAAATTCCTCGAACTATGGTACTGCCTTCTCCCTTCGCTGATAGATAGTTCATAATATCACTGCAGCGATCTGTTCCAATTATTGACCCTAACACGTTGGAAGGGACAAGAAATTTGTGAGCTACTTGTACTAGAAGGCCTCCCTACCTATTTCTTGTGAATTTTGGTACAAATTCAGTGTTCTTATTGACCAGGTGGAGTTCAGATTCTCTCGAATTAATATGCTTACAATTTGACTGTTCAGGAAAAATATTTGGAGTTTGACAAGCTAGCCAACATTTTCTAGGATCTTATTATGGATCCTTATTTCTGGCTACCATGTGTGGTATCCTTGTATGCAGGGTGTCTCAATAGTGTACCACCTATTTGAGTGTTGAGGAAAAAAAATTGGAGTTTGACAAGCTAGCCAACATTTTCTAGGATCTTATTATGGATCCTTATTTCTGGCTAGCATGTGTGATAGTTCAAGCACTCGACTATTAAGTGTTGTAGTCCTTGGCGTTTCGTATTGTAAAATTTATGATGCCTCTTTAAGTATTGGCCAGACTGAATCGTTATCTTTGACGGTCACTTTATCTTGTATTATGTGGATACTGCATTATTCTTTGTAGATCTTGATTGAATGATAAAGTTCCAAATCAAGTTAATATCGAGTCTAATGTCTGTCTTTTATAAATTATTTTTTGTTAGGAGATAAAAGATAATGGGTGACGACTGACACACATTCAGTTCTTAAGGTATGTGTCAACTCAAATTCTAAGATATACAAAGTTGTTGTCACATCATTGACTCATTGTCGTTTTTCAGTGCTCTTCTCTTTTGCATACGTGCTCTTATAGAATACTCATTACCTTTTATTTGATCATTATGCGGAAGAATTTTTACTTTATCTAACAATTGAAGTGTCCCATGCTATGCATCTAGTACTTTGGAAAAGCAAATGTGGATGTCTATTGCTCAGTTGCGGCTACGAATGAGAATTTCTAACATATGTTCTTGGTTGATTAGTAGATAACCTGTGCTTTAATAATACTATATTGTCCTTATTGTTTGCCTGTTTTGGCTGGTGCTGGAGCATATACTACCACTAAGCAGCTTTGAACTGCTAAGTCGAACTGTTTTTATTAGTTTAACTCGACCTGATTTATGGAAATACTTGATAATGAATAATGTCATTGTTATTACTCCCTCTGTTCATTTTTATAAGACCTTGAAGACATTTCAGACAATGTGCAAAACAGCCTATTTTGAGTTGTCTGAAACGACTTACAAAAGTGAACGGAGGGAGTATATAATTTTTCTCAAACAAGTGGAAACCTATTAATTGTACATGATAAAGCCCTATGTTGCGTTGATAGTATGAAACATCCCTTTTGATTACTGTCTAGATTGTAGCTGTTGTTTACAACGGCTGGTTTCTACTCTTTGTGACAGTGTTCAGTCCCGTTGACCAAATGTGTGCCACCACAATGATGCAGATCTGGTCAGCTTCATTGCTACAAGATCAATCTGGCACAACATGTCCAAATGGAAGCATCATCGTTGAAGATCGATTTGTTGGTCAGATGTGTGTTCAACCGGTCATCCGTGATGCAAAGCAAAGTTTCATCGCAGGAGCAACAAGCAGGTTGGAGTTTGTCCATGATGTGCTATCAGCAAATATTCACAAAGTCGAAAGGTCTTTCGCTAGCATACCACATCGGTTGTCATCGGCTGATTATGTAGAGAAACTAACACCACTACCTATAGTTCGAACCACTGAAATTTTGTCGTATATTTCTCTGTGATTATATTTATTACAAACGGGCGCGGCAACGCGTGCCTTTATAGTCTAGTAGCATTTGCAAGGCCTCACGTGACCCTTACGTTCGAATGATCACGCATCCGGCGAGGACGCAGTACACGCACGTGTGGAAGAGGCGACGCGTTGGCCAGCTCGTGTTTGTGGCGAACCTTCCATTCCGCCAGAGGCAATGTCCCGGTACGCATTTGCTTTCCTGCGTGCGATTAATGGAAAATTTAGGGCTTTTGTCGGACATGCTTTGTGGTTTAAACATTTTCCGTCGCATCATACCTACCTACCGACTCCCACGTGTCCGCCCCTGAATCGGTACAACAACAAAACGGCTGGTCAAATCAGGAGTTGTGCACTGCACACGCAGGTAGCTAGCGAGAGGCAACTTGGTCAGGTCAATCCTCAAGTGGAGCACAAATCTTGTGTTTCGAAAAGAAAACCCGTGGAGTGAGAGAGCTAGAGCTTTTAGTCTGGCCGATTATTCGTTTCAAAAGAAAATTCGTGAGGTCAAACGGTACTGTGTGCTTGATTTCGCATCCAAATGGTTGCGGTTTCGAGTATACTTTGAAAGATGTGTTCATTTCTTTGCTTTTCAACTACAACTAGCAATTTAGCATGCATCCACCAAAGTTGTACCCCCTTCGTTCCAAAATACTTGATTTTTATTTGTCTAAAAATAGATGTACCTATATATACTAAAACATGTCTAGATATATCTATATTTTGATAAATAAAAGGCATGTATTATGGAACCGAGGGAGTAGGACTTGGCATCCACCAAGCTGTTCGACGCCCTGCGAGTCACGGTGTTGTGTAGTAATTTATTTTTGTCTAGTGACCAAAGTGTCATCTTTGGTTCTAACTTTTTTATGTCTGTCTATGAAGTTCCTCAGACTTCAGACTTTAGAACAGGTAAACAATTTTTTTTGCCGGGGAACAAGTAAACTTTAAAGTACTCAAAAGTAAATAAGAGATCTATTGACTTTTTCAAAAAGGAATCCAGTCTTTTTTATTTTTATTAGGGGAAAAGAGTAATCCAGTCACATGGAAGATTTCGCGCTTGAAAGCAGATGAAAAGTGAAAAAAAAAATGCAGACGCATTCTAGATGTAGCACATGCTCCTGACATTGATCATAAACACTACGGGGGAGAATTTAGGGCGATTTGTTGCCGGGATTTTCTCATAGTGACGCACTGACGCTACTGCTATCTTGTTTTTTCTACGCTCAAAATGAAGACACAGCGCGACATATTTGGTCTTAGTACTATTTCGGTCAAACATGCATGGAATGCAAAGTCTCTTATGTGCTATTCACCGTCTGAACAAGACCAGGAGGATATATACCACTCTTATGGCATCTCCAACGCCGATCTTCAAATTTTCCGCAACCGTCCGAACTGCATTTTCCAAACCACAAAAGCCATCCAATGTGATCCTGCATCGGTCCACGACGCGGTTCAGACCTAATTTCTCCCGTAAACCGGAGACAAAGATGAGGAGAAGGGCTTTGCGGGAGTTCGGACCGGCCCTACTCCCGCTTCTAACCGCCCTGGCCAACTCCACCCTCCCGCACATTTCGGTCAGCGCCCGCATTCATGCCAGGCCAGAACGGATGCGGCCGCTCACTAGTGCCGGCATTAAAGCAGCGCGCCGGCCGAGAAAGCGTCGACCGCGCCGCATTCCAATGCAGGCAAGTGCCGCGCGCATGACACGACGGTCGCCCGTCCGTCTATTTGCCGCCCACATTGATGACACGTGGTTGTCAAGGCGTCTCCTCCGACGCCGCCCGTTCATTCCTTTGCCGCTCACCATCGATATATAAACCGCTGCCCCGGCCATAGCCGCAGTCATTCGTCTCTGATCCCTCCCCGCACCATTCCAACCATGGATTCCTCCCCAGCCAAAGCTTTCTGGGACGGGCTGACATTGGACCAGAAGAAGGAGGTGGTCGCCATTGCTGCCGGCAGACAGCCAGAGGACGATTGCCGACGACGAACTGGCACCACCCTCCCCCTTCGCGCCACCCTCGCCGGTGTATTGCACCATGACCATCGGCGAGGACCGTGGCCATTACGTGGACGTGGTGCAGGAAGAGCGGGAGGAGCAATTCCGGAGGGCGTAGGCCAACGCCACCTACAACAACCACTTCCTTGCAGGCGAAGGAGCAGCTCGCCGCCGACAGGGCGGTCGCACGGGTGCAGACCTAGCAGAGCAGGAGGTATTGCTCAAGTCTTACCGCTTCGCCCGGAGATCCGCCTCACCGGCTGGCGGTACCGCCAGTAGGTGGCGGCCGCCTACAAAGAAAGCGACGACGCGGGCGAAGTGGTGTTCGGCAAGATCGACGACGAGAAGAAGGACATCGCCGAGTCTGCGCCCTGCCGCGACGACCCCAAAACCGATGTTAGTGGGCGCCGTCGACAGAAAGAAAGAGTAATGCACGATAGGTCGTCACAGCTCGTGTTCCAGAAAGGCTACCGCTCCTCCCCTTCACGACGCCGTTTGCAATGACTCACGTCGACCCTTACGTTCGCATGAGCAGTTGAGCACGAATCTGACGAGTAGCGCACGGACGTGTGCAAGTCAAATGGTTGGTAGCTTGTGTTTGTAGCGGATCGGCATTCTTCTACAGGACATGCATGTCCAACTGTTGCACCAATGGCGGCGGCCACCTCCATCTGTACGTGTTGCGCGACCAACCACCGGCTGCGAGTCTCATGCGCGTTATGCGGACCGAAACACTACATGTTGACATGGTTGACAAATGAAGCTTCTTTTTTTAGAGAGACAAATCGAGTTTAGGTTGGAATGCTTTCCAAATTAAAGCCGGGACTTGTCTTCGTGAAGCCACTCTCGTTTTGCTGTCAGAATAATAATGCGTGTACTCGTAGACTTAATTAAGAACCATTATTGGAAGTTAACAGCGTAAGATTCGCGCAGACCTTTCTTGTTGAGCATTGTACAGACGCAAGCGTTCATATATTAAAATAAATCCAGGAATGTGCTTCGTAGGAATATTAAAATAAATTCAGAAATAAATACGAGCATCAGGATTTAATCTTCGGTGGGCTGAAATACCACTGTCACTCTAACCATCAAACCATAGGTTAGTTCGCGCAATGTTACACCTATATAATGTTTGTTACGTATGAGCTGATTTGACAAATTTTTATTGACCCTTAGTTGGGGACGCGGGCCCATCCTTAAAAGGGGGGCTGTTTGATTAATGGGGAAAGGGACTACGTAGGTTAGGTTAGGTAGAATTGTATGTAGGTGTAGCATTTTGTTTCTTGACACCTTCGAACGTATTGTATTTTGCAAGGACTCATCTTTTTTTTTTGTTGAGAAATTGCTCATTCAAATCACGAATCAGTACAAGGTTGGTGAACCTTATAAGCACACTGAAACGCAAAAACAAAGGACTATGCACACCTAAAGTACCCTAAGACAATCATAACACAAGAAGATCTTCGAAGCCCTGTGTCATCATCCCTGAATCTTGAAAGAAGACCCCTGCAGCAGAAGGATATGCAATCAGTCGCAAAACAGGTCATCATTTTCGACCACGGTACAATTGCCGCTACGCTGCTTCCTTCTTTCTTGACACCAGCGCTGAGAGGGCATGGACATAATCCAACACACCTGCAACAGTCGTCGCCATCTTTGGCTTTGAGTACCGCGAGAAGTGCCCCTTCCGGAAGGAAGAGAACTCGAGTCATCCGACTGGTCCAGCACCACAGCCGGGCCATCTGCCCGGGCAAAGCAGGATCTCCCACCAGCATCAGCGCAGAGGAAGGAGAAGAACAGCAGCAGCAAATCGTACCAACAAGGAAGAAGAAAGGCTTCGTCTCCCTACCTCCATCGCCCATTTGAGGATCCAAACGGCCAGTGCCGATGGACCTCCAACCACCATAGCCCGCGACCTCGACGAGATCCGGGGATCCCCAACACCGCTGGCTCCTAGATGAAGGCAAAAGCTTTGTCTGACCACGAACGGAGCCCGGAAAAACTTATTCCGATGCCACACCACTACAACGGCCTCGGCAGCGTCTTCCTCAACCCTAACCCTATCACACACCAACCAAGTGAACAGACCCGAGGTTCCCCCTCCCTCCCGCCGCCGTAACGGCCGACGAAGAGAGAGGGAACCGGCGGCGTCACCGGCGGCGCGCAAGGACCTCTGGTCGCCTCCTTGATCGCCTAGACCCTTACGTTCGCATGACACACGTCTGGTCAGTATATACGGTACACGCACGTGTGTAAGAGTCGACGAGTTGGCCGGCTTGGGTTTGTGGCGAACCTTCATTCCGCTACGGGCCATGTCCCGGTACACATTTGCTTTCCTTCATGCACTTGATGCAAGAATTAGGGGATTTGTCGGACATGCTTTGTGGTTTAAACATACATTTCCCGTCGCATCGCACCTACTCCTACCTGGTGCCCTCGTGTCCGCCCCGGAATCCGTTACAACAGAAAAATGGCTGGTCAAATCGAGGGTTGTTGTTCCGGTAATCCTCAAGTCGAGCACGAGTCTTGTGTCTCAAAAAGAAAACGGTTGGCGTAAGCCCCGTAGAGCGTGGTTAACAGTATAACCAGCTAATGGTTGTAAGAAACTGCCATGTTATGTGTAGGCATCATATAGTCGTCCATATATATATAGTAGCGCAAGCTACAAGATTGGCTATAAAATTACTATTTTTTCAATCTTTTCACTTTCTCTTTCTTCATATTTGTTGTATTTGTATAATAAACCGCATATAGCTAGGTTCTTGCATGAGAATACACTCCCTTACTTTTTCATCTCTCTTTCGTTCACATAGACAAAAATACCATGTAAGTGCTCGGAGGCCGTAGCTGACCAGCTACCTCCAGAGTTGTCAAACAGTACGGTTGTGGTTTTGAGTATGCTATTATGTGTTCATCTCTTTCCTTTTCATCTTACAATTAGCATGCACCCACCGAAGTTGTAGGACTCGGCATCCACCGAAGTTGTAGGACTTGGCATCCACCAACATTTTCCTGCTGTTCGACGCCCTGCAAGTCACGGTGTTGTGTAGTATAGTAACTTACTTTTTGTCTAGTGAAAAAGTATCATCTTTGGCTTGGACTTTTTCTTTCTATCTAGGAAGTTCCTCAGGCTTCAGGCTTTAGAACAGGTAAACTTTAAACTACTCCAAAAGTTACATCAAGGGATCTATTGACTCCTTCTATGGAAGATTTCACGCTTGCAAGCAGATGAAAAGTTAAAAAAAATGCAGACGCATTCCAGATGTAGCACAAGCTCCTGACGTTGATCATAACCACTACAGAAGATAATTTAGGGCGATTTGTTGCCGGGATTTGTCATAGCCTACTGCTCCCTCCATATTAAAATGCAAGACGTTTCTGTAAGCTAGTTTAACCCAGAGTACATTCAAAATGAAGACACAGCGCGCCGCATGTTTGATCTTAGTACCATTTCGGTGAAACGTGCGTGCAAATGCAAACTGTCCTACGTGCTATTTCCCGTCTGAACAAGGTCGGAAGGATATATACTCCCTCCGTTTCTTTTTACTTTGCATATAAGATTTGTTCAAAGTCAAACTGTACAAAGTTTGACCAAATTTATATAAAAGAATATGAACATTTACAATACTAAAACTATATAGTATGAACATACGTTTCATGCTGCATCTGATACTATTGATTTCATATTATGAATGTTTATATTTTTTAATATAAAGTTAGTCAAACTCTACAAAACTTGACTTTGACCAAATTTTATATGCGGACTAAAAAAAAACGGAGGGAGTACCTCTCTGACTTGGGCAATGGTGTCTGGCCTGTACACGTAGACTTAATTAATTAGGACTCACTCAAAGTCTCCTTATTGTAAAAGTAGCAAATTCCATACCGCAAAAGGTTCAACAACGCCTTTTCTTGACATCTTTGCAGGGAGGCCAGCGCTTGTGTTTGTAGCGGATCGTCATTCCTCTACAGGCCATGCATGTCCAACTGCAACTGTTGTACCAATGGCTGCGGCCTCGTGCGCGTTACCCAGACCGAAACACTGAATCTAGACCTGGCTGACAAATGAAGCTTCTTTCTTTTCTTTTTTGTATAGCTGATTGGCTTTGGTTCTGCTTATCACGCTTGCCGCGCGATAAAAATATTTTTGTGACCACGGCATCATACGGAATGGCTGGCTTATTTCACGCTACTGCCCCGTTCTCTTCTTTCCTTTCTTTTGCAAGAAAAATCAAGTTTAGGTTGGAATGCTTTGTGTTCTAAACAAAACAAATTTTGAGCGGGGCGCTTTAATCATTTCTCGTTGTTGTCTCATAGCTACGCGGCACCAGCCAGTTAACAAGCCGGACGTACGTACGCCGGGTCAAATCAACCGCTGCGCTGCGCACTACACGTGTACTACTCCAGCCAGCTACCTAGCTAGCTTGGTCGTCCGGCCAATCCTCAAGCGGCACGTTAGGAATGTGCAGGTCTTGCGTTTGAGTGTACTCCCTCCGTTCCAAAATTATAGCGCGTCCTCGGTTTCCGTGCTTCAACTTTGACCATTAATTTAATCAACAAGACCGACTGCGGCGGGCGAAAAAATTATACCAATGAATTCGTATTCAAAAAAAGTTTTTAATTATATAATTTTTGATCCCGCCGCAGTCGGTCTCGTGGGTTAAATTTATGGTCAAAGTTGAACCTCAAAAAGCGTGGGCGCGCTATATTTTGGAACGGAGGGAGTATTATCTTCTTGAAAAGAAAGGAAAAAGACGGCCCGGTCCGTGAGGTGAGCCCCGTACGTGAGCGAGCTAGCTTCGCTTCGGTCTGGCCAGTTCTCGAGTGCCTCTTATCAAAACGAAAAATCGTGAGGCGAGCTCCGTGGCTGACCATCCGCCTGCCCCTCCACGGCCGCGCCGTCGACCATCGCAGTCCCTCGCTTGATCGCTTCCTCGGCGGAGAAGAAGAAAAACATCGAGAGATAAACCGGGGCCCTCTCCCCATTCCGAGGTGGAGTACTGCTGCCTACTGTATTTGGACACTGCAACAACCACTTATACAGTTTTGCTTGCTGCTACCTTGTGATGTTAACGCGCACACGTCCCCAACATTGAAAAGCCGTCGTCCGAGAGTCAAAGATTTTGTTTGGCATTCCCCTCTCCTCTTTCTTTTTTCATTCGCACATGTTATGAAAAATTCCGATGCGACATCTCTTATAGACAACTAGTCTCTTGGTCTGGTACATCCATTTGAGCGATGAGTAATTTCGGACAGAATGATTACTGTACAAGTCCTAAGTGAGCATATAAAATACTTCCTCCAATCCTTTTTAGTCTGCATATATATAAGTTTTGTTCGAAGTCAAAATATCTCTACTTTGTCCAAACTTATAGTAAAAAGTATCAACATTCATAATGCTAAACCAACAATGTTAGATTCATTACGAAATATAGTTTCATAGTATATATATATATATATATATATATATATATATATATATATATATATATATATTTGTTGTTGTAGATGTTAATATTTTTTAACATAGATTTGGTCAAACTTTGCAAGGTTTGACTTGACATAAATCTAATATGCGGAGTAAAAAGGACCGAAGGGAGTATTTATGTAAAATGCGTGCACGAACGAAGGACCTGAAATTAATACTCTATCCGTCTCAAAATATAAGATCACTTTTGACACTACGAGTTCTTACCATCTAAAGGCTTTAGTGGAGGAGGAGTAATATTCATTGATGGGCCTCCCTAGTTTGCCTGTCAGTAGTGTCCCTGTGATGCATGCCAAATGGATATATTTGACAATTCATTTTTTAAATCATCTATTCAAGTGTGCATCACATAACTCACTCATATATGCAGCTAGTATCAATTCACAAAACACAAGCTTAGATAATCACATAAGAAATTTCAACACAAGTGTAGAAAAGAATACAAGTGTGAAAACAAACAACACAACCTAGATAAAGTGTGGAAAGGAAAAAAAAGATATTGATATGTATAGAAACAATAACGTTATGTACGTAGTCCTTGTCCTTGTTGTTGCACATTGTATATGTATTTTATAATGTATTGCATCATGACATCTCTGCCTTAAACACAATTATATATACTCTAATAATATTTATGATGTCTTGATTGTACAATACAAGTGTCCCTGCCTTGGTTATCCCACTAGATGTTTGATCAAGCTAAGCAGCATTATAAAACTTTTTTTTGAATGAAAGGGATCCTTCCCCCGATTTCATTAAAGAAACCAATAGTCGTATTCATACAGCAAAACACAACACCACCTCAGTTTTTAAGAGAAGACAAGGGTGACACCAGCCCCCAAAACGCGCGCGCACCACCGAGCAATGCTACATCTACGGGTTGGTTGTTACGTACCTTACGTAATGGGTGACATGGCAGTGTTTAACTGGCTCTGATACCAACTTGTAACACCCATGATGCGGCTATATCTCCCACGGTCGGAGCACGACTTAGAGGCATAACCGCATTGTAGGCATGTCGCAAGAGGGGTAATCTTTACACATCTCATGTACTGAACAAGAAAGGGATAAAGAGTTGGCTTACAATCGCCACTTCACACAATACATGAATATAACATTACATCATCCAGATACAAACAAGGTCCGACTACGGAACCAAAATAAAAGAGGACTACCCCTAATGCAAAAGATCCCCGATCGCCCCGATTGGGCTCCACTACTGATCAACTAGAAACGGAACAACACAACGAACACGATCTTCATTGAGCTCCTCCTTGAGCTCGGTTGCGTCACCTGCACGGTCAACGCCACCTGCAAACTGGTTTTGGAAGTATCTGTGAGTCCCGGGGACTCAGCAATCTCACACCCGGGAGATCAAGACTATTTAAGCTTATGGGTAGGAAAAGGTAGTGAGGTGGAGTGCAGCAAGCACTAGCATATGTGGTGGCTAACTTACGCAAATGAGAGCGAGAAGAGAAGCAAAGCACGGTCGTGAACTAGAAGTGATCAAGAAGTGATCCTGAAACTACTTACGTTCAAGCATAACACAAGAACCGTGTTCACTTTCCGGACTCCACTGGAAAGAGACCATCACGGCTACACACGTGGTTGATGCATTTTAATTAAGTTAAGTGTCAAGTTCTCTACAACCGGACATTAACAAATTCACATCTGCCCATAACCGCGGCCACGGTTTTCAAAAGTTCAAAATCCTGCAGGGGTGTCCCAACTTAGCCCTTCACAAGCTCTCACAGTCAACGAAGGATATTCCTTCTCCCAGGACGACCTGATCAGGCTCGGAATCCCGGTTACAAGACATTTCGACAATGGTAAAACAAGACCAGCAAAGCCGCCCGATGCGCCGACATCCTGATAGGAGCTGCACATATCTCGTTCTCAGGGCAACACCGGATAGGTCAAGCTACGAGTAAAATCAACCCTCAAGTTTCCTCGAGGTGGCCCCGCAGGCTGCCCGTTTCAGACCAACACTTAGAGAAGCACTGGCCCGGGGGGGGGGGGGGTTAAAAATAAAGATGACCCTTGAGTCTGCAGAACCCAAGGGAAGGTGATAGGTTGTTAGTGCAAATGGTAAAACCAAGGTTGGGCCTTGCTGGAGGAGTTTTATTCAAAGTGAACTGTCAAGGGGTTCCCATTATAACCCAACCGCGTAAGGAACACAAAATCAAGGAATATAACACCGATATGACGGAAACTAGGGCGGCAAGAGTGCAACAAAACACCAGGCATAAGGCCGAGCCTTCCACCCTTTACCAAGTATATAGGTGCATTAATAAAATAAGAGATATTGTGATATCCCAACAATAACCATGTTCCAACATGGAACAAACTTCATCTTCACCTGCAACTAGCAACGCTATAAGAGGGGCTGAGCAAAGCGGTAACATAGCCAAACAACGGGTTGCTAGGACAAGGTGGGTTAGAGGCTTGACATGGCAATATGGGAGGCATGATATAGCAAGTGGTAGGTATCGCAGCATAGGCATAGCAATAGAGCGAGCAACTAGCAAGCAAAGATAGAAGTGATTTCGAGGGTATGGTCATCTTGCCTGCAAAGTTCTCCGACAAGACGAACACTTGATCCTCGTAAGCGTACTCGACGGGTCCTCGAACACGAACTCGTCTCCCGGCTCTACCTAAAGCAAGAACACAAGCAAAAGGAACAACAATCAATCACGGTGCAATGCGCAAGCAACATGATGCAAAACATGGCATGACATGCGGGATGTGATATGCAATGCATATGCATGATTCGGAAGGGAAAGATTGAACCAGGCCTCAACTTGGCAAACCAAGAGTGCCGCTGGAAAGATGAGATGATTTCGGTCGAAATCGATATACTTGTAACACCCACGATGCAGCTATGTCTCCCACATGTCGGAGCACGACTTAGAGGCATAACCGCATTGTAGGCAATGTCGCAAGAGGGTAATCTTTACACATCCCATGTACTGAATAAGAAAGAGGTACATAGTTGGCTTACAGTCGCCACTTCAAACAATACATAAATAGCATTACAATCATCCAGATACAATCAAGGTCCGACTACGGAACCAAAATAAAGACAACCCCAAATGCATAATGTCCCCGATCGAACCAACTAGACTCCACTACTGATCGTCTGGAAAGGAAACGTAGTATCGTCCTGAGTCCTCGTTAAACTCTCACTTGAGCTCAGTCGTATCTCCTGGAATGGTATCGTCGGCACCTGCATCTGGTTTTGGAACTAATCTGTGAGTCACGGGGACTCAGCAATCTCACACCCTCACGATCAAGACTATTTAAGCTTATGGGTAGGGAAAAGGTATGTGAGGTGAAGCTGCAGCAAGCACTAGCATATATGGTGGCTAACATACGCAAATGAGAGCGAGAAGAAAAAGCAAAGCACGTTCGAGAATCTATGATCAAGAAGTGATCCTAGACTACTTACGTTCAAGCATAACACGAGACCGTGTTCTCTTTTCGGACTCCACCGAAAAGAGACCATCACGGCTACACACTCGGTTGATCCAATTTAATTAAGTTAAGTTCCAGGTTTTCTACAACCGGACATTAACAAATTCCCATCTGCCCATAACTGCGGGCATGGCTTTCGAAAATTCAAAACCCTGGAGGGGTGTCCCAACTTAGCCCATCACAAGCTCTCACGGTCAACGAAGGATATTCCTTCTCCCAGGACGACCCGATCAGACTCGGAATCTTGGTTACAAGACATCTTGACAATGGTAAAACAAGTCCAGCAAAGCCGCCCGAATGTGCCGACAAATCCCGATAGGAGCTGCACATATCTCGTTCTCAGGGCACACCGGATGAGCGCTCCATACAACTAAAACCAAATCTCGATTTTCCCCGAGGGGGCGCTGCAAAGGGCTCTAGTTTGGACCAACACTCAGAGGAGCACCGGGCCGGGGGTTTAAAATAAAGATGACCCTTGAGTCCGCAGAACACAAGGGAAAAAGGCTAGGTGGCGAATGGTAAAACCAAGGTTGGGCCTTGCTGGAGGAGTTTTATTTAAGGTGAACTGTCAAGGGGTTCCCATTATAACCCAGCCGTGTAAGGAACGAAAAATCAAGGAACATAACACCGGTATGACGGAAACTAGGGCGGCAAGAGTGGAACAAAACACCAGGCATAAGACCGAGCCTTCCACCCTTTACCAAGTATATAGATGCATTAAAGTAAACAAGTTATAATAATGATATCCCAACAATAAACATGTTCCAATAAGGAACAAACTCCAATATTCACCCGCAACTAGCAACGCTATAAGAGGGGCTGAGCAAAGCGGTAACATAGCCAAACAACGGTTTGCTAGGACAAGGTGGGTTAGAGGTTTGACATGGCAATATGGGAGGCATGATAAGGCACGTGGTAGGTATCGCGGCATAGGCATATCAATAGAGCGAGCAACTAGCAAGCAAAGATAGAAGTGATTTCGAGGGTATGGTCATCTTGCCTGCAAAGTTCTCCGAGTTGACGTGAGCTTGATCCTCGTAAGCGTACTCAACGGGTTCCTCGATCACGTACTCGTCTCCCGGCTCTACCCAAAGCAAGAACACAACCAAAGGGAACCACAATCAACCACGGTGCAATGCGCAAGCAACATGATGCAAAACATGGCATGATATGCGGGATGTGATATGCAATGCATATGCGTGCTCCGGAAGGAAAAGATTGAACCAGGCCTCAACTTGGAAAACCAAGAGTGCCGCTGGAATGATGAGTTGATTTCTGTCGAAATCGATATAAAGATTACCGGAATTGGATGCACGGTTTGCAAATGGCAAGCAAAACAATAATGGCACAAAGCTGCGATTAATAGCACGATGCCATCTAAATGCATTAAGAAAAATACGCTACTGCACTCTAACATAGCAATAAAGCACATGCCAGATATCCACTCAAGATGCATGACAAAATATGAACACTGAGCTACGGCTAAATCACACAATAGAAGATTCAAACAAGCATGGCAAAAGTGCAAAAGATATCAGGTTCACAGACTTAGTGAAAATAACAACATGCCAGGATTTAACATCAGGAAGCAATGTTTAGAGCAAGATAACAACATGCAACAGGAATATATCATGGTAAAGAAAGGCATGGCATGAAACTAATCGAAGCATATAACAAAAGTCCTTTACTGACCATAAGCCAAAAAGGATCAGAAAATACAATGGCAACCATGTAAACATAGCAAGTTTCGTTATCAGTTTCAGACTTAGCAGAAAACTGGGCATGTCAAAAACAGAGTTACGTAGGCATGTTTGTGAGCTCGATGCACTCACCACAAGGCATTGCATGACAAACTAAGCATACACCCAGCAAGAAGACATGATCAAGTAGCTAACCGTGGCAAGAACAACCTCATAACATGCATGGATCAACTACAACAACCTCGGCAAAATTGATTAACACGTAAACAATCTGCCAGGAACATTTTATAGCAAAAGTAGAGCAAGATTGAGTCATGCTAGGGTACTCCATAATTGCAAACAAAGACATGGATGGATAGATCATAACAATATCTCAAAATCATCCTCACTGAATATGCTCAAAAGAGTCATGTATCACTCTGTAACAACATGAATACATGGCATAAAAA
Organism: Triticum aestivum; assembly: GCF_018294505.1. Taxonomy (NCBI): domain Eukaryota; kingdom Viridiplantae; phylum Streptophyta; class Magnoliopsida; order Poales; family Poaceae; genus Triticum; species Triticum aestivum. The sequence continues at coordinate 67,351,081 of NC_057809.1, read as the reverse complement.
TAACATCAGGGAAATGACTTAAAAGAATTCCAAGTCCCTGAAATCAGCAACATCACGAGAGCTACTTTGCATGCTTGTGCTAGTCACCAAAATGATCAAAAAAACACATGGCATACACTCCTGTAAAGATTGCATGGCATAGCCCAAAACACATGTAGGGCTCAAGTTTATAGGAGGCACACATTAATCATGGCAAAATGACAAATGTCCATAATCTGTTAAGAAACAGACACTAACATTACATAGCACTCTTGCGACAGCATTTAAGGCATCAAGATTAACTCAAATGAACATGGTGCAATGGAATGAAATGAGGTGCACATCCAGGCGAACAATTTGATATGCTACACGCCCAAAATAGAGCTACGGATGCAAAGTTATGATGCAATGAAGATAGCTAAAAATGTTGGGGACTTAGGCAGAAAATGGGGCAACCTCTAGGGTTTCACTGTAGCTGGATCTAGATCCGAACGGCACGTGAACCGAGGATCGACGGGGCTTCTCGCCGGAGTTCTCTTCCCAGACGGTGGCCGGGACTCGGGGAGGAGACTGGAGCTTGGAGCGGGTGGCGCGGGGTCGCCGGGGCTCGCCGGCGACGAAGGCAGGACGAGGCGGCGGAGTCGGACGTCGGATTCGGTGGCGGCGGCCAAGCGGCACGGCAATGTCGGCGGAGGCGCGTGCGGGTGGCGGGTGGCGACGGAGTCGCGGGGACCGGGCGGCGGTCGACTTGGGCCTCGGGGGCCCGACCCGGGCTCGGGCGGGCCGGCAGCGATGTGGGGCGCGGCTCGCCACGCGGCGGCGCGCGGTTGGATGGGGGAAGCGGGGCGGACGTGTCCGACGGTGGTGATTTCGTCCGGCGGCGGCGAGGGGAAAAATGCTAGGGTTTCATCCGCAAATTTCGAGTGGATGCACCTACTTATAGATAGAAGGAGCTAGGAGACTCCAAATGGAGCACGGTTTTCAGCCACGCGATCGTGATCGAACGACCGAGAGGATGGAGGGGGTTTAGGTGGGTTTTGGGCCACTTTGGAGAGGTGTTGGGCTGCAACACATACGAGGCCTTTACGGTTTCTTGGTTAACCGTTGGAGTATCAAACGAAGTCCAAATGGCACGAAACTTGACATGCGGACTACCGGTAGTAAACCAAAACTGCTTGGCAAGTCTCGGTCAAATCCGAGAACGTTTAACACCCGCACACGAAAAGAGGCAAAAGGGGACACCGGAGGACATAGGAGTGCCGGAATGCAAAACGGACAACGGGGAAAATGCTCGGATCTATGAGACAAACATGTATGCAAATGCGATGCACATGATGACATGATATGAGATGCATGACATGGACAAAATGCAAAACAAAGACAAAACCCAACAACGAGGAATATCATAACTTAGTGCCAGAAATGGCAAGAGTTGGAATACAAATATGGCAAGTTACATACGGGGCGTTACAACACTCCACCACTACGAAAGGATCTCGTCCCGAGATTTAGGACTGGAAAACTCCGGATATTCAGAACGGAGGTGGTCCTCGCGTTCCCAGGTGGCTTCACGGTCGGAATGATGTGACCACTTCACTTTCAAGAATTTGATAGACTTGTTGCGAGTCTTGCGCTTAGTTTCTTCAAGAATAGCAATGGGATGCTCATGATAAGACAAGTCTTCTTGGAGATCAATCTCTTCAAAGTTGATGGTGAGGTCAGGAGTCTTGAAACACTTGCGAAGCTGGGACACGTGAAACACGTCGTGCACATTTGCAAAGTTGGATGGAAGCTCAAGTTGATAGGCGAGATCGCCTCTTTTGCCAATGATCTTGAAAGGACCCACGTATCTAGGGGCAAGCTTCTCTAGGATACCGAAGCGACGAGTACCTTTCATTGGAGAGACGCAGAGGTAGACATGGTCTCCGATCTTGAAAGCCAAGTCACGATGCTTGCTATCATAGTAACTCTTCCGGCGCGATTGCGCGGCTTTGAGATTTTCACGAATGACTTTGCACATTTCTTCAGCCTCTGTGATCAAGTCATTGCCAAGAAGTTGGTGTTCACCAGTCTCTGACCAGTTAAGAGGAGTACGACACTTTCTGCCATAGAGAATCTCGAATGGGGCCTTGCTCGAACTCGCTTGGAAGCTGTTGTTGTAGGAGAACTCGGCATATGGAAGACAATTTTCCCACTTCATACCGAAAGAAATGACACATGCCCTGAGAATATCTTCAAGAATTTGATTGACTCGCTCGACTTGACCACTAGTTTGAGGATGAAAAGTTGTGCTAAAACGAATGTTGGTGCCCATGGCCTTCTGAAAGGAATCCCAGAACTTAGAGGTAAAGATGCTACCACGATCTGAAGATATCAACTGCAGAATGCCGTGCAGAGAGACAATCCTGGAGGTATATAGCTCTACCAACTGAGCTGTTGTGATAGATTCTTTGATAGGAAGAAAATGAGCCACTTTAGTGAGCTTGTCGATGACAACAAAGATAGCATCATTGCCACGCTTGGACTTGGGAAATCCAGTCATGAAGTCCATCTCAATATGGTCAAACTTCCATTCTGGAATGGCAAGAGGTTGGAGGAGACCAGCTGGTTGTTGGTGTTCTGCTTTCACTCTTCTGCAGACATCACATTCATTCACGAACTGAGCAATCTCGCGCTTCATTCGAGTCCACCAATACGACTGCTTGAGGTCATGGTACATCTTTGTACTTCCAGGATGAATAGAGAGGAGTGAATTTTGAGCCTCGTTCATAATGACTTTACGAAGGTCACCCTTAGGAACAACAATGCGATCCTCGAAGAATAGAGTATCCTTATCATCAAGGAGAAAGCACTTGTACTTGGGTTGGCTCTTGGCAATCCCAATCTTCACCTTCTTCACCATTGCATCAAGAAGTTGAGCCTCACGAATCTGATCTTCCAAAGTAGGAGAGACTTGGAGGTTGGCAAGGAATCCTTGAGGAACAACTTGGAGATTAAGTTTGCGGAAAGCTTCACAAAGCTCTGGTTGGTAGGGCTTGAGAATCAAACTGTTGTAGTAAGCCTTCCTGCTCAATGCGTCAGCAATTACATTGGCCTTGTCTGGAGTGTATTCGATACTCGGATTATACTCTTGAATCATCTCGACCAATGAGTCTGCCCGAGGTTGAGGTTGGGCTGAGTGAAGATGTACTTGAGGCTCTTATGATCAGTGAAGACGTCCACTTTCCTTCCCAACAAGAGATGTCTCCATGTTAAAAGAGCATGGACAACTGCTGCCAACTCGAGGTCATGAGTGGGGTAGTTCTTTTCGTTGGTCTTCAACTGCCGAGAGGTATAGGCGACAACTTTCTTCTCTTGCATTAACACAGCACCGAGACCTTGAAGGGAAGCATCACAGAAAACCTCGAATGGTTTGGATTCATCAGGAGGAGTCAGAACTGGAGCTGTGACTAACTTCTCTTTGAGGGTGTTGAAAGCGATGTCACATTCAGGCGTCCAGACATACTTCACATGCTTCTGGAGAAGGTTGGAAAGAGGCTTCACCATCTTAGAGAAATTCTCAATGAACCTTCGACAATAGCTTGCGAGCCCAAGGAAGCTGCGGAGTTGCTTCACATTCTGAGGCGGTTCCCAATTCACAATTGCAAACACCTTCTCAGAATTAACAGCTATGCCCTTGGCGGAGATGATATGCCCAAGGTAGAGAACCTTATCGAGCCAAAACTCGCACTTTGAAAACTTCGCATAGAACTGATGTTCTCTGAGTTTGTCCAGCACCAATATCAAGTGCTTGGCATGATCCTCCTTGTTCTTGGAAAAGACCAAAATGTCATCGAGATAGACCAATACGAAGTCATTTGTGTATGGGTTGAAGATTAAGTTCATCAGGCGAGAGAATGTTGGAGGAGCGTTGACAAGGCCGAAAGACATGACAATATATTCATATGAATCATAGCTTGTTCTGAATGCTGTCTTGGGGATATCTTGTTCACGAATGCGAATCTGATGATAGCCCATACGGAGGTCAAGTTTGGAGAATACTTGAGCACCTTTGAGTTGTTCGAAAAGCTCGTTGATGTTGGGAAGTGGGTACTTGTTCTTTATGGTATTCTGGTTCAATGGACGGTAGTCGACACAAAGTCGGTCTGTGCCATCCTTCTTCTTGACAAAAAGAACACCACAACCCCATGGAGAAGAACTTGGTCGGATGAGACCCATACGCTCTTGAATATCGAGTTGTTTCTTCAACTCCTTCAACTCTTCAGGTCCAAGCTTGTAAGGACGTTAGCAACCAGGTTCCGTGCCAGGCTCAAGATCAATGACGATTTCAACTGGCCGCTGAGGAGGCATTCCTGGAAGCTCTTCTGGAAATACGTCTTGATATTCATAAATGACTGGAATCTGAGAGATGGCATCCAACTCGCCCTTCTCATTGAGAGAAAATAGTCGAATGGTATCATCACGAGCGGCAAAAACGATCACATCCTCAGACGAGTGTGTCAATTGAATCTATCTGGCAGCACAATCAAGATGAGCCTTGTGCTTAGAAAGCCAGTCCATTCCGAGAATAAGATCAATATCCGAGTTACCAAGAACAATTGGAGAGGACAGAATCTTATAGTCGCCCAACGTGATAGAAACATCCGGGACGTAGATATTAGCTGTCATTTGCTTGCCCGGGGACATAATTGATAAAGATCTTGGCAAATGTTGATAATCGCACTCATACTTTGATGCAAAAGGTTTAGAAATGAAACAATGTGATGCACTAGTATCAAAAAGGACTGTTGCGGGAATATCGTTAATAGAAAGGTTACCCATGATCACTTCTGACGAGTCCTCTACCTGAGCTGCGTTCATCAAGTTGACCTTTGCAGACTTAGGATTATGCTTGACCACTGCATTGCTGGCAGATCTCACAGGAGGAGGAGGAGGAAGACGCCTTTGGTTGAAGCATTTGTTTGCATAGTGACCCTTTTGCTGACACTTGTTGCACATGACCTCTGAGAGCGGACGGTGATACGGAGCACTTGACCTTGGAGCATGAGACGAAGTCTTGTTCTGAAAGCCTGGGTTGGGTGGGTGGGAAGTTCCATTGCCACCTTTGCTCTTCTGCTGATAAGGCTGACGGAACGGAGGAGGAGGAGGCAACCAATACTTTTGCTGCTTAGCTACCACTTGAGTTGAGGAAGAAGAAGTTGCATCCCTGACTCTCTTCTTGGAAGCATCGCACTTGAGCTGAGCAGTCTCTTGCTTTAATGCCATATTGTAGAACTCATCATACTTTTTCAGCTCGAAAAGCACAAGAGCTAGTTGCAGATCTTCTCTGAGGCCACCTCTGAACTGATAAATCATGCTCTTCTCGTCAGGGACGTCTTGCTTGGCGAAGCGAGCGAGCTTCTGGAACATGATGTTGTATTGGTAAACAGACAAGCTGCCTTGCTTCAGATTGCGGAACTCCTCACGCTTGCTCTGAACAACACTCTGAGGAATGTGGTGAGCTCTAAAGTCTTGACGGAATTCATCCCAGGTAATCACGCGACCTCCTCTGGAATCTTTGTATTGCTGATACCACTCTGCAGCTTGATCTTTGAGTTGGAACGAGGCAAACTTGACAAAGTCCTCAGGCCTGACATTGCTGCACTCGAAATGTTTGCAGGTATCCACGAACCAATCATCAACGTCTGTGGCCTCGACACAGTTACTGAAGGTCTTTGGCTGGTTTGCGAGGAACTGGTTGAGGGTAGCAAACTGATTTTGATTGTTGCCATTGCCTTGATTTCCTTGGTTGCGCTCTTGCAAGAGTTGCATAATCAACTGCGTGTTGGCATTGGTAGCGGCCATCAAAGCTTGCCATGCCTCCGGAGGTGGAGATGGTGGCGGTGGTTCCGGATTCTGACGCGTTGGGGGAGCCACCCTGAAGAGGGTGATACCTGTTAGCATCTTGAAAGACATATATTCAAGCTGAATCAAATGGATTGAAATTGCAACATGTAGTCTTAACATTCGAACAAGAATGAACGAATGAATTCCAAATTAAATGGTCACACTTCCATAAATTGAGAAGCCACTTAGATAGAGGTAGATAAATAAAACAACAAGGTACGGACATGAACAAATACTTGGTGAGGATTACCCAATCACAAACCAAATATCTGCGGAAGAAATATAGAGCTACATGAATTCCCACCTATGAAACTCCCGCAATTTTCCGGTTATGCAATCAGGTGTTTGGGATACAGGGGAAGCATAATATCTCACCCAAAACTAGCAAATCCTACATCCAGCTGTATCCATCCTTTAACAGTTAAGCAAGAAACCTTCGGAAATCATTTACCTCAACCTTCGAAAAGCATCCATTATATGAGTTGTGGCAATACTCCCGAACTCCCTCCCTAGTACTGGGTGGCGTCGAGGTTATCTCACCAAAAACTGCATAAAGGAGATTTCCGATGTCGGGGAAACGCAGGTATTCCAGAACTGCAGCGATAAAATTGTGATGACAACACCTCGGAGCTCAACTCCCCGGGACACTGCCACAACCCATAAATGTTAGGAGACACCAAGAACAATGTTCTCGTCACAAAACCATCGGAACGATTCCAAGATACCCGCGTGATCCTAATTTTTTTAGTGAAATTTGAGAAGAGAAGAGTCAAAACTCTGCGTCAGGATGCCTCACCAGAGCGACGAAGGGACCAAGGAGTAAAAAGAATCCTACTCTCCGATATATATAATCCTAAAAGACTCAAAACATTTTTTCTAGACTCAACAACGCCAGCGATTCGATCAAGCAGGGGGCTCCTAAGTCGGGGAAGGCTCTGATTACCAACTTGTAACACCCACGATGCAGCTATATCTCCCACGTGTCGTAGCACGACTTATAGGCATAACAACATTGTAGGCAATGTCGCAAGAGGGGTAATCTTTACATATCCCATGTACTGAATAAGAAAGAGGTACATAGTTGGCTTACAATCGCCACTTCAAACAATACATAAATAGCATTACAATCATCCAGATACAATCAAGGTCCGACTACAGAACCAAAATAAAGACAACCCCAAATGCATAATGTCCCCGATCGCCCCAACTGGGCTCCACTACTGATCGTCTGGAAAGGAAACGTAGTATCGTCCTGAGTCCTCATCGAACTCCCACTTGAGCTCAGTCGTATCTCCTGGAATGGTATCATCGGCACCTGCATATGGTTTTGGAAGTAATCTGTGAGTCACGGGGACTCAGCAATCTCACACCCTCGCGATCAAGACTATTTAAGCTTATGGGTAGGGAAAATGTATGTGGGGTGGAGCTGCAGCAAGCACTAGCATATATGGTGGCTAACATACGCAAATGAGAGCAAGAAGAGAAAGCAAAGCACGTTCGAGAATCTATGATCAAGAAGTGATCCTAGACTACTTACGTTCAAGCATAACACGAGACCGTGTTCTCTTCCCGGACTCCGCCGAAAAGAGACCATCACGGCTACACACTCGGTTGATCCAATTTAATTAAGTTAAGTTTTATGTTTTCTACAACCGGACATTAACAAATTCCCATCTGCCCATAACCACGGGCACGACTTTCGAAAGTTCAAAACCCTGCAGGGGTGTTGTCGGTGTCAAAACCGGCGGATCTCGGGTAGGGGGTCGCGAACTGTGCGTCTAGGCCAGATGGTAACAGGAGACAAGGGACACAATGTTTTACCCAGGTTCGGGCCCTCTTGATGGAGGTAAAACCCTACGTCCTGCTTGATTAATATTGATGATATGGGTAGTACAAGAGTAGATCTACCACAAGATCAAGGAGGCTAAACCCTAGAAGCTAGCCTATGGTATGATTGTTGTATGATGAAGTTGTCCTACGGACTAAAACCCTTCGGTTTATATAGACACCGGAGAGGGTTAGGGTTACACAAAGTCGGTTACAATGGTAGGAGATCTTGAATATCCGCATCGCCAAGCTTGCCTTCCACGCCAAGGAAAGTCCCATCCGGACACGGGACAGAGTCTTCAATCTTATATCTTCATAGTCCTGGAGTTCGGCTGAAGGTATAGTCCGGCTACCCGAACACCCCCTAATCCAGGACTCCCTCAGTAGCCCCTGAACCAGGCTTCAATGACGACGAGTTCGGCGTGCAGATTGTCTTCGGCATTGCAAGGCGGGTTCCTCCTCCAAATTCTTCATAAAAGTTTGTAAACACCAAGAGTAGTGTCCGGCTCTGCAAAATAAGCTTCCACGTATTGCCATAGAGAGAATAATATTAACACAAATCTAATCTGCTGACGTATTCCGCAGCGTGACATCACACTACGGCCAAGCCTTCATTCGAATCGTTTTCACTTCTCCACCTCAGCGTGTTTTGCGAGGTAGTTTCCTTGGCACATCTTGTAAAAGCAGAGATCGTGTCCCCTTTGTTTACGGGATTCTCGTTAATACGGACGTGGGTAATCCAACCGCGCCACTTATCACGGCGCTTGGGAGGCAAGCGAGTTTTACTAGGCTGGTGGGGACACATAGTCGCATCCGCCCATATAAGGGGATAAGGATCCACCTTTTTACCTACGCCTTCTTCCTCCTTTGCCTATCCATCTTCTGCGCACCCGAGCTCCAGCGCCCAAGCCCGCACTTCCTACCTCAACCCTCTCCAACAATGTCTGGAGTGGGAGGCAAGTGGATGGTCTCCTCCGTCACGGAGGGCCATGTCAAAAGGTTAAGGAAGGCCGGATACTTGTCCAAAGACATCGCGCACCGGCTTCCTGAGGAGGGGCAGCTTCTCCCCACCCCAAGGCCCCATGAGAGGGTAGTATTTCTTCCCCACTTCCTCCGCGGATTGGGTTTTCCTCTCCACCCATTTGTCCGTGGGCTCAGTTCTACTATGGCCTAGATTTCCACGATCTGGCCCCGAACTTCATCCTCAATATCTCGGTGTTTATCGTCGTGTGCGAGGCTTTCCTCTGCATTCGCCCCCATTTCGGCCTCTGGCTCAAGACCTTCAACGTCAAGCCAAAGGTGGTGCGCGGCAACCAGGCGGAGTGCGGAGGTGCCATGGCGGGCAAAATTGCCAATGTCCTATGGCTCGAGGGCTCCTTTGTGGAGACCTTGAAGGGGTGGCAGTCAGGGTGGTTTTACATCACCGAGCCACGCGATCCGAAGTGGATCGCAGCCCCTGAATTCTGATCCGGACCCCCTACGCGGCTCACGTCCTGGAAGGAGACGAGCTTGTCATGGGGCGACAAAGAAGAGTTGACCAGACTGCAAAAATACATCCAGTCCCTGGTGAACAAGCAGCTCAAGCTTGTCAACGTAATCCAGGTCATGCTCATCCGCCGGATCCTTCCATGTCAAGAACGGGACTTCAATTTGTGGGAGTTCAACCCGGCGCAACACCAAACTCTAAGCAGGCTCTTCGACACGACGTACGAAGATGTCTAGAGGGGGCTAACCAAAGGCACCGAGGCTCCCACATCCGCCTCCGAAGATCGCGGATTCAACTCGCAGCGTCCTGCTGGCGAGGTAAGATATTTCCATCTTTTACAGGATGTTAAGTTTTTTCATAGTTTGACTCTATGCGGGATCTAAACTCCCTCACCTTTGACAGGATTGGCGGGAGAAGTCCGGACAGATTAAATGTCCGGCTCCCTTGCCCGAAGACCCAGCCCCTGCTCTCCTAGAGAAGCTGCTGGTTCCGGCACCTTATGTGGTGCCGGAGAAGAAGGCCAAGAAGAAGAAGGCCACGGGGACTCGAAAGAGTTCCCGGCATATGGTGGTGTCGGACTCGTCGTCCGGCGTGTCCGAGACGCACTCATCCCGTGAAGACGAGGAGGAGGAAGAAGAAACCTCTCCCCCTCCAGCGGGGGGAGGAGAGAAGAGGAAGGCTGCCCCAGTAGCGGAGGCCGAGGGGTCCAAGAAGAGGAAAACCCCTCCGCCGGACTACGTCCCCGACGCCGACGAGGACGAAGAGGAGTGGCCGGACAGGGCCAAGCGTCCGATGAGATCGTAAGTGTTCGGATACCAGAGTAACTCGTGATATTCCTTTTGTTGCACAGCTTTCCCTAATGTCGGATATAATCATGCAGTCCGCCCAAGGACGGGCTCGACGAGTCGTCGAGTGGCTCCCTGGATTCATCGGACGTGAATTCAGTTCCGCCCGCTGCTTCCCCCTGTGCTGCGGATGACGCTGAAGTGGCGTCGCGACAAGCCCCGGGGCGAGAGGAGGTGGTCCAGGAGGAGCTGCGAGGCGACCTCCCGGACTCCAGGAGTGAAGGGGACAAGACCCCCCTGGGCTCCAAGTCCGGCTTTAAGCCGGACACTGCGCCGGAATCATCAACGGTTCTGGACCGCGGTAGGCGAACTCCTGCCAAGAGGAGCAAGCCTACTGAGCTGGCGTCCTTCGTCCAACCGGAGGCGCCGGACAATCTGCTGGAGGAGCTTAAGGGCGCCTCCATCGACGAGGAGCACCGTGCCATCATGAGTACGGTGGTCCAGAAGGTTCGGTCCGCCAAAAGCGGACTGACTAAAGCTTGTGCTAGCCTTCTAACAGGCTTCGAGGTAAGTAAAAATATGTAAAAATATTACCGTATAGACAGTAGCCCCTGATGCTCTGTTTGGCGTTCGGAAAGAAAAGTCGAATAGAGGATCTATTAAATATCGCAGGAGTCTAACTAAAAAGGAGTCAATATACGTATGCAGGCTTCGCTGCTGGCCACCGCCGCACTGACTGCAGAGGCGGGTGCCCTGAAGCAGGGCCTCGAGTGGACCGAGCAAGAGCTCGGCCTTGCCAAACGGCAGCTCGAGGAGAAAGAAGGTAAGAGATACCTTATAGAAAAAATGCCTATAGGAAGGCGCAATTGCAAAAAATGACAGGAGTATACTGCTTGTTGTAGGGGCTACAACTGAGGTGGCGACCCTCAAGCAGGCGCTATCCGAGGCCGAGAAGAAAGCGGCCACGGAGCGCGCCGAGCAGGAGAAATTTGAGGTGCAGGTCGGCGAGGTGCGGCAAGAGCTTCAGGTTCTCATGCAAAAACATGAGAGTTTGGAGCTCGACTCGAAGATGCGAGCGTCCGAGCTTGCTGCGGCCCTTAAAACTGCCAAATCTGCCAAGGCCGAAGCCCAGAAGGCCCTCCAGGAATTGGATGCGGTGAAAAAGATAGCGGCGGGTAAGGCATTCTATATGCAAAGCAGACATATAAAAGTAAACTACTTGTTACTTACCCGAATCCAGAGCTCTCCAGGGGCATTCGCAGATCTTCCCCGCAGCGTATCCGATGCCGCCGCATTCTACCGATCCGAGGAAGGCAGCTCGACGGAGAAGGTGTTCTGGTCTCAGTACGCTGAGGCCGGACACCCTGTGCCCTTGAGCGACCAGCTGAAGCAGTTGGTCGAGCTCCACAAGGCAGCCGAACAGTCCCTGAAGGGCTTCATAGTTCGGCTGTGGCCTAGAGAGGCCCTGCCTGGGAGCTACTTCGGACTGGTGCGGCGGGTGGTGGAGGCTTGTCCAAGGTTCGAGGTCATCAAGCGCTCCGTCTACATCGAAGGTGCCCGTAGGGCCCTTGCCCGTGCAAAGGTGCACTGGGGTAAGCTGGACGGTGAGAAGCTTGTGAAGGACGGGCCACCGCCGGGGAAGGAGCATCGCAAGCCCGAGAACTATTACAAGGATGTTCTTGCTAGTGCCCGCCTTGTGGCGGATGAATGTACCAAGGATGTAATTTTTGAATGAACTCGCTCGTGTTATCCTGTGCACTGAAAACTTGTTCATATGCGCTAAGCAATGCTTGAATTTAAAATATTACTTTCTGTGCGGCCGTTTATCCAAAAATTGAGAGATGGCCAGTCATCGGCTTCTGCCCCATGCCACTAGTGCTGGGGTGTTCGAGATAAACCTGAGCGCTCTTTTTCCCATGATTGGGTCCGTCGAGGGAGGCGGTCAACACAAGGAACAAGGCAATCGGACTATAATGCTTGAACACTCTCACTTAGCCATAGAACTCTATAATTTTAAATTTCGGCGAAGCCCCTAGTATTCGGAAGACCGAGTTCGGGGCGCTATCCACGCCTTGGCCGGACAAAGCCGGTTCCTCGCTTGAAGCGGCATAAGCCTTTAAGGACTCGAAAAACCTCTCGAACAGTGACCGGTCTCTCGCCTCATCATGATAGTCAGTTTTAGCTTTCTCCACTGAGGTGCTCGGCCCAGCTCAACTGTGGCACAATCGCAGTGGTTCTCCTAGTGCTACCTTAGCCGATATAGCGGAACGTAAGGCACCAAAACATAGGAGCTGGGCAAACCCAACTATTGACCCAAATCATGATTCGGAGCCGATGCATATAGTGCTATAAGTTCGGGGTGCCGCACTTGTGAAAGTGGACAGACTTCTCACACCATATTGATGGGTACTGAAGCCCCTGGCGTATTTTTCCGTACCATAGTGTACGGATGCAGCATGTTATTAATAAACATACATATAAAAAGAGGGTAATGCAAAAAATAGACAAAAAGCTATGCATTGTTTATAGAAAGGCTGCTATGAAAGCGGAACGATACAAATAGTGCGATAAGCAAAATAAATTGGACTATTTAACATGTCCTGGCTAGGGGCAGGCCGTGGAATTGTATTAAAAAACAGGTATACTGCTCGCAATAGAGACCACCTGGGAGTTCCATAATGCGGTGTGGCTTGTCTGCTTCCCTGGATCTTGCATCGTTTGTTCGGCAGTTGAATTGCCGAACGGGTCGCCCGAAGTATGGAGTCCTGAGAGTAAGAGAAAAAAAAGAAGGAATCCGGCAGCCCCTGGTGCGGTTTAAGCCGTATTTCGGGCGTGCCGTGATAGTGCCCCTTCCCATGTGCCCATGGTATTTCAAGAGCGTAGTTATGTACGCGAAGCGCTGGTTTCGCTATATCGCGAGGGCTAGGGTTGGGGCCGCATTACTACGCTAGCTTGGAACGTGCCAGGCGGTCTTGTTGTAGGGTACTCCGGGCGTGCTTGATAGTGCCCGGCTTTTTGAAGGCCGAACTGGAGAACTGCCTAGAGAGGCTGCTTTGTACTTCTGCTGCGAGCGCTGCCGTGTGCTCCTCTGTTCGTAGGGAGCGTTCAGTGTTCCCGTTGACCGTGATTACTCCTCTAGGGCCTGGCATCTTGAGCTTGAGGTATGCATAGTGCGGTACCGCATTGAATTTTGCGAATGCGGTTCACCCAAGCAGTGCGTGATAGCCACTACGGAACGGGACTATGTCGAAGATTAACTCCTCGCTTTGGAAGTTATCCGGAGATCCGAAGACCACTTCCAGTGTAACTCAGCCTGTACAGTTGGCTTCTACACCTGGTATGACGCCTTTAAAGGTCGTTTTGGTGGGCTTGATCCTCGAGGGATCTATGCCCATCTTTCGCACTGTATCCTGGTAAAGCAGGTTCAGGCTGCTGCCGCCGTCCATGAGGACTCTTGTGAGATGAAATCCGTTAATGATTGGGTCTAGAACCAATGCGGCGAAGCCGCCATGACGGATGCTAGTGGGGTGGTCCCTTCGATCAAAGGTGACCGGGCAGGAGCACCATGGGTTGAACTTTGGGGCGACTGGCTCCATCGCACATACGTCCCATAACGCACGCTTTCGCTCCCTCTTGGGGATGTGGGTTGCGTATATCATGTTCACCGTCCACACTTGCGGGGGAAATCCCTTCTGTCCATTATTGTTCGGCGGCCTGGGCTCCTCCTCGTCGTCGCTATGCAGCCCCTTGTCTTTGTTTTCGGCTCTTAACTTGCCTGCCTGCTTGAACACCCAACAATCCCTGTTGGTGATTGGCTGGCTTTTCGGGGGTGCTGTGTATCTGGCACAAGCGTCGAGTATTCGGTCCAAACTGGACGGGCCCTGACTTTTTCTTTTGAATGGCTGTTTCCGTTGACCGGATTTGTAACCTCGGAATCCGGCATTGACTGCCGTATCTTCGTTGCTGTCGCTGTTAATGTGGCGCTTTTGTTTGTTACGACGCGACCTGTCACTTTTGTCCTTGGTATTCGAATTACTAGTGTTCTTGGTTAAGTTGTTACTGCGAGCTAGCCAGCTGTCTTCTCCCGCGCAAAAGCGGGTCATGAGTGTCATGAGGGCTGCCATAGATTTCGGCTTTTCCTGTCCTAGGTGCCGGGCCAGCCACTCTTCACGGATATTATGCTTGAAGGCCGCTAAGGCCTCTGCGTCCGGACAGTCGACTATCTGGTTTTTCTTTGTTAGGAACCGTGTCCAGAATTGCCTGGCCGATTCTTGTAGCTGCTGAATTGTGTGGCTTAGGTCATCGGCGTCTGGTGGTCGCACATAAGTGCCCTGGAAGTTGTCAAGGAATGCGGCTTCCAGGTCCTCCCAAGAACCGATTGAGTTTGCTGGCAAGCTGTTAAGCCAATGCCGGGCCGGTCCCTTAAGTTTGAGTGGGAGGTATTTGATGGCGTGTAGATCATCGCCGCGGGCCATGTGGATATGAAGGAGATAATCCTCGATCCATACCGCAGGATCTGTTGTGCCATCGTATGATTCGATGTTTACGGGTTTGAAGCCCTCAGGGATTTTATGATCCATTACTTCATCTGTGAAGCATAGTGGGTGTGCGGCGCCTCTGTATTGGGCTATATCACGACGCAGCTCGAAGGAGCTTTGTCTGTTGGGTTCAGCCCGGCCGGATTCATTGCGTCCGGAGTGACGATCACCGTCACGTGCCGTGGGGCGCCTGCGCGATCCATAGATCGATATTGTTTGCCTTGCCTTGTCCTCCAGGATGTCGCGTAGGTCGGGCGCATTTTCCCGTGCCTTAGTATGCTTGACGCGGTGCCGGGGCATGGCTTGAGTGGAGGGCCAAGAGGCCTCTCTGTCGTGGCCACGAGGTGGCCGGTCGGCCATGTCATGCGCTGGTGATGTAGGTGCTTCCTCCTCTAGTCGGGGTAGCAGCCTGCGCTTTGGGTAACTCTTGGAGGGGCGTCTGAGTTCATACTCTTCGGCCGCAAGGACTTCAGTCCATCTGTCAGCTAGCAAATCCTGATCAGCTCTAAGCTGTTGCCGCTTTCTCTTGAGGCTGCTTGCCGTGGCCATGAGCATGCGTTTAAAACGCTCTTGTTCGGCAAGATCCGCTGGCACGACGAACTCGTCGTCGTCGAGGCTTGCCTCGTCTTCGGAGGGAGGCGTATAATTATCGTCCTCAACCTCTTGGTCCACCGCCCTCTCGTGAGGGCTGGCTTCTCTGTCCTCCTGTGCCGAATTTTGCTGGAGGGGGTGTTCTTCGGCGCTATCCGGAGTAGTATTATATCCCATGCCGGAATCACCGTTTTTTCTTTGGTGGGATTTAGAGCGGCGCCGCTGACGCTGGCGCTTGGGCTGTTTCTTAGAGGTATCGTCCACCGCTGTTCCATCGCCATCTCCATCCTTTGGAGTGTCCACCATATATATGTCGTATGACGAGGTGGCCTTCCAACGCCCTACAGGTGCTGGTTCTTGTTCGTCTCCTGCATCGTCGTCCATGCCGTCAATGTCTTCGGAGTAGAAGTCAAGCATGTCGGTTAAATCATCGACAGTGGCTACGGAGTGGGTGGTGGGTGGGTTTTGAATTTCTTCATCGTGTATCCCAACCTTGCTGACCGTAGTCTGGCCAGGGCTCTCTTGATAAAGAGAGAGACTTTAGAGAATTCAGGATGTCGCCGAAGGGCGAGTGCTGAAAGATGTCCGCGGCGGTGAACTCCATTATCGGCGCCCAATCGGACTCGATCGGCGGGGGCGCGGGGGGCTCGGAGTTCGGAGAGGAATCCGGATCCTCGGAGTCATGGGCCATGCGGAGTGTGGGGCTGGAGTTCGCCTCGATCGCCTCTGAGATCGCAGCCCCTGAGGAAGCGTCCAACCACTGATCCTCGATTGGCGCAGTGGGCTCCGAATCAATGGTCAGAACCGATGCGTGTGCGGCCTCCAAGGCGCTGTTCGGCGGCAGAGCTATATCATGCCCATCGAGACAGTGCGGCACGCTTGGCTGTGGCTCGAATCCGTCGAAGATCAAGTCCCCGCGGATGTCAGCCGTGTAGTTTAGGCTTCCAAACCTGACCTGATGGCCAGGGGCGTAACTTTCGATCTGCTCAAGGTGACCAAGCGAGTTGGCCCGCAGTGCGAAGCCGCCAAAGACAAAGATCTGTTCGGGGAGAAAAGTCTCACCCTAGACTGCATCGTGGTTGATGATCGAAGAAGCCATCGGGCCTGAAAGCAACGACACAGAGGAACTCTCAATGAAAGCACCAATGTCGGTGTCAAAACCGGCGGATCTCGGGTAGGGGGTCCCGAACTGTGCGTCTAGGCCGGATGGTAACAGGAGACAAGGGACACAATGTTTTACCCAGGTTCGGGCCCTCTTGATGGAGGTAAAACCCTATGTCCTGCTTGATTAATATTGATGATATGGATAGTACAAGAGTAGATCTACCACGAGATCAAGGAGGCTAAACCCTAGAACCTAGCCTATGGTATGATTGTTGTATGATGAAGTTGTCCTACGTACTAAAACCCTCCGGTTTATATAGACACCGGAGAGGGTTAGGGTTACACAAAGTCGGTTACAATGGTAGGAGATCTTGGATATCCGCATCGCCAAGCTTGCTTTCCACGCCAAGGAAAGTCCCATCCGGACACGGAACAGAGTCTTCAATCTTATATCTTCATAGTCCTGGAGTTCGGCTGAAGGTATAGTCCGGCTACCCGAACACCCCCTAATCCAGGACTCCCTCAGGTGTCCCAACTTAGCCCATTAGAAGCTCTCACGGTCAACGAAGGATATTCCTTCTCCCAGGACGGCCCGATCAGACTCGGAATCCCGGTTACAAGACATCTCGACAATGGTAAAACAAGTCCAGCAAAGCCGCCCGAATGTGCCGACAAATCCCTATAGGAGCTGCACATATCTCGTTCTCAGGGCACACCGGATGAGCGCTCCGTACAACTAAAACCAAACCTCGAGTTTCCCCGAAGGGCACTGCAAAGGGCTCTAGTTTGGACCAACACTCAGAGGAGCACTGGCCCGGGGGTTTAAAATAAAGATGACCCTTGATTCCGCGGAACCCAAGGGAAAAAGGCTAGGTGGCGAATGGTAAAACCAAGGTTGGGCCTTGCTGGAGAAGTTTTATTCAAGGCGAACTGTCAAGGGGTTCCCATTATAACCCAACCGTGTAAGGAACGAAAAATCAAGGAACATAACACCGGTATGACGGAAACTAGGGCGGCAAGAGTGGAACAAAACACCAGGCATAAGGCCGAGCCTTCCACCCTTTACCAGGTATATAGATGCATTAAAGTAAACAAGTTATAATAATGATATCCCAACAATAAACATGTTCCAACAAGGAACAAACTCCAATCTTCACCTGCAACTAGCAACGCTGTAAGAGGGGCTGAGCAAAGTGGTAACATAGCCAAACAACGGTTTGCTAGGACAAGGTGGGTTAGAGGTTTGACATGGCAATATGGGAGGCGTGATAAGGCATGTGGTAGGTATCACGGCATAGGCATAGCAATAGAGCGAGCAACTAGCAAGCAAAGATAGAAGTGATTTCGAGGGTATGGTCATCTTGCCTGCAAAGTTCTCCGAGTTGACGTGAGCTTGATCCTCGTAAGCATACTCAACGGGTTCCTCGATCACGTACTCGTCTCCCGGCTCTACCCAAGTTAAGAACACAAGCAAAGGGAACCACGATCAACCATGGTGCAATGCGTAAGCAACATGATGCAAAACATGGCATGATATGCGAGATGTGATATGCAATGCATATGCGTGCTCCGGAAGGAATAGGTTGAACAAGGCCTCAACTTGGAAAACCAAGAGTGTTGCTGGAAAGATGAGTTGATTTCGGTCGAAATCGATATAAAGATCACCGGAATCGGATGCACGGTTTGCAAATGGCAAGCAAAACATTAATGGCACAAAGCTACGATTAACAGCACGATGCCATCTAAATGCATCAAGAAAAATAAGCTACTGCACTCTAACATAGCAACAAAGCACATGGCAGAGATTCACTCAAGATGCATTACAAAAGATGAACACTGAGCTACGGCTAAATCACACAATAGCAGGTTCAAACAAGCATGGCAAAAGTGCAAAAGATATCTGGTTCACAGACTTGGTGAAAATAACAACATGCCAGGATTTAACATCAGGAAGCAATGTTTAGAGCAAGATAACAACATGCAACAGGAATATATCATGGTAAAGCAAGGCATGGCATGAAACTAATCAAAGCATATAATTCCTTTATTGACCATAAGCCAAAAAGGATCAGAAAATACAATGGCAACCGTGTAAACATAGCAAGTTTCGTTATCAGATTCAGACTTAGCAGAAAACTGAGCATGTCAAAAACAGAGTTACGTAGGCATGTTTGCGAGCTCGGTGCACCCACCACAAGGCATTACTTGACAAACTAAGCATACACTCAGCAAGAAGACATGATCAAGTAGCTAACCATGGCAAGAACAACCTCATAGCATGCTTATATCAACTACAACAACCTCGGCAAAATTGATTAACACGTAAATAATCTGCCAGGAACATTTTATAGCAAAAGTAGAGCAAGATTGAGTCATGCTAGGGTATTCCATAATTGCAAACAAAGACATGGATGGATAGATCATAATAATATCTCAAAATCATCCTTACTAAACATGCTCAAAAGAGGCATGTATCACTTTGTAGCAACATGAATACACGGCATAAAAATAATATCAGGGAAATGACTTAGAAGAATTCTGTCCCTAAAATCAGCAACATCACGAGAGCTACTTTGCATGCTTGTGCTAGTCACCAAAATGATCAAAAAATACATGGCATACACCCCTGTAAAGATGGCATGGCATAGCCCAAAACACATGTAGGGTTCAAGTTCATAGGAGGCACACATTAATCATGGCAAAAATGACAAATGTCCATAATCTGTTAAGAAACATACACTAACATTATATAGCACTCTTGCAACAGCATTTAGGGCATCAAGATTAACTCAAATGAACAAGGTGCAATGTAATGAAATGAGGTGCACATCCAGACGAACAATTTGATATGCTAAACGCCCAAAACGGAGCTACGGATGCAAAGTTATGATGCGATGAAGATAGCTAAAAATGTTGGGGACTTAGGTAGAAAACGGGGCAACCTCTAGGGTTTCACTGTAGCTGGATCTAGATCCGGACGGCACGCGAACCGAGGATCGATGATGCTTCTTGCTGGAGTTCTCTTACCGGACGGTGGACGGGACTCGGGGAGGAGGCCGGAGCTTGGAGCGGGCGGCGCGGGGTCGTCGGGGCTCGCCGGCGACGAAGGCAGGGCGAGGTGGCGGAGTCGGACGTCGGATCTGGTGGCGGCCGCCGGCGTCGATGGCGGGCTGGCGAGGCGGCGCGGCGATGTGGGCGGAGGCGCACGCGGGCGGCGGGTGGCGGCGGAGTCGCGTGGACCGGGCGGCGGTCGACTTGGGCCTCGGGGGCCCGACCCGGGCTCGGGCGGGCCGGCGGCGATGTGGGGCGCGGCTCGCCATGAGGCGGCGCGTGGTTGGACGGGGGAAGCGGGGCGGACATGTCCGGCGGTGGCGATTTCGTCCGGTGGCGGCGAGGGGAAAAAATGCTAGGGTTTCACCCGCAAATTTCGGGGGATGCACCTATTTATAGATAGAAGGAGCTAGGAGACTCCAAATGGAGCACGGTTTTCGGCCACGCGATCGTGATCGAACGACCGAGAGGATGGAGGGGGTTTTGGTGAGTTTTGGACCACTTTGGAGAGGTGTTGGGCTGCAACACACACGAGGCCTTTACGGTTCCTCGGTTAACCGTTGGAGTATCAAACGAAGTCCAAATGGCACGAAACTTGATAGGCGGACTACCGGTAGTAAACCAAAGCCTCTTGGCAAGTCTCGGTCAAATCCAAGAACATTTAACACCCGCACACGAAAAGAGGCAAAAGGGGACACCGGAGGACATAGGAGTGCCGGAATGCAAAATAGAGAACGGGGAAAATGCTCGGATGTATGAGACGAACACGTATGCAAATGCGATGCACATGATGACATGATATGAGATGCATGACATGGAAAAAATGCAAAACGAAGACAAAACCCAACAACAAGGAATATCATAACTTAGTGCCGGAAATGGCAAGAGTTGGAATACAAATATGGCAAGTTACATACGGGGCGTTACAAGGACCCACCCTAAAAATCAAAGGGGGGGGGGGAGGGGGCGTTTAGTTATGCGGAAGGAAGATTGCGTAGCGTACGTAAAAAAGTTATGTAGGTGTAGCATTTTTGCACACAACCTTACACCCGCGAATACGCGAACCAGATACAACACTCTACCACCCTAAAAAAAAGATACAACACTCTAGCGGAGGAAAGAAAGGCGGTCTCGCATGCCCTTGCGGAGCGCTTCTTTTGCCGCCGCCCTCTGACGGCTCTCGGTGGTGAGGAGGATCGCCGGATCCACGCGTGTGGATAGTTTTAGGCCAACGTTGCTTAGCTTTTAGGTTGTTCATCATCTTGGCTCCGGCGACGGCGATGGCGGCGCTCAACAAAGTTTCTTCATATCCTACTCCGACAAGACAATCGGTCCTATCGTTGGGGATGGATTTGGAATCCAGCCTATTCAAGCAAGGGTGGTACAGCGGTGGCAGCATCCTTGTGGTGGACTTGTGTCCTCGGGCTCCGTCGTTGCGACAACGTTTGCTCCAGCGCCGGCGAAACTTGGGAGGTAGTCCAAAAGCAGATGCAGATTGTCGTTTGCATCGGCGGCATTTGGAAGATGGTGGATCATGTGCTGGGTTCATGGTACGTGGATGCCATGTATGGTTTCCTTCTCCGACGTCTTAGTCGTGTGGGGTTGCTATATCTGGAGTTCGATGGCGTGTCCGGGGTGTTGCCCCGATCTGATTTGTTCAACGGTAATGGTTTCGCCTTTGGCGAGCCACCTTGTAGGTCCGCAAAGCTGCATATCAGCGATGGAGCCACGTCGAGTTCGGGTATAGAGGTGATCCATCATTTTTTTTCCTTTGGTGGCTGCTGTGGTGCCAGAGGCAGGTGACAGGCGTTGGTGTCAAGCTCTGAGGTTTTCTTCAGTCTTGTTCATAGTTTTACTTTTTGGTTGGTGTTTCTTTGTGCAAAGGTCTACATTCTGCAATTTGTTCAATTTTATCAGGTCGGTATGTACGTGACTTGTATCATATTCCTTATGATATAAATGAAACGTGTATTACCATAAAAAATAAAAGTAAAGAGGGATAGGCAACAGTACAACCATCGAAACTATGATGTGGTTTGATTAGTGTATCACTTGTGTGATGAAACACCACACTTTAACAGGCGCCATGGATGGACCGACGGCTTGTGCCGGTGCAGATACAAAGAGCAACAACCAGGAGATGGCCAAATTCTGCATGATATATGAACGTAGAAGGTGACGATCGTCGGGCCGCTTGTCGGTGGGGGCTACCGTCCCGACGGAACGCGGAAACGTGGGTTGTATGGCCCGTTCCGACGACGCAAACGCAAAGTTTCATGGTTAGATGCTTTTTGTTGCCAGCATCCGGTCAGATCACGCTGGTGGCACTATAAAAAGCACCACATACACACACACATAACCATAAACCATTCCATATCTCAAGCCCTCTACCTAGCAGAGAGAGGCAACAAGGAGATAATCTAATCGCATCATGGAGATGGAGCTCAACCTTGTCTCCTACGTGTCCATCGCCCTCTTCGTCCTCTCGGCCGCGTACGTCTACCGCACGACGCGGAGCCGGTCGCCGAGGCAGCGGCTCCCGCCGGCGCCGCCCGGGTGGCCCGTGATCGGCCACCTCCACCTGCTGACGGACATGCCCCACCACGCGCTGGCGGAGCTGGCCAAGACCATGCGCGCCCCGCTGCTCCGGCTCCGGCTCGGCAGCGTCCCGGCCGTGGTGATCTCCAAGCCCGACCTGGCCCGCGCCGCGCTCACCTCCAACGACGCCGCCATGGCGTCCCGCCCCCACCTCCTCTCCGGCCAGTTCCTCTCGTTCGGGTGCTCCGACGTGACCTTCGCACCGGCCGGGCCGTACCACCGCATGGCGCGGCGGGTGGTCGTCTCCGAGCTCCTCTCGGCGCGCCGCGTCGCCACCTACGGCAGCTTCCGGGGCAAGGAGCTGCGCCGCCTGCTCGCGCACCTCACCAAGAACACCGCGCCGGGGACGCCCGTTGACCTCAGCGAGTGCTTCCTCAACCTCGCCAACGACGTGCTCTGCCGCGTGGCCTTCGGCCGCCGCTTCCCGCACGGCAAGGACGACAAGCTCGCCGCGGTGCTCGCCGAGGCCCAGGACCTCTTCGCCGGGTTCACCATCGGGGACTTCTTCCCTGAGCTCGAGCCCTTCGCGAGCACCGTCACGGGCCTCCGCCTTCGGCTGAAGAGCTGCCTCGCGGACCTCCGCGAGGTCTGCGACGACATCGTCGAGGAGCACGTGAGCGGCAAGCACCAGCGCCTCCCCGGCGACCGCGACGAGGACTTCGTCGACGTGCTCCTCCGCGTCCAGAAGTCGCCCGACCTCGAGGTCCCGCTCACCGACGACAACCTCAAAGCCCTCGTCCTGGTAAGGCCACTCATTCTTTCTCGATCGCCAGGAGAAAAATATGATAGGGCAGCTATGGATAGAGACATGCACTAACGATTAAGGAATCATCTTTGTAGCTCCAATATTTTTCGTGTTCGAGTCTTGACAATTTGTCGTTGGTTCTGATCTGCTCACCAATATTATTCACTATGGCGTGGTTTCCTTCCAGGACATGTTCGTCGCCGGCACGGACACGACGTTTGCGACGCTGGAGTGGGTGATGACGGAGCTGGTGCGCCACCCGCGCATCCTGCAAAAGGCGCAGGAGGAGGTCCGGCGGGTGGTGGGCGGCAAGGGCCGGGTGGAGGAGTCGGACCTGGCGGAGCTCCACTACATGCGCGCCATCATCAAGGAGACGTTCCGGCTGCACCCGGCGGTGCCGCTGCTGGTGCCGCGGGAGACCGTGGCCGCGTGCACGCTGGGCGGCTACGACATCCCGGCCAAGACCCGCGTCTTCATCAACACCTTCGCCATGGGCCGGGACCCGGAGATCTGGGAGGACCCGCTGGAGTACTCGCCGGAGCGGTTCGAGGTGGCCGGCGCCGGCGGCGAGATCGACCTCAAGGACCCGGACTACAAGCTGCTGCCGTTCGGCGGCGGGCGGAGGGGGTGCCCCGGGTACACGTTCGCGCTGGCCACCGTGCAGGTCTCGCTGGCCAGCCTGCTGTACCACTTCGAGTGGGCGCTGCCCGCCGGCGTGCGCGCCGAGGACGTGAGCGTGGAGGAGACCTTCGGGCTGGCCACCAGGAAGAAGGAGCCGCTCTTCGTCGCCGTCAGCAAGAGCGACGTGTACCAGTTCAACGGGGAGGAACTCAACGAGGTTTAAATTATTTTTTGCTTAGTAGTAAAAAAAAAGTCTCTTCTTCAAACAATGCAAATAAGAGAGTAGGTGCGAATCAACCTGTGGTAGAGTTGGTTAGGTGAACAGTGGTATCCCCAACCTATCAGGGTTTAAATCCTGGTGCTCGCATTATTTCTGGATTTATTTCGGGATTTCCGGCGATACGCTTTCAGTGGGAGGAGACGTTCCCGTCGACGACGAGGCGTCTACGGTGACTTCGTAAATCTCAAGATGATATGCCGGCTCAGTCTCTCGGAGATGCTCATAGGGGTAGGGTGTGCGTGTGTGCATTCATAGGGGTGAGTGTATGCGCGTGTATATGAGCGCTTGTGTCTGTACTGATGCTTAAAAAAAAAGAATAAGTAGCTAGGTGAAAAAAGCAAGGAAGAGAGAGAATAGGTAAAAAACACGTGTTGGTGCCTAACTTGCTGTGGTAAGAGACGTGTATGTTTGTAATTTTGTTCCGGTAATTCTTTAAAAAAATTGCAATATTTTGCAGTCACTTTCACTCTTTCACCGATGGTCGTTCGTGAACCGTGACTTCGCTCACTTCCTCCCTATCTTTTCTAACCCGATCACAATCAGCTAAGAAAATAACTTGACACGACTTCTTGTCATTATCTGGACACTGGACTTTTCCCGTGCAATTTGGCAAGCATAGAGACGTCATCTTGGTTCTCCTATGATGATCTATCAGGGTTGAAGACAGGCATGCGTTCAAATTAATGTACCAAACAAAATTATAGTCCTGGCACATGTGATGTACTCCTTCCGTGAAAAAATGTAAGACGTTTTTTATGCCCCAAACAAAACAAGAAAACATCAGAGGTTGTAGTATACTCCATCACATACCGGGCGCGGACTTTTGGTTTCTGGGTGTATATACACCTAGGAAATGGAAAATAATAATTAATAATACAAAAAAGGTCAAAAAATTCAGAAGTTTTTTAATAAACTTGAATTTTTTTGCACTAGTATGTAAGTTTTCACCAATAAAAACCCGGGGTTGACTTCGGAGGTGGAAAACACAAATTATTGCTATATACAAGACACTATTCACAATATTTTGACAAAAAATATTTTTTTCTCTGAAGTTGACTGTGTGTTTTTGTTGGCGAAAAGTCATATACTAGTGCAAAATAAAAAAGTCAAAGTTTAAAAACTTCTGAACTATTTTGACTTTGTTTTTTTTTTAAATTCCTGGGTGTATAGCTATACACACACCCAGGAACTAAGAGGTATTTCCCATCACATACCAGACATATTTATCCGGAAAATATGTTTGTACATTAGTACTAAAAACATACAGTATGTCTGTTTGTACAGCAGGCAATAACACGACCGCCGCTTTCATCCGACGTCCGTTCTCGCGCGCGCATCTTGATTAGTACTCCCTCTCTTATCGATGAGTTGACACTCTTATATTTTTTTATGGAAATAGTATCTTTTTTAGTTTTGTCTTGTTTGATGAGTCGACAGGTCATTTTTGGTGGATTTCCACGCCGGAAGCGAGGATTGCGTGCGATGGTGAACCGCACATGCAGCGATGGATTTTTCTTTTGAAACACAAGATCTCTGAGAATCGACCGGACGAGACGACCGACCAAGCTCGCAAACTGCATGTGAAGTGCACAACTTGTCTACCGGAGGTACGGCTACAGGGAGTGACACGAGGGCAACTAGGCACTACTGCGTTTTTCGATGTTTTTTCAATTTTTATAAGGGTTCGTATCCCGCTCAGAAAGACGACATGACGACGGCTCGCTGAAGATGGAACAAGGTTCTCCACGTCTAGCCCACATTATGGTGGTGTGTCTAGCATCATCGGTGGGCGTGTGGAGATGTGTCTTCGGCGGATCTATCATTGATGGATCTGCTCAGATCTGGTCATAGTTCGTCTACGTTTGTGTTTCTTCAGTTTGGATCTTTCCGATCTACACTACTCTTCATCGGCGACGGTTGTTGTTCTGCTGTGCTGGTTCTATGGGACCTTAGTATGACGACTTCCCGAATATATACCACAAGAAATTTTGCCCGGCTCCAGCGAGGGAGGGACGATGACGGCGGCGCGTCTTTCGCTCGCTTCAGTACTTGTAGTCGTCGCTAGATGGTCTATGAACCTGAATATAATTTTTATTATTTTTGATGTTCGTTGTACTGCCATGATGTAAGATGAATATATTGGAAATTTTCTTGCAAAAAAACTACGCACTAATGCGTAGGTGTGACGGGCGGGACCAAAGGCGTCTCAAACATGCATATTTATATCGAAATCAATTCTATTTCTTTTTTCTTAACACAGGTGGGTACACACACACATACATACGAACATACACTTACCTTTATGAGAGCACACATGCACACTTTATCCGTGTGAGCTCATTCGAGAGACTGAACCAGCACATCATATTGAGAATGATGAAGGACAGACGCTTTCACAGTCGACGAGAAAATCTCCTCCCACTAAACACATATTGCTAGAAGGCCTGAAATAAGTTTAGGAAAATGCGAGCAATGTCAAGTCCAAGACTTGAATCTCTGATGAATTGAGAATGCCATTGTCCTCCTAATCATCCAACCATATGTTGGTTCACACCATCTCTATCTCTATCTCTAATATGCTATGTTAAGGGCAACTCCAACGTCGTGCATTAAAACGAACACACAAAACGTCCTCAGACATGTCTGGACGTGTCCGCGGACGGTTGCTAGGGGCGACCTTTCAACCCGATGCACCAAATGTTCCTCATATTTCTTTCTATATCCCAAGCACTCAACATAATTAAAGATAAATACCATCTTCCATCTATGATCATGTCGTGCAATTGCTCTAATGCAACAATAATTCAAATATAAATACTACAATCCGGACATGAAGTTTTCCAATAAAATAGTTCAAATTTGAATTCAACTTATT
Organism: Triticum aestivum; assembly: GCF_018294505.1. Classification (NCBI taxonomy): domain Eukaryota; kingdom Viridiplantae; phylum Streptophyta; class Magnoliopsida; order Poales; family Poaceae; genus Triticum; species Triticum aestivum. The sequence continues at coordinate 67,324,715 of NC_057809.1, read as the reverse complement.
TGGATGCATTTCTAGTTCTCCCCTAAATCACACACAAATGCTCAACCAGATCATTCTAAAGTTGATCATGAGTTTTTCAATGGTGAATATGTTATAAAGAGCAAGGGGGAGGCACGGAGCGAGAAAATCGGGGCTTCATTTGGGTTTTCCGGGTGCATAGGGGGTGTCAAGGGGCCTATGTGGAGGAGGTTCCGATGCCCGCAAACCTCCCCCAGATCTGCTTCCGTTTTGTGCGATTCTGGATGTCTCGCGGACATTTGATGCACGTCGTCAGATGTCCAAAAGTATCCGGACCACACGGTCCAGACATTTACGGGTATTTTGATGCATGACGTTGGAGTTTCGCTAACTAGCTATTGCCCGTACATTGCACCAGGACATTAGATAGTCTAATGGTTTGGCACTAATCATATCTAACATATATCTTTAGGATTTTCATACATGTCCGACCACATTGACAACTTCTTATTTCTACGCAAGTCATATTCGAAAAATCTCCTAAAGTACTGTCAAGCACTATCGAGAAAAAAGGCCTAGGAGGCTAGGACACATGACATCTGACTGTCCGTTGCCTCTTCTTGCGGTTGCTCTATCTTTCTTGATAAACAGGCAATAGCTTGACACCAAAAAAGTGAATTACATACCCACATGAGCCTACTTTTGTTGTCTAGTCAACATAAAAGATGAAACACTGTTACATCTTTTTATCACAAAATGTGTTCACAAAACCCAATATTTTGAACCACGTAATACTTAACATAGCTTAATTTTCTCTAAAATGTTTGTATACCATTATATTCAATATATAGAATTAGTTATGACACGCATACTTGGTTACCACCCTCTTCCCCTTCAGTTAGTTGTTGGTGTAGGTTCTAAGAAGGCCCACAAGCAAGTGTTGTACATGTCTCTTTCTTTATGTGTCATCTCTTTAGCTCTCCCAAAATTCAAATTTGGCCCAATTTTTCTTGAGATAATTTCTTTCTGCGAGCTAAATCCAAGTAGCAGCTATACACTAGTACTTTGCTTAGAAGTGAAACTAGTTTGCATTTTATAGAGAAGATAAAGTAGAGAAGTGAAAATAATGATGCCGGAAAGAACTAGCTTTCATCCCAATGTACTAACCTGACACAACATAACAACAACACCACAATGACAATGAATTGGACAAAGATTATAAAGTTCTTCAGCGTACTCAACATGATCTGACTTGCACCCTTTCCTACTTCATGATTACTCTTCTCTTTGATCACGAACTTGGAGTAATCATCATCTGCCTCTTCCCTACTCTTAAAACCATTATAGTAGTTGTTCTTATAACATCCACATGTCCATGGCATGTTTTTCATGAACTATAGACTTCTGGATACCTCCTGAAGTACACACCATACCACTTCATCTACGAAGACAGTAGTTGAAGCAGTTTCCATTTTAATAGAAATTCAAGCTATTTGCATTTTACAGAGAAGATGAAGCAGATGCATTGTGGAAAAATTCGAAATAGCAGGAGCACCACCAGCAGTCATGGCCTCAAAGATCGTGCCACCAAATCTGCCCCTAATAGCCACCAGAGCACCTGCAAAAAACTCGATCTAGATCCATTGCCGCTGCCGACCTCAAATTGCGGATCCGCCAGATTTGTAGGATTTACTTGTACTTATATGGAGCTCATGAAGAAATCGAAGGAAAACGATTATTTTCATGTCACTCATTCTCTCCATAGAAGAGTATTCAAATGTCCCTTATTACAAAGAGATTGCCTAGACTCATGTTTATAATTTGTTGTATGTCTTAATTGTCAGATAAGATCTATTTTGGAGGCATGCTATGAGAGGTTTGGGTATACCAGGCTTTGCTGATGCACTCGCTTAATCACAATTTGGAATCTGACGGATGGTTTACATGGCACAATGTTATGTCCTTTAACTTTAGATGGATCAGTATCTTATTGAAGGTGAATAGAACTATGATTTCCGTGACCTAGAATGTTTTGGTACCCTATTATCATCAGCTATTATACTCCATCGTGGAATTTGAAGTTAAGCTTAGATGTTGGAATTTTCTTCTAAAATCTATATGTATGGTAAGATGGCAAACTTCTTGTGTTGTTCATTACTTTTGAATTCATGTCCCTGTTACTTGTATTTATAACGAGCTTAAGAAGGAAAGGAGAAAAAAAGTATCTCTTGTTCATGTCACCCATCCTCCCCATATTAGTATTCAGATATTCTTAATTTTTACTTATTTTTGGAACTACTTTAACGAGAATGGCAGTGCTCATTTTTTACTTAGAAAAATTGGCAACACTCATTTAGTTTTGCTTTGCGGGTCTCACAAAATTGTAAGGTAAGGGTTGTTTTGGAGGAATAGGAATTGGATGGTGGTAGCTTGCTCCCGAACTCTAATTTTGGGGGAATGTCGTTAGGAGTTTGACTTTATCACGATGTGTTGATGCACTTCCTCAATCATAGTTTGGGAAAAAATTTGGGATATGTTATGTTCAATTTAAATTTGCTTGTTGAATCTTGAATGTGCAGAAAGGCTTGATTTCATTTTTAATTGAGCATGAAAAAACAGTCAACAAGAACATGCTACACATTAAACTATGTATGTATCAATATCTTTTAATGGTTGGAACTATGAATTATATTGTAGCTTAGACTATTAAGAGATGTGTTATTGTCAATTATTGCATACTATTATGAAATCTGAAGTCCTAATTTCATTTGAGAATGCTTACTTTTGATTGAATGGGCATGTAAGCTTAAATCAATGTGTTCGGGCATTGTTATGGAATTTGGAGTAGTTTACCCTCGGCATTGACATGTTAAGAAAAACCTGCTTTCGGAGACCTAATCTTGTTGTATGAATTTTGCAAGTTAAACTATGTATGTTGCATACCAGTTTGTTTTCCACTCAAGCTGCCATCCTTTCTACTCTTATTATCATAGTGTCACACATGTCCATTTTGCATGCTTTCTGCTCATTTTTTTCGCCAAATGACGGATTTTATTGACTCAAAACAAAGTATAAAGTGGATACAAACAAAATGAGCACACACGTGGTCTCTGCATAGTTAGGATGCACACAGTCAATGTTAACGGACAACCACAAATAAACACGCCGGCAAATAGCAAAGTTGTAAAAAATTAAAGCTATGCCTAAGCGTGAAAAAGGAAAATAACCGAAGCAATCAAAATGACAATTAACGAATTACAACAACGACCATATTGATACGTCTTCAACGTATCTATAATTTTTATTGTTCCATGCTATTATATTATCAATCTTGCACGTTTTATATACATTTACAAGCAACTTTATATCATTTTATCGAACTAACCTATTAACTTAGTGCACAGTGCCAGTTGCTGTTTTTTGCTTGTTTTTTACTTTGCAGCATATCAGTACGGGTTTGGGGGGATTTGGAGCATTTCAGAGCCCTCCGATCGCGATCCAACGGTTCCAGACGGAGGGGGAGGTTAGTGGGCTGGTTGTGGGCTGTGTAGAAGGCCATGGGTTGCGAGAGAGAAGAGAGACAGGCCCAGTGACAGGTTTTCGAATGCCGAAAACGTCCGACGAATAGACCGGCTATAGTGCCGCTATAGTTATCCGATGGGGCATCAAACGGACTCCAAATGCGATGAAATTTGGCAGGCGGTCTACCGACAAATAAACAAGACCGCATGCCAACTTACAACTCATTCCGAGAACATTTTTATCCCACTTATAAAATAATATTGCGGAGGTGCCGCGGGCGTGCGCGAGTGTAGTTGGACTCAGAACAGACAACATAGAGAACCGGGAGACCCGAACGAATGCAAGTTTTGAAAAACATGCAGATGAAATGCACATGATGACATGACAAGGTGCAACATGCAAGCGCATGACATGGCAACAACGGCGAATGAACGGAAGACATCTGGCGCATCGGTGTTGGGGCGTTACACAAACGAAGTCCAAATGCCACGAAACTTTTTGGATATTTTTTCTGGTGATAATAGATCCTAGAAGCTTCTGGAGGCCATGAGAAGATGAAAGTGGGGCCCACTAGGGGCCTCTGGCGCGCCCTGGCGGGTAGTGGGACCCACATGCATCATTTTGACCTACCTCCACCTCTATAAATACTCTAAAATTGCAAAACCCTCAGGTGAGTCCACAAAATACTTTTTCCACCATCGCAAGTTCCAGAACCACGAGATCCTATCTAGATGCCTTTTTTGGCACTCTGCCGGAGGGGTAAATGATCACGGAGGGGTTCTTCGTCATCCTTGCTGCCCCTCCGATGATGCGTGAGTAGTTTACCATAGACCTATGGGTCCATAGTTAGTAGCTAGATGTCATCTTGTCTCTTTTTATCTTCAATACAATGTTCTCCTCGATGTTCTGGGAGATCTATTTGATGTAATGACTTTTTGCGGTGTGTTTGTTGGGATCCGATGAATTATGAGTTTATGATCAGATCTATCCATAAATATTATTTGAGTTTTCTCTGAACTCTTTTATGCACGATTGTTATAGCCTTGTATTTCTTCTCCGATTTATTGATTTGATTTGGCCAACTAGATTGATTTATCTTGCCATGGGAAGAGGTGCTCTGTGACGGGTTCGATCTTGCGGTGCTCAATCTCAGTGACAGAAAGAGACATGACACGCATGTATTGTTTCTATTAAGGGTAACAACATGGGGTTTATTCATACGTGAGTTTATCTTGTCTACATCATGTCATCTTGCTCAAAGCATTACTTCGTTTTTCCATGAACTTAATACACTAGATGCATGCTGGATAGCGGTCGATGTGTGGAGTAATAGTAGTACATGCAGGCAGGAGTCGGTCTACTAATCTTGGACGTGATGCCTATATACATGATCATGGCCTTGGATATCGTCATAATTATTTGCTTTTCCGTCAATTGCCCAAGAGTAATTTGTTTACCCACCGTTCTTGAGAGAAGCCTCTAGTCTATGGCCCAAGGGTCTATTCTCTGTCATATATTAAAACCAAAAATACATTGCTGTAATTTTCTTTCATTTATTTTATTTTGTATTTTTTAGATCTATTTATCAAAATCTATGCAATTTAATCTTTTTCAATACCGTTGAGGGACTGACAACCACTCTATGCGTTGGGTTGCAAGTATTTGTTGTTTGTGTGCAGGTGCTGTTTACATAGTGTTGCTTCATTCTCCTACTGGATTGATAACCTTGGTTTCATAACCAAGGGAAATACTTATCTCTAGTGTACTGCATCATCATCATCTCCTCTTCGAGAAAATCCCAATGCATCTCACAAGTAGCACATATCTGCACCAACCACTACTAAGGAAAACCTTATACACAAAATCTTGTTAGTAGCGCTGTCTAAAAGGAGGCGCTACTGCTATGTGGATAGTAGCATTGCGGCAAAGTGAAAACGTGCTACTACTATAATTGTCACACCATTGCCAACAGGCTAGATATAGTAATAGCGCCCTTCTGCAAACCATGTTGCTGCTAACAAAGTAGTAGTAGCGCGTTTTTAGTTTAGGGCGCTACTACTAAGTTTGAACTTGGCCACATGGCGGGCCCAAAATAGCAGCAGCGTGCTACAACCAGTAGTAGTAGCGCCTGTCCCTAACCCGCACTACTACTAAACCAAACTCATCGTCTTCCTCCGCGTGTCCTGCTACCACTTGAGCACTGCGTTGGTTTTCCCTTGAAGAAGAAAGGGTGATGCAGCAAAGTAGTGTAAGTATTTCCCTCAGTTTTTGAGAACCAAGGTATCAATCCAGTAGGAGGCTACGCGCGAGTCCCTCGCACCTACACAAAACAAATAAATCCTCGCAACCAAAGCGATAAGGGGTTGTCAATCCCTACACGGTCACTTACGAGAGTGAGATCTGATAGATAGGATATGATAATATTTTTGGTATTTTTATGATAAATATGCAAAGTAAAATAAAAGGCAATGAAAATAACTAAGTGTTGGAAGATTAATATGATGAAGATAGACCCGTGGGCCATAGGTTTCACTAGTGGCTTCTCTCAAGAGCATACATATTTTATGGTGGGTGAACAAATTACTGTTGAGCAATTGACAGAATTGAGCATAGTTATGAGAATATCTAGGTATGATCATGTATATAGGCATCACGTCCGAGACAAATAGACCGACTCCTGCCTGCATCTACTACTATTACTCCACACATCGACCGCTATCCAGCATGCATCTAGAGTATTAAGTTCATAAGAAAAGAGTAACGCTTTAAGCAAGATGACATGATGTAGAGGGATAAATTCGTGCAATATGATAAAAAAAACATCTTGTTATCCTCGATGGCAACAATGCAATACTTGCCTTGTTACCCCTACTGTCACTGGGAAAGGACACCGCAAGATTGAACCCAAAGCTAAGCACTTCTCCCATTGCAAGAAAGATCAATCTAGTAGGCCAAACCAAACTGATAATTCGAAGAGACTTGCAAAGATAACCAATCATACATAAAAGGATTCAGAGAAGATTCAAATATTGTTCATAGATAAACTTGATCATAAACCCACAATTCATCGGTCTCAACAAACACACCGCAAAAGAAGATTACATCGAATATATCTCCACAAGAGAGGGGGATAACTTTGTATTGAGATCCAAAAAGAGAGAAGAAGCCATCTAGCTAATAACTATGGACCCGAAGGTTTGAGGTAAACTACTCACACTTCATCGGAAGGGCTATGGTGTTGATGTAGAAGCCCTCCATGACTGATGCCCCCTCCGGCGGAGCTCCGGAACAGGACCCAAGATGGAATCTCATGGATACAGAAAGTTACGACGGTGGAATTAGGTTTTTGGCTCCGTATTTGATCGTTTGGGGGTACGTAGGTATATATAGGAGGAAGGAGTACGTCGGTGGAGCAATAGTGGGCCCACGAGGGTGGAGGGCATGCCTGGGGGGGGGGGGGTAGGCGCGCCCCCTACCTCGTGGCTTCCCTGTTGATTGCTTGACGTAGGGTCCAAGTATCCTGGATCATGTTCGTTCCGAAAATCACGTTCCCGAAGGTTTCATTCCGTTTGGACTCCATTTGATATTCCTTTTCTTCGAAACCCTAAAATAGGCAAAAAACAACAATTCTGGGCTGGGCCTCCGGTTAGTAGGTTAGTCCCAAAAATAATATAAAAGTGAATAATAAATCCCAATAATGTCCAAAATAGAAGATAATATAGCATGGAGCAATAAAAAATTATAGATACGTTGGAGACGTATCAAGCATCCCCAAGCTTAATTCCTGCTCGTCCTCGAGTAGGTAAATGATAAAAACAGAATTTTTGATGTGGAATGCTACTTGGCATAATTTCAATGTAATTCTTCTTAATTATGGTATGAATATTCAGATCCGAAAGATTCAAGACAAAAGTTTAATATTGACATAAAATAATTATACTTCAAGCATACTAACTAAGCAATTATGTCTTCTCAAAATAACATGGCTAAAGAAAGTTATCCCTACAAAATCATATAGTCTGGCTATGCTCTATCTTCACCACACAAAGTATTTAAATCATGCACAACGCCGATGACAAGCCAAGCAATTGTTTCATACTTTTGGTGTTCTCAAACTTTTTCAATCTTCACGCAATACATGAGCGCGAGCCATGGACATAGCACTATAGGTGGAATAGAATGGTGGTTGTGGAGAAGACAAAAGGGAGAAGATAGTCTCACATCAACTAGGCGTATCAACGGGCTATGGAGATGCCCATCAATAGATATCAATGTGAGTGAGTAGGGATTGCCATGCAACGGATGCACTAGAGCTATAAATGTATGAAAGCTCAACAAAAGAAAATAAGTGGGTGTTCATCCAACTCGTTTGCTCACGAAGACCTAGGGCATTTTGAGGAAGCCCATCATTGGAATATGCAAGACAAGTTCTATAATGAAAAATTCCCACTAGTATATGAAAGTGATATCATAGGTGACTCTCTATCATGAAGATCATGGTGCTACTTTGAAGCACAAGTGTGGTAAAAGGATAGTAGCATTGTCCCTTCTCTCTTTTTCTCTCATCATTTTTTATTTGGGCCTTTTCTCCTCTCTTTTTTTGTGGCCTCTTTTTTAATATATTTTTCGTCCGGAGTCTCATACCGACTTGTGGGAGAATCATAGTCACCATCATCCTTTCCTCACTGGGACAATTCTCTAATAATGATGATCATCACACTTTTATTTTCTTACAACTCAAGAATTACAACTCGATACTTAGAACAAGATATGCCTCTATGTGAATGCCTCTGGCGGTGTACCGGGATATGCAATGACTCATGAGTGACACGTATGAAAGGATTATGAATGGTGGCTTTGCCACAAATACAATGTCAACTACATGATCATGCAAAGCAATATGACAATGACGAAGTGTGTCATAATAAACGGAACGGTGGTAAGTTGCATGGCAATATATCTCGGAATGGCTATGGAAATGCCATGATAGGTAGGTATGGTGGCTGTTTTGAGGAAGGTATATGGTGGGTGTATGATACCGGCGAAAGGTGCGCGGTATTAGAGAGGCTAGCAATGGTGGAAGGGTGAGAGTGCGTATGGTCCATGGACTCAACATTAGTCATAAAGAACTCATATATTTATTGCAAAAATCTACAAGTTATCAAAGCAAAGTATTACGCGCATGCTCCTAGGGGGATAGATTGGTAGGAAAAGACCATTGCTCGTCCCCGACCGCCACTCATAAGGAAGACAATCAATAAATACATCATGCTCCGACTTCATCACATAACGGTTCACCATACCCGCATGCTACGGGAATCACAAACTTTAACACAAGTATTTCTCAAATTTACAACTACTCAACTAGCACAACTTTAATATCACCATCTCCATATCTCAAAACAATTATCAAGTATCAAACTTCTCATAGTATTCAACACACTCATAAGAGAATTTTATTATTAATCTTGTATACCTAGCATATAGGATTATTTAAGCAAATTACCATGCTATTTAAGACTCTCAAAATACTCTAAGTGAAGCATGAGAGATCAATAGTTTCTATAAAACAAATCACCACCATGCTCTAAAAGATATAAGTGAAGCACATAGAGTATTCTAATAATTTCCGAATCATGTGTGTCTCTCTCAAAAGGTGTGTACAGCAAAGATGATTGTGGAAAACTAACAAATAAAGACTCAAATAATACAAGACTCTCCAAGCAAAACATATATCATGTGGTTAATAAAAATATAGCTCCAAGTAAAGTTACCGATAGAAGTAGACGAAAGAGGGGATGCCTTCCGGGGCATCCCCAAGCTTTGGCTTTTAGGTGTGTCGGGTGGTAGGTGCGACATATGCCAACGGGTGGCTTATCATTGTGGGAGCCAGTAAGACGTCGCCGGTGCCTGGAAACGGGAGGAGGCGAAGACCTGCACGCCGGCGAATCTTACCCAGCTTCGGGGCTCTCCGTGGAGATAACACCCCTACTGCTGCTCTGCGGGGTCTCCGCATGATCACTAGATGACCAAGTAGCTACACAATGCTCCTTGAGCTGTTCGGTGGGAGGAGGAAGAAGGGCACGGCTGGCTTGCTTCCCCTCCTTGTGTGTGTCTAGATCTAGCTGAGGGTCGAACCCTTTGCATGGGTGCCCCGGGGGGTTTATATAGGCCTACCCCCCGGGGGTACAATGGTAATCCGACTGGGCGCGGGGCCCAGCCGTCTGTGACCGCGCTCGCCGGCTTCTGCACCAACTGCTGGGGCCCGCCGGCTACCAATTCCTTGGCAACAGGCAGGCCCCACTGCCAAGGGTCTTGTCGATGGCTGGTTACTGTTGCCTCATCCTGATGACGAGGGCTTCGTCGAGGTAAGCGTGGCTATAGTGCCGCCGTCCGGCAGGCGATTACCGTAGCCTTACCGCGTCTTGTCTCCTTAATGGGGCGTCTTCTTCGAGGGGGGGAGCGAGCTGGCTGCGGGGAGCCGGACCCGTCTCGGGCCGACTGGGGAAGGCCAGGCCGCCTTCGGGTGTCTCTCTGTCCGAAGGGGCCCACCGCCCATGGGCCGTACTGGTAGCCCGTCGTGGATGACATCAGGGTCAACATGGCAACAGTGCCGCGCCGGACGGGTCATGGCCACTTCGTACGGTGCACTGTGCCAGGCGTGCTCCAGGATTCAGGGGTGGCAGGCTTTACTATAGCCACGCCCCGTCTCATCGCCGCTAGGTGGATGCAAACTTTGAGGGTACTGTCTCGACCGCTTTATGGGAACCGGCTTCTTGGAGTCGGCCTCCTCATGGCCGGCTTCTTGGAGTCGGCATCTTGGAGCCGGCTTCTTCGAGTCGGCCTCCCATGGTTTTCTTCATGAGGAGTAAAGTCGGGCCGCCTTCTTCGAGCTGGCTTGGGTGACAGCCAGCAAGGGGAAGGCGGCCCCACGTCTTGGATTCCTGAGAGCCGGACGGGCTCGTAATTTTTTCAGAAGGGCCAGGGGAAGCCGGCTAGGCTACCCATGGCTATTTACTCCGACAAGGTGTCCTTAATTATCTTGGGGGTGCCATGGTCATCCCCAAGCATAGGCTCTTGCCACTTCTTGTTCCATAGTTCATAAAATCCTTACCCAAAACTTGAAAACTTCACAACACAAAACTTAAAGTAGAAAATCTCGTGAGCTCCGTTAGCGAAAGAAAATAAAAGACCACTTCAAGGTACTGTAACAAACTCATTCTTTATTTATATTGGTGTTAAACCTACTGTATTCCAACTTCTCTATGGTTTATAAACTATTTTACTATCCATAGATTCATCAAAATAAGCAAACAACACACGAAAAACAGAATCTGTCAAAAATAGAACAGTCTGTAGTAATCTGTAGCTAATGCAAGATCTGGAACCCCAAAAATTCTAAAATAAATTTCTGGACGTGAGGAATTTATCTATTAATCATCTGAAAAAATAATTAACTAAATCTCACTTTCCAAATAAAAATGTCAGCAGTTCTCGTGAGCGCTAAAGTTTTGTTTTTTACAGCAAGATTAACAAGACTTTCCCCAAGTCTTCCCAATGGTTCTTCTTGGCACAAACACTAATTAAACACAAAAAACACAACCAAAACAGAGGATATATAAATTATTTATTACTAAACAGGAGCAAAAAGCAAGGAATAAAAATAAAATTGGGTTGCCTCCCAACAAGCGCTATCGTTTAACGCCCCTAGCTAGGCATAAAAAGCAAGGATAGATCTAGGTATTGCCATCTTTGGTAGGTAATTCTTCAATGAGGCATATACCATCCTTAGGAATTTCTTTCTTTTTATTGATTATCAAAATATTAGGCAAAAGATCGAAAAATTCATTTGTAACAAATGGTTCCTTAATGATAGCAAAAAGATTGGGATGAATACTTATAGATTTGAGATCCGCAGTTTCCTTACTAGAGGATTCACCCTTATTTTTAGGAACATACGTAAGCTTGGTAATTTTAGTGGGAGGACTTGGAGTATTCTTTACGAAAGAAAAAGCGGTTCCCAAGTTGGTAATAATATCCTCAAGTTTATCAATTCTAGTGGAATCCTGATTTATTTTCTCATTAACTATAGGTTCCTTTTCTTTAATATTTTTCAAAGTGACTCCTACTTTAGATCCATATTGAGTGATTCGGTTGTGGATCTTTTTATCCAAATATTCAATTAACTCTGCAGTAGCAACCTTATTCTCAATAATTTCAAGCCTTTGCATTACATGCTCCAAAGTTAACATAGTTCCATTAACCAAAATAGGTGGTGAGCCAAACAAATCTATCATAGCATTATAAGAATCAAAAGTATGGCTACCCAAGAAGTTCCCTCCGGTAATGGTATCAAGGATATATCTGTGCCAAGGAGTAGCGCCTACATAAAAATTGTGAAGAAGAACAGAAGTAGATTGCTTCCTGGTAGATCTATTTTGAGCATTGCAAATTCTATACCAAGTGTCTTTTAGATTTCTCCCTCCCTTTGCTTAAAGTTTAGAATTTCATTCTCGGGAGACAATGGAGAAGATAGAGGACTCTCCATAACAACAAGCAAGCAATCTAACACACAAGCAAACAAGAAACGGGCAAAAAGAGGCAAATAGAGAAAGAGAGGGAGGATAAGAGAGGGCGAATAAAACGGCAAGGGTGAAGTGGGGGAGAGGAAAACGAGAGGCAAATGGCAAATAATGTAATGCGGGAGATAAGGGTTTGTGATGGGTACTTGGTATGTTGACTTTTGCGGAGACCTCCCCGGCAACGGCACCACAAATCCTTCTTGCTACCTCTTGAGCACTGCATTGGTTTTTCCTTGAAGAGGAAAGGGTGATGCAGTAAAGTAGCGTAAGTATTTCCCTCAGTTTTTGAGAACCAAGGTATCAATCCAGTAGGAGGCTATGCGCGAGTCCCTCGAACATACACAAAACAAATAAATCCTCGCAACCAACGCGATAAGGGGTTGTCAATCCCTACAAAGTCACTTACGAGAGTGAGATCTAATAGATAGGATAAGATAATATTTTTGGTATTTTTATGATAAAGATGCAAAGTAAAATAAAAGGCAATGAAAATAACTAAGTGTTGGAAGATTAATATGATGAAGATAGACCCGGGGGGCATAGGTTTCACTAGTGGCTTCTCTCAAGAGCATAAGTATTTTACGGTGGGTGAACAAATTACTGTTGAGCAATTGACAGAATTGAGCATAGTTATGAGAATATCTAGGTATGATCATGTATATAGGCATCACGTCCGAGACAAGTAGACCGACTCCTGCCTGCATCTACTACTATTACTCCACACATCGACCGCTATCCAGCATGCATCTAGAGTATTAAGTTCATAAGAACAGAGTAACGCTCTAAGAAAGATGACATGATGTAGAGGGATAAATTCATGCAATATGACAAAAACCCCATCTTGTTATCCTCGATGGCAACAATACAATACGTGCCTTGCTGCCCCTACTGTCACTGGGAAAGGACACCGCAAGATTGAACCCAAAGCTAAGCACTTCTCCCATTGCAAGAAAGATCAATCTAGTAGGCCAAACCAAACTGATAATTCGAAGAGACTTGCAAAGATAACCAATCATACATAAAATAATTTAGAGAAGATTTAAATATTGTTCATAGATAAACTTGATCATAAACCCACAATCACACCGCAAAAGAAGATTACATTGAATAGATCCACACAAGAGAGTGGGAGAACTTTGTATTGAGATCCAAAAAGAGAGAAGAAGCCATCTAGCTAATAACTATGGACCCAAAGGTCAGAGGTAAACTACTCACACTTCATCGGAAGGGCTATGGTGTTGATGTAGAAGCCCTCCGTGATTGATGCCCCCTCCGACGGAGCTCCGGAACAGGCCCCAAGATGGGATCTCGTGGATACAAAAAGTTACGACGGTGGAATCAGGGTTTTGGCTCCGTATTTGATCGTTTAGGAGTACGTAGGTATATATAGGAGGAAGGAGTACGTCAGTGGAGCAACAGGGGGCCCATAAGGGTGGAGGGCGCGCGTGGGGGTGGGGTGGTAGGCGCGCCCCTACCTCGTGGCTTCCTTGTTGATTGCTTGATGTAGGGTCCAAGTCTCCTGGATCATGTTCGTTCCAAAGATCACGTTCCCGAAGGTTTCATTTTGTTTGGACTCCGTTTGATATTCCTTTTCTTCGAAACCCTAAAATAGGCAAAAAAAAACAGCAATTCTGGGCTGGGCCTCCGGTTAGTAGGTTGGTCCCAAAAATAACATAAAAGTGAATAATAAAGCCCAATAATGTCCAAAATAGAAGATAATATAGCATGGAGCAATAAAAAATTATAAATGTTGGGGAACATAGTAATTTCAAAAAAATTCCTACGCACACGCAAGATCATGGTGATGCATAGCAAGGAGAGGGGAGAGTGTTGTCCACGTACCCTCGTAGATCGAAAGCGGAAGCATTAGCACAACGCGGTTGATGTAGTCGTATGTCTTCACAATCGACCGATCAAGTACCGAACGCACGGCACCTCCGAGTTCTGCACACGTTCAACTCAATGACATACCTCGAACTCCGATCCAGCTGAGTGTTGAGGGAGAGTTTCGTCAGCACGACGGCATGGTGAAGATGTTGATGTTCTACCGATGCAGGGCTTCGCCTAAGCAGCGCTACGATATGAGCGAGGTGGATTATGGTGGACGGGCACTGCACACGGCTAAGAGATCCAAGGGATCAATTGTTGTGTCTATGGGGTGCCCCCTGGCCACGTATATAAAGGAGCGGAGGAGGGGAGGGGCCGGCCCTCTCTACGGCGCGCCCTAGGGGAGTCCTACTCCCACCGGGAGTAGGATTCCCCCTTTCCTAGGAGAACTATGAGCCCTTCTAAGTCGTAGGAGTAGGAGGGAAGGAAAGGGAAGGGAAAATGAGAAGGAAGGAAGGGGGCGCCCCCTCCCTAGTCCAATTCGGACCAGCCCATGGGGAGGGGTGCGGCCACCCTTTGAGGCCTTTCTCTCCTTTCCCGTATGGCCCATTAAGGCCCAATACGAATTCTTGTAACTCCCCAGTACTCCCGAAAATACCCGAATCACTCGGAACCTTTCCGATGTCCGAATATAGTCGTCCAATATATCGATCTTTACGTCTCGACCATTTCGAGACTCCTCGTCATGTCCCCGATCTCATCCGGGACTCCGAACTCCTTCGGTACATCAAAACACATAAACTCATAATATAACCGTCATCGAAAAGCGTGCGAACCCTACGGGTTCGAGAACTATGTAGACATGACCGAGACACATCTTCGGTCAATAACCAATAGAGGAAACATGATGCTCATATTGGCTCCTACATATTCTATGAAGATGTTTATCGGTCAAACCGCATAACAACATACGTTCCCTTTGTCATCGGTATGTTACTTGCCCGAGATTCGATCGTTGGTATCTCAATACCTAGTTCAATCTCGTTATCGACAAGTCTCTTTACTCGTTCCATATTACATCATCTCGCAACTAACTCATTAGTTGAAATGCTTGCAAGGCTTATAGTGATGTGCATTACCGAGTGGGCCCAGAGATACCTCTCCGACAATCGGAGTGACAAATCCTAATCTCGAAATACGCCAACCCAACAAGTACCTTCGGAGACACCTGTAGAGCACCTTTATAATCACCCAGTTACGTTGTGATGTTTGGTGGCACACAAAGTGTTCCTCCGGTAAACAGGAGTTGCATAATCTCATTGTCATAGGAACATGTGTAAGTCATGAAGAAAGCAATAGCAACAAACTAAACGATCAAGTGCTAAGCTAACGGAATGGGTCAAGTCAATAACATCATTCTCCTAATGATGTGATCCCGTTAATCAAATGACAACTCATGTCTATGGTTAGGAAACATAACCATCTTTGATCAACGAGCTAGTCAAGTAGAGGCATACTAGTGACACTATGTTTGTCTATGTATACACACATGTATTATGTTTCCGGTTAATACAATTCTAGCATGAATAATAAACATATATCATGATATAAGGAAATAAATAATAACTTTATTATTACCTCTAGGGCATAGTTCCTTCAGTCTCCCACTTGCACTAGAGTCAATAATCTAGTTCACATCGCCATGTGATTTAACATCAATAGTTCACATCACCATGTGATTAACACCCATAGTTCACATCGTCATGTGACCAACACCCAAAGGGTTTACTAGAGTCAATAATCTAGTTCACATCGCTATGTGATTAATACCCAAAGAGTACTAAGGTGTGATCATGTTTTGCTTGTGAGGGAAGTTTAGTCAACGGGTCTGCCACATTTAGATCCGTATGTATTTTACAAATTTCTATGTCAACAATGCTCTGCACGGAGTTACTCTAGCTAATTGCTCCCACTTTCAATATGAATCCAGATTGAGACTTTGAGTTATCTGGATCAGTGTCAAAACTTGCATCGACGTAACCCTTTACAACGAACCTTTTATCACCTCCATAATCGAGAAACATATCCTTATTCCACTAAGGATAATTTTGACCGATGTCCAGTGATCTACTCCTAGATCACTATTGTACTCCCTTGCCAAACTCAGGGCAGGGTATACAATAGGTCTGGTACACAGCATGGCATACTTTATAGAACCTATGGCTGAGGCACAGGGAATGACTTTCATTCTCTCTCTATCTTCTATCATGGTCGGGTTTTGAGTCTTACTCAACTTCACACCTTGTAACACAGGCAAGAACTCCTTCTTTGACTGTTCATTTTGAACTACTTCAAAATCTTGTCAAGGTATGTACTCATTGAAAAACTTATCAAGCGTCTAGATCTATCTCTATAGATCTTGATGCTCAATATGTAAGCAGCTTCACCGAGGTCTTTCTTTGAAAAACTCCTTTCAAACATTCCTTTATGCTTTGCAAAATAATTCTACATTATCTCCGATCAACAATATGTCATTCACATATACTTATCAGAAATGCTGTAGTGCTCCCACTCACTTTCTTGTAAATACAGGCTTCACCGTAAGTCTGTATAAAACTATATGCTTTGATCAACTCATCAAAGCGTATATTCCAACTCCGAGATGCTTGCACCAGTCCATAGATGGATCACTGGAGCTTGCATATTTTGTTAGTACCTTTAGTATTGACAAAATCTTCTGGTTGCATCATATACAACTCTTCTTTAATAAATCCATTAAGGAATGCAGTTTTGTTTATCCATTTGCCAGATTTCATAAAATGCGGCAATTGCTAACATGATTTAGAAAGACTTAAGCATAGATACGAGTGAGAAACTCTCATCATAGTCAACACCTTGAACTTGTCGAAAACCTTTTTGCGACAATTCTAGCTTTGTAGATAGTAACACTACTATGAGCGTCTGTCTTCCTCTTGAAGATCCATTTAATCTCACTGGCTCACCGATCATTGGGCAAGTCAATCAAAGTCCATACTTTATTCTCATACATGGATCTCTTCTCAGATTTCATGGCCTCAAGCCATTTTGCGAAATCTGGGCTCATCATCGCTTCCTCATAGTTTGTAGGCTCGTCATGGTCAAGTAACATGACCTCCAGAACAGGATTACCGTACCACTCTGGTGCGGATCTCACTCTGGTTTACCTACGAGGTTCAGTAGTAACTTGATCTAAAGTTACATGATCATCATCATTAGCTTCCTCACTAATTGGTGTAGTAGTCACAGGAACAGATTTATGTGATGAACTACTTTCCAATAAGGGACCAGGTACAGTTACCTCATCAAGTTCTACTTTCCTCCCACTCACTTCTTTCGAGAGAAACTCCTTCTCTAGAAAGGACCCATTCTCAGCAATGAATATCTTGCCTTCGAATCTGTGATAGAAGGTATACCCAACATTTTCTTTTGGGTATCCTATGAAGACGCATTTCTCCAATTTGGGTTTGAGCTTTTGAGGTTGAAACTTTTTCACATAAGCATTGCAACCTCAAACTTTAAGAAACGACAGCTTAGGTTTCTTGCCAAACCATAGTTCATATGGTGTCATCTCAACGGATTTAGATGGTGCCCTATTTAACGTGAATGTAGCTGTCTCCAATACAAAACCCCAAAACGATAGTGGTAAATCAGTAAGAGACATCATAGATCGCACCATATCTAATAAAGTACGATTACGACGTTCGGACACACCATTACACCGTGGTGTTCCAGGTGGCGTGAGTAGTGAAACTATTTCACATTGTTTTAACTGAAGGCCAAACTTGTAACTCAAATATTTTACTTCTACGATCATATCGTAGAAACTTTTTATTTTTGTTACGATGATTTTCCACTTCACTCTGAAATTCTTTGAACTTTTCAAATGTTTCAGACTTGTGTTTCATCAAGTAGATATACTCATATCTGCTCAAATCATCTGTGAAGATTAGAAAATAATGATACCTGCCGCGAGCCTCAATATTCATCGGACCACATACATCAATATGTATGATTTCCAACAAATCTGTTGCTCGCTCCATTGTTCCGGAGAACGGAGTCTTAGTCATCTTTCCCATGAGGCATGGTTCGCAAGCATCAACTGATTCATAATCAAGTGATTCCAAAAGCCCATCAACATGGATTTTCTTCAAGCGCTTTACACCAATATGACCTAAACGGCACTGCCACAAATAAGTTGCACTATCATTATTAACTTTGCATCTTTTGGCTTCAATATTATGAAAATGTGTATCACCATGATCGAGATCCAACAAACCATTTTCATTGGGTGTATGACCATAGAAGGTTTTATTCATGTAAACAGAACAACAATTATTCTCTAACTTACATGAATAACCGTATTGCAATAAACATGATCCAATTATATTCATGCTCAGTGCAAACACTAAATAACATTTATTTTAGGTTTAACACTAATCCCGAAAGTATAGGGAGTGTGCGATGATGATCATATCAATCTTGGAACCATTTCCAATACACATCCTCACTTCTCCCTTAACTAGTCTTTGTTCATTCTGCAACTCCTGTTTCGAGTTACTATTCTTAGCAACTAAACTAGTATCAAATACTGAGGGGTTGCTATAAACACTAGTAAAGTACACATCAATAACATGTATATCAAATATACCTATGTTCACTTTGCCATCCTTCTGATCCCCCAATTACTTGGGGTAGTTCCGCTTCCAGTGACCAGTCCCTTTGCAGTAGATGCACTTAGTCTCAGGCTTAGGTTCAGACTTGGGCTTCTTCACTCGAGCAACAACTTGCTTGCCGTTCTTCTTGAAGTTCCGTTTGCCCCTTTTCTTGAAACTAGTGGTCTTGTTAATCATCAACACTTGATGCTCTTTCTTGATTTCTACCTTCATTGATTTCATCATCATGAAAAGCTCGGGAATCATTTTCTCCATCCCTTGCATACTATAGTTCATCACGAAGTTCTACTAACTTGGTGATGGTGACTAGAGAATTCTGTCAATCACTATTTTATCTGGAAGATTAACTCCCACTTGATTCAAGCAATTGTAGTACCCAGACAATCTGAGCAGATGCTCACTGCTTGAGCTATTCTCCTCCATCTTTTAGCTATAGAACTTGTTGGAGACTTCATATCTCTCAACTCAGGTATTTGCTTGAAATATTAACTTCAACTCCTGGAACATCTCATATGGTCCATGATGTTCAAAACGTCTTTGAAGTCCCGATTGTAAGCCGTTTAAGTATGGTGCACTAAACTATCAAGTAGTCATCATATTGAGCTAGCCAAACGTTCATAACGACTGCATCTGCTCCTGCAATAGGTCTGTCACCTAGCGGTGCATCAAGGACATAATTCTTCTGTGCAGCTATGAGGAAAATCCTCAGATCACGGATCCAATCCGTATCATTGCTACTAACATCTTTCAACTTAGTTTTCTCTAGGAACATATCAAAAAACATAGGGAAGCAATAACACAAGCTATTGACCTACAACATAGATATGCAAATACTATCAGGACTAAGTTCATGATAAATTAGAATTCAATTAATCATATTACTTAAGAACTCCCACTTAGATAGACATCCCTCTAATAATCTAAGTGATCACGTGATCCATATCAACTAAATCATAACCGATCATCACGTGAAATGGAGTAGTTTTAAATGGTGAACATCATTATGTTGATCATATCTACTATATGATTCACGCTCGACCTTTCGGTCTCCAGTGTTCCGAGGCCATATCTGCATATGCTAGGCTCGTCAGGTTTAACCCGAGTATTTCTGCGTGTGCAAAACTGACTTGCACCCGTTGTAGATGGACATAGAGCTTATCACACCCGATCATCACGTGGTGTCTGGGCACGACGAACTTTGGCAACAGTGCATACTCAGGGAGAACACTTTTACCTTGAAATTTAGTGAGAGATCATCTTATAATGCTACCGTCAATCAAAGCAAGATAAGATGCATAAAAGATAAACATCACATGCAATCAATACAAGTGATATGATATGGCCACCATCATCTTGTGCTTGTGATCTCCATCTCCGAAGCATCGTCATGATTACCATCGTCACCGGCGCGACACCTTGATCTCCATTGTAGCCTCGTTGTCGTCTCGCCAATCTTATGCTTCTACGACTATCTCTACCGCTTAGTGATAAAGTAAAGCATTACAGGGCGATTGCATTGCATATAATAAAGTGACAACCATATGGCTCCTGCCAGTTGCCGATAACTCGGTTACAAAACATGATCATCTCATACAATAAAATCTAGCATCATGTCTTGACCATATCACATCACAACATGCCCTACAAAAACAAGTTAGACGTCCTCTACTTTGTTGTTGCAATTTTTACGTGGCTGCTACGGGCTGAGCAAGAACCGTTCTTACCTACGCATCAAAACCACAACGATAGTTCGTCAAGTTAGTGCTGTTTAAACCTTCTCAAGGACCGGGCGTAGCCATACTCGGTTCAACTAAAGTTGGAGAAACTGACACCCGCTAATTACCTGTGTGCATAGCACGGCGGTAAAACCAGTCTCGCGTAAGCGTACGCGTAATGTCGGTCCGGGCCGCTTCATCCAACAATACCGCTGAACCAAAGTGTGACATGCTGGTAAGTAGTATGACTTATATCGCCCACAACTCACTTGTGTTCTACTCGTGCATATTACATCAACGCATAAAACCTGGCTCGGATGCCACTGTTGGGGAACGTAGTAATTTCAAAAAAATTCCTACGCACACGCAAGATCATGGTGATGCATAGCAACGAGAGGGGAGAGTGTTGTCCACGTACCCTCGTAGACCGAAAGCGGAAGCGTTAGCACAACGCGGTTGATGTAGTCGTATGTCTCAACGATCCGACCAATCAAGTACCGAACGCAGGGCACCTCTGAGTTCTGCACACGTTCAACTCGATGACGTCCCTCGAACTCCGATCCAGCCGAGTGTTGAGGGAGAGTTTCATCAGCACGACGGCGTGGCGACGATGTTGATGTTCTACCGACGCAGGGTTTCGCCTAAGCACCACTACGATATGAGCGAGGTGGATTATGGTGGAGGGGGGCACCGCACACGGCTAAGAGATCCAAGCGATCAATTGTTGTGTCTATGGGGTGCCTCTGGCCACGTATATAAAGGAGCGGAGGAGGGGAGGGGCCGGCCCTCTCTATGGCGCGCCCTAGGGGAGTCCTATTCCCACCAGGAGTAGGATTCCCCCTTTCCTAGTAGAACTCGGAGCCCTTCCAAGTAGTAGGAGTAGGAGGGAAGGAAGCGGTGCCCCCTCCCTAGTCCAATTCGGACCAGCCCATGGGGAGGGGTGCGGCCACCCTTTGAGGCCTTTCTCTCCTTTACCGTATGTCCCATTAAGGCCAAATACGAATTCCCGTAACTCCCCGGTACTTCTGAAAATATCCGAATCACTCGGAACCTTTCCGATGTCCGAATATAGTCGTCCAATATATCGATCTTTACGTCTCGACCATTTCGAGACTCCTCGTCATGTCCTCGATCTCATCCGGGACTTCAAACTCCTTCGGTACATCAAAACACATAAACTCATAATATAACCGTCATCGAACTTTAAGCGTGCGGACCCTACAGGTTCGAGAACTATGTAGACATGACCGAGACACATCTCCGGTCAATAACCAATAGCGGAACCTGGATGCTCATATTGGCTCCTACATATTCTACGAAGATCTTTATCGGTCAAACCGCATAACAACATACGTTGTTCCCTTTGTCATCGGTATGTTACTTGCCCGAGATTCGATCGTCGGTATCTCAATACCTAGTTCAATCTCGTTACCGGCAAGTCTCTTTACTCGTTCCGTAATACATCATCCCACAACTAACTCATTAGTTGCAATGCTTGCAAGGCTTATAGTGATGTGCATTACCGAGTGGGCCCAGAGATAGCTCTGCGACAATCAGAGTGACAAATCCTAATCTCGAAATACGCTAACCCAACAAGTACCTTCAGAGACACCTGTAGAGCACCTTTATAATCACCCAGTTACGCTGTGACGGTTGGTGGCACACAAAGTGTTCCTCAGGTAAACGGGAGTTGCATAATCTCATAGTCATAGGAACATGTATAAGTCATGAAGAAAGCAATAGCAACAAACTAAACGATCAAGTGCTAAGCTAACGGAATGGGTCAAGTCAATCACATCATTCTCCTAATGATGTGATCCCGTTAATCAAATGACAACTCATGTGTATGGTTAGGAAACATAACCATCTTTGATCAACAAGCTAGTCAAGTAGAGGCATACTGGTGACACTCTGTTTGTCTATGTATTCACACATGTATTATGTTTCCGGTTAATACAATTCTAGCATGAATAATAAACATTTATCATGATATAAGGAAATAAATAATAACTTTATTATTGCTTCTAGGGCATATTTCCTTCAATAGATATGTTGGAGACGTATCACGTCCGACCCTCATTCTCCCTCTCAACTCTCTCCCGACGCCACAACGCCGTCACCTCCCACCACTGGAAGAGATCACCCGCGCTCCTGCTGCTCCTCCATCGAGGTATCTCCTCGCTCCCTCCTCATCCTCCTCCCACCTCTCTTCATCCCTCTCCCTCCCTCCCGCCTCCTCCCTCTCCGACCTGCCTCGTTTGTCCTCCTCCATCTCCCTCCCTCCAATCCCTCCCTCCCTACCTCGTTCATCCTCCTCCTCCCTTCCTCCTGCCTCCTCCCTCCCAATCACCTCCCTCCTTGCCTCGTCCTCCTCCTCCCTCCACCTCCCTGATATGTCTCGAACGTATCTATAATTTTTGATTGTTCCATGCTATTATATTATCTGTTTTGGATGTTAATGGGATTTATTTTACACTTTTATATTATTTTTGGGACTAACCTATTAACCGGAGGCCCAGCCCAAATTGCTATTTTTTGCCTATTTCAGTGTTTCGTAGAAAAGGAATATCAAACGGAGTCCAAACGGAATGAAACCTTCGGGAACGTGATTTTTGGAACAAACGTGATCCAGAGGACTTGGAGTGGACGTCAAGCAATCAACGAGGCGGCCACGAGGTAGGGGGTGCACCCTCCCCCCTCATAGCTCCACAGATCCACTTCTTCCTCCTATATATGTTCACATACCCCGCAAACATCTAGGAGCACCACGTAACCCTATTTCCACCGCCGCAACCTTCTGTACCCAAGAGATCCCATATTGGGGCCTTTTCTGGAGCTTCGCCGGAGGGGGCATCGATCATGGAGGGCCTCTACATCAACTCCATGGCCTCTCCGATGATGTGTGAGTAGTTTACTTCAGACCTACGGGTCCATAGCTAGTAGGTAGATGGCTTCTTCTCTCTCTTTGGATCTCAATACAAAGTTCTCCTTGATTCTCTTGGAGATCTATTCGATGTAACTCTTCTTTTTGCGGTGTGTTTGTCGAGATCCGATGAATTGTGGGTTTATGATCCAGATTAGCCAAGAACGATATTTGAATCTTCTCTGAATTCTTTTATGTAAGATTGGTTTATCTTTGCAAGTCTCTTCGAATTATCAGTTTGGTTTGGCCTACTAGATTGATCTTTCTTGCAATGGGAGAAGTGCTTAGCTTTGGGTTCAATCTTGCGGTGCTCGATCCCAGTGACAGAAAGGGAAACGACATGTATTGTATTGTTGCCATCGAGGATAAAAAGATGGGGTTTATATCATATTGCATGAGTTTATCCCTCTACATCATGTCATCTTGCTTAAGGCATTACTCTTTTCTTATGAACTTAATACTTTAGATGCATGCTGGATAGCAGCCGATGTGTGGAGTAATAGTAGTAGATGCAGGCAGGAGTCTATCTACTTGTCGCGGACGTGATGCCTATATACATGATCATGCCTAGATATTCTCATAATTATTTGCTTTTCTATCAATTGCTTGACAGTAATTTGTTCACCCACCGTAATACTTATGCTATCTTGAGAGAAGCCACTAGTGAAGCCTATGGCCCCCGGGTCTATTTTCCATCATACAAGTTTCCAATCTATTTTATTTTGCAATCTTTACTCTCAATCTATATCATAAAAATACCAAAAATACTTATCTTATTATTATCATCTCTATCAGATCTCACTCTTGCAAGTGGCTGTGAAGGGATTGACAACCCCTTTATCGCGTTGGTTGCGAGGTTCTTATTTGTTTGTGTAGGTACGAGATGACTCGCGCGTGGTTTCCTACTTGATTGATACATTGGTTCTCAAAAACTAAGGGAAATACTTACGTTGCTTTACTGCACCACCCTTTCCTCTTCAAGGGAAAACCAATGCAGTGCTCAAGAGGTAGCAAGAAGGATTTTTGGCGCCATTGCCGGGGAGATCTACGCCAAGTCAAGACATACCAAGTACCCATCACAACTCTTATCCCTCGCATTACATTATTTGCCATTGGCCTCTCGTTTTCCTCTCCCCCACTTCACACTTGCCGTTTTATTCGCCCTCCTTTTCCGTTCGCCTCTTTTTCGCTTGCTTCGTCGTTATGGCTAGTCCTTTATCTACTCCTCTGTCTCCCAATTTTGAAGTTCTCCACTTCAAACAAAGACAAGGAGAAAATTTAAAAGATGCTTGGTATGGGATGACAAAATCTTATCATTATTGCACTATAGAGGGAGACTCTAAGATTTTACTTCATAATTTTTATATTGGGCTCACCATACCCCATAGGCAACTCCTTGATTTTGTCGTCAAGGGGAATTTTATTGATATTGATCCTAGTGTTGCTTATGAAATTATAGAAGGGATAGTAGGAATAATTCCCCCACAAAAGGGACCATCTCCTGAGGGAACCCAAATCTTAGAGAAATTATGCGAATTGCAAAAATCTATTGAGCCTCTTAAAAATGTTGGAGGGAACCTTCACCGCATGAATACATTGATTACACTTTGCAATAAGCGGTTGGATGCTCTAGATCTAAAAATATCCGAGTATGAAGGGAAACGTAAGGAACCTCCTGGATTTGAGAATAACTCCATTAAAAAGATAAATACCAAAGATGATAATACCTAGACCTATCCTTGCTTTTATGCCTAGCTAAGGGCGTTAAACGATAGCGCTTATTGGGAGGCTACCCAATTTTATTTTTATTCCTTGCTTTTTGCTCCTGTTTAGTTATAAATAATTTATCTAGCCTGTGTTTTGATTGTGTTTTTTGTGTTTAATTAGTGTTTGTGCCAAGTAGAACCGTTGGGAAGACTTGGGAAGAGTCTTTTTGATCCTACTGTAAAAAAAGAAACTTTAGCGCTCGCGAGAATTGATGCCATTTTTTATTGGAGAGTGCAATTTAGTTAAATCTTTTTGAAGATGATTAATAGATAAATTCCTCACGCCCAGAAATTTATTTTAGAATTTTTGGGGTTCCAGAAGTGTTTGAAACCTACAGATTACAACAGACTGTTCTGTTTTTGACAGATTCTGTTTTTCGTGTGTTGTTTGCTTATTTTGATGAATCTATGGCTAGTAATAGAGTTTATGAACCATAGAAAAGTTGGAATACAGTAGGTTTAACATCAATATAAAAAAAGAATGAGTTCATTACAGTACCTTGAAGTGGTGGTTTGTTTTATTTTACTAACGGAGCTCACGAAGATTTTCTTTTAAGTTTTGTGTTGTGAAGTTTTCAAGTTTTGGGTAAGGATTTGATGGATTATGGAACAAGGAGTGGAAAGAGCCTAATCTTGGGGATGCCCAAGGCACCCCAAGGTAAAATCCAAGGACACCAAAAAGCCTAAGGTTGGGGATGCCCCGGAAGGCATCCCCTCTTTCGTCTTCGTCTATTGGTAACTTTACTTGGAGCTATATTTTTATTTGCCACATGATATGTGTTTTGCTTGGAGCGTCTTGTAGGATTTGAGTCTTTTCTTTCTAGTTTACCACAATCATCCTTGATGTACACACCTTTTGGGAGAGACACACATGGATTGGAATTTATTAGAATACTCTCTGTGCTTCACTTATATCTTTTGAGCTATATAGTTTTTTTTTGCTCTAGTGCTTCACTTATATCTTTTAGAGCACAGCGGTGTGCTACCTCTTGAGCATTGCGTTGGTTTTCCTAGAAGAGGAAGGGATGATGCAGCAAAGTAGCGTAAGTATTTCCCTCAATTTTTGAGAATCAAGGTATCAATCCAGTAGGAGGCTACGCGCGAGTCCCTCGTACCTGCACAAAACAAATAAATCCACGCAACCAACGCGAATAGGGGTTGTCAATCCCTACACGGCCACTTACGAGAGTGAGATCTGATAGATATGATAATATAATATTTTTGGTATTTTTGTGATAAAGATGCAATGTAAAATAAAGGCAAAGTAAAAAGCAAAGGAAATAACTAAGTAGTAGGAGATTAATATGATAAACATAGACCCGGGGGCCATAGGTTTCACTAGTGGCTTCTCTCGAGAGCATAAGTATTCTACGGTGGGTGAACAAATTACTGTTGAGCAATTGACAGAATTGAGCATAGTTATGAGAATATCTAGGTATGATCATGTATATAGGCATCACGTCCGAGACAAGTAGACCGACTCCTGCCTGCATCTACTACTATTACTCCACTCATCGACCGCTATCCAGCATGCATCTAGAGTATTAAGTTAAAAACAGAGTAACGCCTTTATCAAGATGACAAGATGTAGAGGGATAGACTCATGCAATATGATGAAAACCCCATCTTGTTATCCTCGATGGAAACAATACAATACGTGCCTTGCTGCCCCTACTGTCACTGGGAAAGGACACCGCAAGATTGAACCCAAAGCTAAGCATTTCTCCCATTGCAAGAAAGATCAATCTAGTAGGCCAAACCAAACTGATAATTCGAAGAGACTTGCAAAGATAACCAATCATACATAAAAGAATTCAGAGAAGATTCAAATATTATTCATAGATAGATTGATCCTAAACCCACAATTCATCGGTCTCAACAAACACACCGCAAAAAGAAGATTACATCGAATAGTTCTCCACAAGAGAGGGGGAGAACATTGTATTGAGATCCAAAAAGAGAGAAGAAGCCATATAGCTAATAACTATGGCCCCGTAGGTCTGAGGTGAACTACTCACACTTCATCGGAGAGGCTATGGTGTTGATGTAGAAGCCCTCCGTGATCGATGCCCCCTCTGGCGGAGCTCTGGAACAGGCCCCAAGATGGGATCTCATGGATACAAAAAGGTGCGGCAGTGGAATTAGGTTTTTGGCTACGGATCTGATCGTCTGGGGGTACGTAGGTATATATAAGAGGAAGGAGTACGTCGGTGGAGCAAATGGGGGCCCACAAGGGTGGAGGGCGCGCCTGGGGGGTAGGCGCGCCCCTACCTCGTGGCCTCCTCTTTTGTGTCTTGACGTAGGGTCCAAGTCTCCTAGGTCTTGTTCGTTAAGAAAATCACGTCCCCGAAGGTTTCATTCCGTTTGGACTCCATTTGATATTCCTTTTCTTCGAAACCCTAAAACAGGCAAAAAACAACAATTATGGGTTGGGCCTCCGGTAATAGGTTAGTCCCAAAAATAATATAAAAGTGGATAATAAAGCCCAATAATGTCCAAAACAGTAGATAATATAGCATGGAGCAATCAAAAATTATAGATACGTTGGAGACGTTTCATGGTGGTTCTACTTTATAGAAATAATTGTTCTCTCATGCTTCACTTATATCATTTTGAGAGTCCTTTAGAACAGCATGGTAATTCACTTTGGTTATAAATTTTAAATGCTAAGAGAAGTTGGATGCTTGGTAGATGGTTTTGACATATAAAGGTGGTAATATTAGAAGTGTGCAAGTTGAGTAATTGTGAAATTGATGAATACTTGTGTTGAAGTTGGCAAGTCCCGTAGCATGCACGTATGGTGAACGTTATGTGACAAATTTGAAGCATGGGGTGTTCTTTGATTGCTTTCCTTATGAGTGGCGGTCGGGGACGAGCGATGGTCTTTTCCTACCAATCTATCCCCCTAGGAGCATGCGCATAGTGCTTGGTTTTGATGACTTGTAGATTTTTGCAATAAGTATGTGAGTTCTTTATGAGTAATGTTGAGTCCTGGATTATACGCACTCTTGCCCTTCCAATATTGCTAGCCTCTTCGGTACCTTGCATTGCCCTTTCTCACCTTGAGAGTTGGTGCAAACTTCGTCGGTGCATCCAAACCCCATGATATGATACACTCTATCACACATAAGCCTCCTTATATCTTCCTCAAAACAGCCACCATACCTACCTATTATGGCATTTCCATAGCCATTCCGAGATATATTGCCATGCAAATTTCCACCATTCCATTTATTATGACACACATCATCATTGTCATATTGCTTTGCATGATCATGTAGTTGACATCGTATCTGTGGCAAAGCCACCGTTCATAATTTTTTCATACATGTCACTCTTGATTCATCGCAATCCCGGTACACCATCGAAGGCATTCACATAGAGTCATATTTTGTTCTAAGTATCGAGTTGTAATTATTGAGTTGTAAGAAAATAAAAGTGTGATGATCATCATTAGAGCATTGTCCCATGTGAGGAAAGGATGATGGAGACTATGATTCCCCCACAAGTCGGGATGAGACTCCGGACGAAAAAAAGAAAGAAAAGATGCCAAAAAAAAAGAAGTCCCGAAATAATAATAATAATAATAATAATAAATGAGAGAAAAAGAGAGAAGGGACAATGTTACTATCCTTTTTCCACAGTTGTGCTTCAAAGTAGCACCATGATCTTCATGATAGAGAGTCTCTTATTTTGTCACTTTCATATACTAGTGGGAATTTTTCATTGTAGAACTTGGTTTGTATATTTCAATGATGGGTTTCTGATGTCTACTACACAACCTTCTTCTTGTAGACGTTGTTGGGCCTCCAAGTGCAGAGGTTTGTAGGACAGTAGCAAATTTCCCTCAAGTGGATGACCTAAGGTTTATCAATCCGTAGGAAGCGTAGGATGAAGAGGGTCTCTCTCAAGCAGCCCTGCAACCAAATAACAAAGAGTCTCTTGTGTCCCCAACACACCCAATACAATGGCAAATTGTATAGGTGCACTAGTTCGGCGAAGAGATAGTGATACAAGTGGTATATGGATAATAGATATGGGTATTTGTAATCTGAAATTATAAAAACAGCAAGGTAAGGAATGATAAAAGTGAGCGTAAATGGTATTGCAATGATAGGAAATAAGGCCTAGGGTTCATACTTTCACTAGTGTAAGTCCTCTCAACAATACTAACATAATTGGATCATAAAACTATCCCTCAACATGCAACAAAGAGTCACTCCAAAGTCACTAATAGAGGAGAACGAACGAAGAGATTATGGTAGGGTATGAAACCACCTCAAAGTTATTCTTTCCAATGAATCCGTTGGGCTATTCCTATAGGTGTCACAAACAGCCCTAGAGTTCGTACTAGAATAACACCTTAAGATACAAATCAACCAAAACCCTAATGTCACCTAGATACTCCAATGTCACCTCAAGTATCCGTGGGTATGATTTTCCGATATGCATCACACAATCTCAGATTCATCTATCCAACCAACACAAAGGACCTCAAAGAGTGCCCCAAAGTTCTACCAGAGAATCGCGACAAAAACGTGTGCCAACCCCTATGCATAGGTTCATGGGCGGAACCCGCAAATTGATCACCAAAACATACATCAAGTGAATCACGTGATATCCCATTGTCACCACAGATATCCACAGCAAGACATACATCAAGTGTTCTCAAATCTTTAAAGACTCAATCCGATAAGATTACTTCAAAGGGGAAACTCAATTCATTACAAGAGAGTAGAGGGGGAGGAGAAACATAAGATCCAACTATAATAGCAAAGTTCGCGATACATCAAGATTGTGCCAAATCAAGAACACGAGAGAGAGAGAGAGAGATCAAACACATAGCTACTGGTACATACCCTCAGCCCCGAGGGAGAGCTACTCCCTCATCGTCATGGAGAGCACCGGGATGATGAAGATGGCCACGGAAGAGGGATTGCCCCCTCCGACAGGGTGCCGGAATGGGTCTAGATTGGCTTTCGGTGGCTACGGAGGCTTCTGGCGGTGGAACTCCTGATCTATTGTTCATTCTGGAAGTTTTAGGGTACAATGATATATATATATGGGTGCAGGAAGTACGTCGGAGGAGCCACGGGGGCCCCACGAGGCAGGGGGGCGCGCCCTGGGGGGCCCCACCCTCGTGAGCACCTCCCGTATCTCCTGACGTGGAGTCCAAGTCTATCTGGTGGCTTTCGTTCCAAAAATAACTTCTCCAGTTCATTTCGTTCCGTTTCGACTCTGTTTGATATTCCTTTTCTTCGAAACACTAAAATAGGCATAAAACAACAAATCTGGGCTGGGCCTCCGGTTAATAGGTTAGTCCCAAAAATAATATAAAAGTGTAAAATAAAGCCCAATATTGCCTAAAATAGTAGATAATATAGCATGGAGCAATCAAAAATTATAGATACGTTGGAGACGTATCGGCTTCCTCAAATGCCCTATGTCTTCGTGAGCAAGCGAGTTGGATGCACACCCACTTAGTTTTCTTTGATGAGCTTTCATATATTTATAGCTCTAGTGCATCTGTTGCATGGCAATCCCTACTCCTTGCATTGACATCAATCGGTGGGCATCTCCATAGCCCATTGATTATCCGCGTCAATGTGAGATTTTCTCCCTTTTGTCTTCTCACAAAACCTCAATCATCATATTCTATTCCACACATAGTGCTATGTCCATGCCCCGCGCTCATATATTGCGTAAAAGTTGAAAGAGTTTGAAAAAGCTAAGTATGAAACAATTGCTTGGCTTGTCATCGGGGTTGTGCATGATGAGAGCATTTTGTGTGACGAAAATGAAGCATGGAAAAACTATATGACTTTGTAGGGATAAGTTTTCTTTGGCTATGGTATTTTGATAAGACATAATTGCTTGATTAGCATACTTGGAGTATTACTATTTTTATGTGAACAATAAACTTTTATCTTGAATCTTTTGGATCTGAACATTCATGCCACAATAGAGGAAAATACATTGCAGAATATTCTAGAAAGCATTCCACATCAAAAATTATGTTTTTATCATTTACCTACTCGAGGACGAGCAGGAATTAAGCTTGGGGATGCTGATACGTCTCCAACGTATCTATAATTTTTGATTGTTCCATGCTATTATATTATCTGTTTTGGATGTTAATGGGCTTTATTTTACACTTTTATATTATTTTTGGGACTAACCTAGTAACTGGAGGCCCAGCCCAAATTGCTGTTTTTTTGCCTATTTCAGTGTTTCGTACAGAAGGAATATCAAATGGAGTCCAAACTGAATGAAACATTTGGGAACATGATTTTTGGAACAAACGTGATCCAGAGGACTTGGAGTGGACGTCAAGCAATCAACGAGGCGGACACGAGACAGGGGGTGCGCCTACCCCCTAGGCATGCCCTCCCCCCTCGTGGGCCCCTCGTAGCTCCACCAACCTACTTCTTCCTCCTATATATGTTCACATACCCCGCAAACATCCAGGAGCACCACGAGACCCTGTTTCCACCACCGCAACCTTCTTTACCCAAGAGATCCCATCTTGAGGCCTTTTCCAGAGCTCCGCCGGAGGGGGCATCGTTCACGGAGGGCCTCTACATCAACTCCATGGCCTCTCTGATGATGTGTGAGTAGTTTACTTCAGACCTACGGGTCCATGGCTAGTAGCTATATGGCTTCTTCTCTCTATTTGGATCTCAATACAAAGTTCTCCTCGATTCTCTTGGAGATCTATTCGATGTAACTCTTCTTTTTGCGGTGTGTTTGTCGAGATCCAATGAATTGTGGGTTTATGATCCAGATTATATATGAACAATATTTGAATCTTCTCTGAATTATTTTATGTATGATTGGTTTATCTTTGCAAGTCTCTTCGAATTATCAGTTTGGTTTGGCCTACTAGATTGATCTTTCTTGCAATGGGAGAAGTGCTTAACTTTGGGTTCAATCTTGCGGTGCTCGATCCCAGTAAAAAAAGGGAAATGACACATATTGTATTGTTGCCATCGAGGATAAAAAGATGGGGTTTATATCATATTGCATGAGTTTATCCCTCTACATCATGTCATCTTGCTTAAGGCGTTACTCTGTTCTTATGAACTTAATACTCTAGATGCATGCTGGATAGCGGTCGATGTGTGGAGTAATAGTAGTAGATGTAGGCAGGAGTCGGTCTACTTGTCGCGGACGTGATGCCTATATACATGATCATGCCTAGATATTCTCATAATTATTCGCTTTTCTATCAATTGCTCGACAGTAATTTGTTCACCCACTGTAATACTTATTCTATCTTGAGAGAAGCCACTAGTGAAAACTATGGCCCCTGGGTCTATTTTCCATCGTACAAGTTTCCAATCTATTTTATTATGCAATCTTTACTTTCAATCTATATCATAAAAATACCAAAAATACTTATCTTATTATTATCATCTCTATCAGATCTCACTCTTGCAAGTGGCCGTGAAGGGATTGACAACCCCTTTATCGCGTTGGTTGCGAGGTTCTTATTTGTTTGTGTAGGTACGAGGTGACTCATGCGTGGTCTCCTACTGGATTGATACCTTGGTTCTCAAAAACTGAGGGAAATACTTATGCTGCTTTACTGCACCACCCTTTCCTCTTCAAGGGAAAACCAACGGAGTGCTCAAGAGGTAGCACTCCCTACCTCCCTCGCTCGTCCCTCCCTGATCCTCCCTTGAATTTTTCAAAAAAAAATTAGTAACAGAAATTAGTTAACTTAATACTTTATACTTTCTACTTTACTTAATTAGTTAAAAAATTAGTTGGTAGAAACATGTATTGGACACTTAGTTGTTAGAGATTATAACAAGTAATAGAAATTTTTATGTGTAAAAAAGTTTCAATATAGAAATGTATTGGAATGATATATGAGAAATTTTTAGGTATCACATTTAGTAATAGAAGTTTGTTGTAAGAAAATTTAGGTATAGCAATCATAGTAATAGAAATTTTTAGTAAGTGTTGAATAGAGTAGAACTAGGGTATTTAGTTATGCCAAATTTAAAGAGAGAGAGAGACCTAGTTTGTACATTGAACCATTGTGAATGAGCGCCAAGTTTGAATGGTCATGTGTTTATGCTCATGTGTGGCTAATGTCTACTACACAACCTTCTTCTTGTAGACGTTGTTGGGCCTCCAAGTGCAGAGGTTTGTAGGGCAGTAGCAAATTTCCCTCAAGTGGATGACCTAAGGTTTATCAATCCATGGGAGGCATAGGATGAAGATGGTCTCTCTCAAACAACCCTACAACCAAATAACAAAGAGTCTCTTGTGTCCCCAACACACCCAATACAATGGTAAATTGTATAGGTGCACTAGTTCGGCGAAGAGATGGTGATACAAGTGCAATATGGATGGTAGATATAGGTTTTTGTAATCTGAAAATATAAAAACAGCAAGGTAACTAATGATAAAAGTGAGCACAAACGGTATGGAAACGCTGGGAAACAAGGCCTAGGGTTCATACTTTCACTAGCGCAAGTTCTCTCAAAAATAATAACATAATTGGATCATATAACTATCCCTCAACATGCAATAAAGAGTCACTCCAAAGTCACTAATAGCGGAGAACAAACGAAGAGATTATGGTAGGGTACGAAACCACCTCAAAGTTATTCTTTCTGATCAATCTATTCAATAGTTCGTACTAGAATAACACCTTAAGACACAAATCAACCAAAACCCTAATGTCACCTAGATACTCCAATGTCACCTCAAGTATCCGTCGGTATGATTATATGATATGCATCACACAATCTCAGATTCATCTATTCAACCAACACAAAGAACTTCAAAGAGTGCCCCAAAGTTTCTACCAGAGAGTCAAGATGAAAACGTGTGCCAACCCCTATGCATAAGTTCACGAGGTCACGAAACTCACAAGTTGATGACCAGAACATACATCAAGTGGATCACGTGATATCCCATTGTCACCATAGATAAGCACATGCAAGACATACATCAAGTGTTCTCAAATCCTTAAAGACTCAATCCGATAAGATAACTTCAAAGGGAAAACTCAATTCATCACAAGAGAGTAGAGGGGGAGAAACATCATAAGATCCAACTATAATAGCAAAGCTCGTGATACATCAACATCGTACCACCTCAAGAATATGAGAGAGAGAGAGAGAGATCAAACACATAGCTACTCGTACATACCCTCAGCCCTGAGGGAGAACTACTCCCTCCTCGTCATGGAGAGTGCTGGGATGATGAAGATGGCAACCGGAGAGGGATTCACCCCCTCCGGCAGGGTGCCGGAACGGGTCTAGATTGGTTTTTGGAGGCTACAGAGGCTTGCGGTGGCGGAACTCCTGATCTATTCTGCTCCTCGATGTTTTTAGGGTATATTGATATATATATATATATATATATATATATATATATATATATATATATATATAGGTGAAAGAAGTCGGTCAGGGGAGCCACGAGGGTGGGGGCGCGCCTCCCTGCCTCGTGGCTTCCTCGAAGCTTCCCTGACGTCTACTCCAAGTCTCCTAGATTGCTTCCATTCCAAAAGTAACTCTCCCAAAGGTATCATTCCGTTTGGACTCCGTTTGATATTCCTTTTCTTCGAAACACTGAAATAGGCAAGAAAACAGCAATTCGGGCTGGGCCTCTGGTTAATAGGTTAGTCCCAAAAATAATATAAAAGTGTTTAGTAAAGCCCATAAACATCCAAAACAGATAATATAATAGCATGAATACTTCATAAATTATAGATACGTTAGAGACGTATCAGCATCCCCAAGCTTAATTCCTACTCGTCCTCGAGTAGGTAAATGATAAAAGAAATAATTTATGAAGTGTGAATGCTAGCTGGTGCAGAAGTTTGATCAATGATAATTTCAATCACCTTTTCTAGCATCATTATATATCATAACAGTAGCTCAACTCATAGGACTTCTCACGATCAAGTAACAAGCTATTCACATGTTAAAGTATAGATCATAAACTTTCTTGAAAACTAACAAACCGTGTTATTAGTCATCAAACAATTACAATTCATCTTATTTTCAGGAAGGGTCTATGTCAGAGCTTTGATTCAGCAAACTTCACATACTCAACTATCATTTAGTCTTTCACAATTGCTAACACTCACGTGATATTTATGGGTCCAAAGTTTTAATCATACACAGAGAAAGATAGGGGCTTATAGATTCACCTCCCAACCTTTTATCTCAAGGGTAATGTCAACAATAATAGTTCATGACGCCTTACATCCAATTGGATATATATATATATATATATATATATATATATATATATATATGTATATATATATATATCAGGATCTTTCCAACACAATGTGCTTGCCAAAGGATAAAATGTAAAAAGGAAAGGTGAAGATCACCACGACTCTTGCATAAGGTATAAGACAAGAATAAAAGATAGGCCCTTCGCAGAGGGAAGTAGAGGTTGTCATGCGCTTTTATAGTTGGATGCACAAAATCTTAATGTGAAAGAACGTCACTTTATATTGCCACTTGTGATAGGGACCTTTATTATGCAGTCCGTCGCTTTTATTACTTCCACATCACAAGATCGTATAAAGCTTATTTTCTCCACACTAATGGATTATACATATTTAGAGAGCAATTTTTATTGCATGCACCGATGACAACTTACTTGAAGGATCTTACTCAATCCATAGGTAGGTATGGTGGCCTCTCGTGGCAATACTGGTTTAAGGGATGTTTGGAAGCACAAGTAGTATCTCTACTTGGTACAAAGAATTTGGCTAGCATGAGGGGGAAAGGCAAGCTCAACATGATGGATGATCCATGACAATAGACTTTATTTCAGATATAAGAAAACATAACCCATTACGTTGTCTTCCTTGTCCAACATCAACCTTTTAACATGTCATACTTTAATGAGTGCTCACAATTACAAAAGATGTCCAAGATAGTATATTTATATGTGAAATCTCTCTTCCTTCAATATTTTTTCATGAATTGTTCAAGTGACCAATACAATGTTTGCTAACCTTCAATAAATTTACCACCTCTACTTCTTATATGTGAAGTCATTACTCCCCATGGAATAAGTATATGAAACATATATAAATTTCAGATTTATGATATTCGCTCATTCAACTATTTACTCATAGGATATAAGTGAAGCACACGAGTAAATGACAAACTACTCCAAAAATATATAAGTGAAGATCAATGAGTAGTTAAATAATTATTTAGTTACGTGAAGACTCTCCCATTTAATAATTTTAGTCTTGATATTTTATTCAAACAGCAAGCAAAACAAAATAAAATGACATTCTAAGAATAGCAAACATCACGTGAAGAAGCAAAAACTTAGGATCAACCGATACTAACCGATAGTTGTCGAAGAAGAAAGGTGGGATGCCAACCGGGGCATCCCCAACCTTAGACGCTTGAGAATTCTTGAAATATTATCTTGGGATGCCTTGGGCATCCCCAAGATTTAGCATTTGTGTCTCCTTAATTCCTTTCATATCGCGGTTTCCCTAAATCTTAAAAGCTCCATCCACACAAAACTTTACAAGAACTTGTGAGATAGGTTAGCATAAGTCCATGAAAAACCCTATCATTCTCTACTGTAGAAAATCACTAAAATTATTATTTAACATTGAACACTAAATGCCTCTGCATATTTAAAAGTCCTATCCTATAATAGAATCATTAAACAAGCAATCATATGCAAACAATGCCAACATAACAGCAATCTGTCTAAACAGGACAGTCTGTAAAGAATGCAGCGAGATCCATACTTTCCTAGCACAAAAAATTATGAAAGAAAATTCACACTGTAGTAAATTTATCAGATCTTATTATGCAAAAGGTTTCAACATTTTATCACATTCTTACTTTTCTAGGGAATTTTTGCAACAGCGGTAAACTTTCTGTTTTCAAACAGCAACATGTAGACTTGTAAAATAGGCATAGTAAAGGCTATCAATGCCTCTTTTATTGAAATAAAAGATGAAAAACATTGTTCTAAATAAAATAAATCAAATACTAACAAAATAAATTGATGCTCCAAGCAAAACACATATCATGTGGTGAATAAAAATATAGCTCCAAGTAAAGTTACCGATGAACGAAGACGAAAGAGGGGATGCCTTCCGGGGCATCCCCAAGCTTAGGCTCTTGGTTGTCCTTGAATATTACCTTGGGGTGCCTTGGGAATACCCAAGATTAGGCTCTTGCCACTCCTTATTCCATAGTCCATCGAATCTTTACCCAAAACATGAAAACTTCACAACACAAAACTTAACAAAAAAACTCGTGAGCTCCGTTAGTAAAAGAAAACAAACCACCACTTCAAGGTACTGTAATTAACTAATTCTATATTTATATTGGTGTTAAACCTACTGTATTCTAACTTTTATATGGTTCATCAACTCTATTACTAGCCATAGATTCATCAAAATAAGCAAACAACACACGAAAAACAGAATCTGTCAAAAACAGAACAGTCTGTAGTAATCTGTAGGTTTCGAATACTTATGGAACCCAAAAATTATAAAATAAATTGCTGGACGTGAGTAATTTATCTATTAATCATCTGAAAAAAAGAATTAACTAAATATCACTCTCCATTAAAAAATGACAGCAAATCTCGTGAGCGCTAAAGTTTCTGTTTTTTTACAGCAAGATCGCAAAGACTTCCCCAAGTCTTCCCAAAGGTTCTACTTGGCACAAACAGTATTAAAAGCATAAAACCACATATAACCAGAGTCTAGATGAATTATTTATTACTAAATAAGAGCACAAAGCAAAGAAAAAAATAAAATTGGGTTGCCTCCCAATCAAGCGCTATCGTTTAACGCCCCTAGCTAGGTGCATGATGATTTCAATGATGCTCACATAAAAGATAAGAACTGAAACATAAAGAGAGCATCATGAAGAATATGACTAGCACATTTAAGTCTAACCCACTTCCTATGCATAGGGATTTTGTGAGCAAACAATTTATGGGAACAATAATCAACTAGCATAGGAAGGCAAAACAAGCATAACTTTACAACTTTAAGCACACAGAGAGGAAACTTGATATTATTGCAATTCCTACAAGCATGTGTTCCTCCCTCATAATAATTTTCAGTAGCATCATGAATGAATTCAACAATATAACTATCACATAAAGCATTATTTCATGATCTACAAGCATAGAAATTTTATTACTCTCCACATAAGCAAAATTCTTCTCGTTCGGAATAGTGGGAGTATCAGAAGAGACTCGAATACTATAAATTGTTTCCACATCAAAAGAGTAATGTTCAGAAAAGGGTAATCATAATCATGAAAAGTTTTATAATTATAATCATCACTACTTTTTATAGCATATGTATCATCACAATAATTATCGTAAGTAGCAACTTTGTTCTCATCATAATCGATTGAAACCTCTTCCAAGATAGTGGAATCATTACTAAATAAAGTCATGACCTCCCCAAATCCACTTTTATAATTGTCACAATAAGATTCAACACCCTACAAAATAGTGGGATCATTACTTCCTAAAGTTGACACTCTTCCAAACCCACTTTCATCAATATAACCATCATAAATAGGAGGCATGCTAACATCATAATAAATTTGCTCATTGTGACGCCCCCGATTCAATCGTACACTAATCATACACGCAAACGTGTACGATCAAGATCAGGGACTCACAGGAAGATATCACCACACAACTCTACAAATAAAAGTAAGTCATACAAGCATCATATTACAAGCCAGGGGCCTCGAGGGCTCGAATACAAGAGCTCGATCATTGACGAGTCAGCGGAAGCAACAATATCTGAGTACAGACATAAGTTAAACAAGTTTGCCTTAAGAAGGCTAGCACAAACTGGGATACATATCGAAAGAGGCGCAAGCCTCCTGCCTGGGATCCTCCTAAACTACTCCTGGTCGTCATCAGCGGGCTGCACGTAGTAGTAGGCACCTCCCGAGTAGTAGTAGTCGTCGTCGATGGTGGCGTCTGGCTCCTGGGTTCCAACGTCTGGTCGCAGCAATCAGGTATAGGAAGGGGGAAAAGGGGGAGAAAAGCAACCGTGAGTACTCATCCAAAGTACTCGCAAGCAAGGAGCTACACTAAGGGTACTCATCCAAAGTACTCACAACCAGAACCGTGAGTACTTATCAAAAGGAATAAGGGTATCATATGTGGACTGAACTGCAGGATGCCGGAATAAGAGGGGGATAGCTAGTCCTATCGAAGACTATGCTTCTGGTAACCTCCATCTTGTAGTAGGAGAAGAGAGTAGATTGTAAGTTCACCAAGTAGCATCGCATAGCATAATCCTAACCGATGATCCTCCCCTCGTCGCCATGTGAGGGAGCGATCACCGGTTGTATCTGGCACTTGGAAGGGTGTGTTTTATTAAGTATCTGGTTCTAGTTGTCATAAGGTCAAGGTACAACTCCAAGTCGTCCTGTTACCGAAGATCACGGCTATTCCAATAGATTAACTTCCCTGCAGGGGTGCACCACATAACCCAACACGCTTGATCCCATTTGGCCGGACACACTTTCTGGGTCATGCCCGGCCTCGAAAGATCAATACATTGCAGCCCTACCTAGGCACAACAAAGAGGTCAGCACGCCGGTCTAAATCCTATGGCGCAGGGGTCTGGGCCCATCACCCATTGCACACCTGCACGTTGCGTACGCGGCCGGTTTGCAGACCTAGCAACCTCCATTACAAAGGAAGTTGTGTTACGTGGTCCAACCCAGCGCGCGCCGCTCAGTCGCTGACGTCATGAAGGCTTCAGCTGATACCACGATGTCGAGTGCCCATAACTGTCCCCGCGTAGATGGTTAGTGCGTATAGGCCAGTAGCTAGACTCAGATCAAATACCAAGATCTCGTTAAGCGTGTTAAGTATCCGCGAACGCCGACCAGGGCCAGGCCCACCTCTCTCCTAGGTGGTCTCAACCTGCCCTGTCGCTTCGCCACAAAGTAACAGTCGGGGGCCGTCGGGAACCCAGGCCCACCACTACCTGGATGGAGCCACCTGCCCCTTCAGCCCCCATCTCCGAACAGTATCATAAGTAACGTAACAATATAAAGTATATAGTGTATGCCCGTGATCACCTCCCGAGTGATCACGGTCCAGTAGTATAGCATGGCAGACGGACAAGAGTGTAGGGCCACAGATGGAACACTAGCATCCTATACTAAGCAGTAGGATAGCAGGTAAGGGTAACAACTGTAGCAACAATGGCAGGCTATGCATCAGAATAGGATTAATGGAAAGCAGTAACGTGCTACACTACTCTAATGCAAGCAGTATAGAGAAGAGTAGGTGATATCTGGTGATCAAAAGAGGGCTTGCCTGGTTGCTCTGGCAAGAGAGAGGGGTCGTCAACATCGTAGTCGTACTGGGTAGCAGCGGCATCGGTCTTGTAGTCTATCAGAGAGAAGAGGGGGAAGAAACAATAAATATTAAGCAAACAGATGCATAACGATGCATGACATGGCAAGTAGCGGTGCTAGGGGTGCCCTAACGCGGTATGAGGTGGTACCGGTGAAGGGGGAAAACATCCGAGAAAATATCCCCGGTGTTTTGCGTTTCCGGACAGATGAACCGGAGGGGGAAAATTGTGTGTTCACTATGCTAGGGATGCGTGGTGGACGAACGGGCTGCGTATCCGGGTTCGTCTCGTCGTTCTGAGCAACTTTCATGTACAAAGTTTTTCCATCCGAGCTACGGTTTATTTTATATTAATTTTAAAAGATTTAAATCATTTTTACGATTTATTTAATTAATTTAATCAACATTAGCCAGAATAGTACTTGCTGACATCATCATGACGTCAGCAGTCAACAGGGAGTTGATTGGGTCAAACTGACATGTGGGTCCCACTGGTCATAGACTGTTCAGTTAATTAACAAAAGTTAATTAAGTTAATTAGCTATTTAGGTTAATTAAACATGATTAATTAGGTTAATTAATTAAATTTATTTATTTACTTTAATTTGTTTTTAATGTTCTGGGTGTGGGCCCTTCGTCATAGTCCCGAGGGCCTTAGCAGGTGCATGGCCGCGCGAGCGCAGGGGCGCCCGATTGGGGAGGAACCCGGGCGCTGGCCTCGGGCACGGCTCGCCGACGAGTCAGAGCGCCGCCGCGGCGCGGGCGGCGGGCGACGCAGGGAACAGAGCAGCGCGGCGAGCGGGAGGGGCCGGAGCGGGGCAACGATGGAGGAGCAGCAGCGGCGGAGTGGACGCGAAGGGAGACGGCGGGAGCGGTGGCAGTGGGCGCGAGGCGAGCGCGGCCACATCGCCGGCGGTCTGGGAGGCACGGGGGAGCGGCAAGCTGCAGGTGCTGGCTTGGCCACTGCCGGAGGCGGAGCAGAGCGTGGGGGGGGGGGGGGAAGCAGGGGGGGCGACGACTATGGTCGTCGGTGGCAGCGGCGAGGGAGGAGAAGCAGGGGCGCGAGAGGGGGTGCGGGGGAGGCCAGGACGGGCGCGACGGGCGCGGGGCGTGGCCAGGGCGCAACAGGCGTGGGGCATGGCCAGGGCGCAACGAGCGAACGAGAGCGGGTGCGGGCGCGCACGGGTGCCGTGTGCGTGCATGGGACAAGGGGGCCGCGGGGGGGGGGGGGGGGGGGCGGCCACGGCGGTGACCGGACGAGGAGAGGGGGAGCTCATAGGGGAGGAGTAGGGCACGGGCAGCATGCGCAGGGTGGTGCGGCGAGGAGGAGACGAGGAGGAGGACGGTGAGGCGGCAGGTGATCCGAGCGGCGACGATGGTCGGCGACGGCGGGGCCTCCAGGCGGCGGTGGTGATGCTTGCGGGCCAGCATGGGGGCGCTGGCGGCGACGACGTGGGGAGGCTCGCCGGGCCGCTGGGAGTAGCGGCGGGCGGTCGAGTACGACGAGGTGGGCGTAGGAGATCGAGAGGGAGTGCGGGGGGGGATTGTGCGGGAGGAGTGGGGTGAGTGGTTGACCCGATCTAGGTCACGGGAGGGAGTGGACGTTAAGGAGTGCGGGGATGGGCCGACCTGTGGGTGGCCTGGTAGCCCTTTTGGGCCGAAAGGCCCAGGGGAGGGGGTCTCTCTCTTCGTTCTTTTTTTGTTTTGTTTTTATTTTTTACTTATTTTTCTTTGTAGTTTTATTTTATTTTTAGTTATGTAAATTAAAAGAATTGCACCTAAATCAGTAATACTAATTATAACACTGCCACAAAATGTTTAACCCCCAAATAAATTACTTTAGTATTTGACAAAATACCAAAGACATTTAAATAATTGTTTTTGCTGTTGATTAAATCACTTTAGTGCATTTATATATTTTATAAAAATGTGT
Source organism: Triticum aestivum (assembly GCF_018294505.1). NCBI lineage: Eukaryota > Viridiplantae > Streptophyta > Magnoliopsida > Poales > Poaceae > Triticum > Triticum aestivum. The sequence goes on along the minus strand of NC_057809.1, from coordinate 67,282,399 downwards.
TTTCTCCACCTTAATTACCTATGCAATACTTCGATCACTCCGAACATTTTAGTTTTAATATTTGAAAACATTTATTGTTTGCTCGATTTTGGATTTGAATTAGAATCGGTTTCGAACTAATACGAGATTAGCAACAGTAATCGTGCTGATGTGGCATCATTATCAGAGGGTTATTGTAGCTTAACTATCCGGGCGTCACAATTCTCCTCCACTACAAGAAATCTCGTCCTGAGATTTAGGAGCGGGAGTAAGGGGGAAGGGATTTGGTCACGAAAGTCTAACGAATCATCTCGGTCTTGGTTGCTCTTATCGAAGAAGTTAATCCCTTTCGTTGATGTCTTCTATTCTTTATTCCAATGCATCATGATGAAGTTGTCATCCTTTCTTCGCGAACTCCATCGTACTAACGAATAGGTAAGGGGCAGCTCTACAACGATAGGATGTTATAAGGGAAAATCATCAGGGGTATCCCAAGAATGAACACATGAGTATCTCTCGAGTTGAACAAATGAAACACATCGAGAGCAAAGTAAGAAGGTACCATAAGCAGTTTCAAGCAGATAGACAATCGTTGTTGCCTGAAACAGCGCGTGAAAGGGGTTCAGAGCAACGAGAATTAGTGTTGTGTTTGATACCAGAATTGACGATCTCTCAGAAGGTGGCTCGTGAATTACATATGAGGCCACGCGCGAGGAATAATTTAGGAAACAGGGGGTGTGTAGGAGAGTCAGGTTTCGATCCTGTGGAACTATGGGTTATGGGCCCACCATGTGGATTAAAAGTAGGAAGGACGGTGACGTCTTGCACAATCATGTAAGCAAGGCATGTCAGAGGATAGCATGTTAGTTATGTCGGCAACACCATCGGTACCAAGGGCGAGGAATGAAGAGAACCATCTTCCTGCTCGTTGAATGAGGCAGACCAATAGGCAAAGTTCTCGTCCATCGGTGGTTACCGGAACGTCATCAACAATAGTAACAGGTTCTTACTAACAGAGTTGTACACCGAGGTGCCTACAAAAGCAGTGACTTATTACTGCTTAGATCATATAAACCTCAAGAAGGTTAAACAAAACAATGGAAAGGAAAATGTGATTATCAGACTAAACAGAACAATGGAAAGGAAAATGTGTTTAAACACAAATTTCAGGGGTATATCCTTCCCAAGGACAAGCAGAACATGATATCTATGACAGGATATAACGTAGAAAACCCTTTAGGTAAGGGGGGGGGAATCTCATGACATTACCCATACAGTGGTGTTTGGGTAATTGAGCAGGAAACATTTAGCATTGGGCTTCAAATGTTCTCTTTGAAAATCGGAGTACCACAGACATGCTTCGAGATAGCATTGACATGGTCTTCAATCGAAGGTCAGACTCTGGATACACGAAGAGATTCATCATTAAGCCAAGGAGAGGATGCGGAGGTGGCTGATGGACTCAACAATAATTCAACGAGGTATCCAAAAAGATGGATTTCCACAGTTATGTGAACAAGGAGATAAAATTTGTCGGATCAAATGATATAATGATGTATGCTCAAGGAAAAACATACACAATTAAACATTAGTCGAAAAGGGTGCCCAAAGTATGGCCTTAGGTAGCAGGATAAAATGTTAGAATGATGATTCAGTGATCAATAGTCTAAGAATGAACGTTCGACCATTAACTTCAAAGCAATAGGGTTGCTAGAAGGGTAGAATCCAAACAACACCGTTCACCTGTTGGTATCCCGGTTAGAACCAACACGGGGACCAAGAAAGAAAGGTGATGGTGAGAAGTATTACCTGTATCAAGAATCCTTAAGACTTTCTTTACATTAAAGATGGTAATACTCCAAGGTAAAGAAGAACAAATGCTGGATAGCAAGGAACTCAAGGTATAACACAAAACACGAACAAGTTTGTGTTGAACGGAAGGCAATAAAGTGGTAGATGATAAAACAAATCATCGAGGGCAAGGATGGTATTTCTCATCATGAATTCAATTGTTGATGATGATCACGACAAATTTTGTCGAGAGATTTCATGAGGATGTAATCGATCAGCGATGACATCAAGCCAAAGGAATGATGAAGCAAGAGGTTATTGGAACCACAGGTATGACACAAACTCGGAATCAAGCTTGTTGTTCAAGGCGAAATGGAATGACGAGGGAGATCAGCGTAAGCTTAGCTCATCATCGAAAGTTGTGCTCCGAGGTTAAGGACCAGGTAGCACAGTTAAAATCGGCATGATAATGATATAGCCGAGCAGGCTAGGATTTACGTGATCGAGTTCAAATTCGTAAGTAATGAAGGTTACCAAGAGTTGTTTAACCGCGGTGTGAACTCGATTCAGTTATCAATGTCTTTGAGTGTTTATTAACTCAGAGCCCGTGAAAAAAATTTGGAATCAGTGAGAATGTAATACTTGATGAAGAACGCATAAGAAGTTATGCAGTTCCGTGATAATCTCGAGATACCAGAGGGGGTAATACTCGATGACAGATCAAAGTAGAGGTTGGACTGGGTTATTGCTCTACAGAAGACAAGTGCTTAAACTTGCACGAGAGATGGTATTTAAAGGAGAACATGGTCGGAACCACGATTGCAAACGGCCAGATCCCAGATATAAGATGAACTTATACCAAAGGAATAATTAATTAAAGAGAAGCTTTAATGATAAGATCTACATCGTGTCCATGGGCATGAACACAAAGTTCAAGGTCGACTCCCACTTCTCGAATGCACAACATTTCATTCACTTCTCGCGTTCAATGAAGTTGTAGTGTTGAAATTTTATCTGGCAAAATACCAGAAGAGTACGGCTCGTGAAACTTTCGAGTTCACACATATTAAGGAAGGCATAGGTTCAACCCGTCATGGTATCATGGAAACATATACCCCAAGCTTCAATAGTAAATACCACCAGCTCGAAAACAGAGCATGGTTCACAAAGCAGAGGATACAATTTACCAAATGCATTATATACCCATGGAAAGGCTCACAAGGTTATTCAATATGAAGGACATTGTCAGATAAAATCTGACAAAGGGTCTGGTGGTCCATAAGGGATCTGATGTGAGCATCGGTACTCCACCAGAGGAAGAAAGAGTGCAAGGAGGTCAGATTATAGAAACAACTGACTAACTCAAAGCTCAGATGCAAAAAATTAAGATTTCCAAATCAAGGGATCAGAAGCATAGGCTCTGATCAAAAGATAAATGAGTTGAATAGTCATAGATCGACAATCAATCAAGGTTTGAATTGCCGAGAACCAACTCATGTTCGGAGTGACGTCTGAGGCTGGAAGAACAAATTCTAAGGTCTGATTGAGGATTGCGAGCATTCGCAACATATTGAATCAACGAACTCAAATGATGATGACCAAGGATGCCAATAAGATTACCACACTTAAGTGACTAATCATAATGAAAGCAAGCAAGAAACTCCAGAGCAATAGGTTGCTGAGGATCAGAAGATCGAATGGTATTTCGAAGACTTCTGTGAAACACATGAACAACTGGGGATGAGTGGATACTCGGTAAGTGTGAGAAAGTATCCGTAGGGATATTTCTGCGGCAAGGAACTACAAGATAGTGGTACAAGGGATTCTTAAAAGTCGGAGAGCAATTCGATGCATCTTGTAACAACATGAGAAACTCAGAGTAATGGTATGAACAACAAGTGTATGTCGTTATCCATATGGATATATCGGTAGTAGGGAATTGAAAATGCAGAGGGCACAAGGGTCTCGAGAATGGTCGAAGAGTATCTTCAAAATCTTCTGGTGCAGTAGACGATCATCTGGAATGAGGGGCTCTCCGGGAGAAAGTATTATCGAGAACCTAAAGTTAGATTTAGTAAAACCATTTTAACCCGAATAGGAGAGAGATCAGAGTCCCAGAGTATAGACGAGGAATAAAATATCCTAATACCACCCAATGGCGACGTGGGCCCGTAAGCCACATAGCCATGTTAGTAAAATAGTTTTCACTGACTAGACTCAACTTCGGCCAAGGAGTATGGAAGGGGGATTCTTACAGGCAGTCGGCTCTGATACCAACTTGTGACGCCCCCGATTCAATCGTACACTAATCATACACGCAAACGTGTACGATCAAGATCAAGGACTCACGGGTAGATATCACCACACAACTCTACAAATAAAAATAAGTCATACAAGCATAACATTACAAGCCAGGGGCCTCGAGGGCTCGAATACAAGAGCTCGATCATAGATGAGTCAGCGGAAGCAACAATATCTGAGTACAGACATAAGTTAAACAAGTTTGCCTTAAGAAGGCTAGCACAAACTGGGATACAGATCGAAAGAGGCGCAGGCCTCCTGCCTGGGATCCTCCTAAACTACTCCTGGTCGTCGTCAGTGGGCTGCACGTAGTAGTAGGCACCTCCCGAGTAGTAGTAGTCGTCATCAACGGTGGCGTTTGACTCCTGGACTCCAGCATCTGGTCGCAGCAATCGGGTATAGGAAGGGGGGAAAAGGGGGAGAAAAGCAACCGTGAGTACTCATCCAAAGTACTCGCAAGCAAGGAGCTACACTACATATGTATGCATTGGTATCAAAAGGAATAAGGGTATCATATGTGGACTGAACTGCAGGATGCCGTCATAAGAGGGGGATAGCTAGTCCTATCGAAGACTACGCTTCTGGTAACCTCCATCTTGCAACAGGAGAAGAGAGTAGATGGTAATTTCACCAATTAGCATCGCATAGCATAATCCTAACCGATGATCCTCCCCTCGTCGCCCTGTGAGAGAGCGATCACCGGTTGTATCTGGCACTTGGAAGGGTGTGTTTTATTAAGTATTCGGTTCTAGTTGTCATAATGTCAAGGTACAACTCCAAGTCGTCCTGTTACCGAAGATCACGGCTATTCGAATAATTAATTTTCCTCCAGGGGTGCACCACATAACCCAACACGCTTGATCCCATTTGGCCGGACACACTTTCTGGGTCATGCATGGCCTCGGAAGATCAACACGTCGCAGCCCTACCTACGCACAATAGAGAGGTCAACACGCCGGTCTAAATCCTATGGCGCAGGGGTCTGGGCCCATCACTCATTGCACACCTGCACGTTGCATACGCGGCCGGTGAGCAGACCTAGCAACCTCCATCACAAAGGAAGTTGTGTTACGTGGTCCAACCCGGCGCGCGCCGCTCAGTCGCTGATGTCATGAAGGCTTCGGCAAATACCATGACGTCGAGTGCCCATAACTGTCCCCGCATAGATGGTTAGTGCGTATAGGCCAGTAGCCAGACTCAGATCAAATACCAAGATCTCGCTAAGCATGTTAAGTATCCGTGAACGCCGACCAGGGCCAGGCCCACCTCTCTCCTAGGTGGTCTCAACCTGCCCCGTCGCTTCGCCACAAAGTAACAGTCGGGGGCCGTCGGGAACCCAGGCCCACCACTACCTGGATGGAGCCACGTGCCCCTTCAGCCCCCATCTCCGAATAGTATCATAAGTAACGTAACAATATAAAGTATATAGTGTATGCCCGTGATCACCTCCCAAGTGATCACGGTCCAGTAGTATAGCATGGCAGACGGACAAGAGTGTAGGGCCACTGATGGAACACTAGCATCCTATACTAAGCAGTAGGATAGCAGGTAAGGGTAACAACTGTAGCAACAATGACAGGCTATGCATCAGAATAGGATTAACGGAAAGCAGTAACATGCTACACTACTCTAATGCAAGCAGTATAGAGAAGAGTAGGTGATATCTGGTGATCAAAGGGGGGCTTGCCTGGTTGCTCTGGCAAGAGAGAGGGGTCGTCAACATCATAGTCGTACTGGGTAGCAGCGGCGTTGGTCTCGTAGTCTATCAGAGAGAAGAGGGGGAAGAAACAATAAATATTAAGCAAACAGATGCATAGCGATGCATGACATGACAAGTAGCGGTGCTAGGGGTGCCCTAACGCGGTATGAGGTGGTACCGGTGAAGGGGGAAACATCCGGGAAAATATCCCCGGTGTTTTGCGTTTCAGGACAGATGAACCGGAGGGGGAAAATTGCGTGTTCACTATGCTAGGGATGCGTGGCGGACGAACGGGCTGCGTATCCGGGTTCGTCTCGTCGTTCTGAGCAACTTTCATGTACAAAGTTTTTCCATCGAGCTACGGTTTATTTTATATTAATTTTAAAAGATTTAAATCATTTTTAGGATTTATTTAATTAATTTAATCAACATTATTCAGAATAGTGCTTGTCGACATCATCATGACGTCGGCATGACATCAGTAGTCAACAGGTAGTTGAGTGGGTTAAACTGACGTGTGGGTCCCACTGGTCATAGACATGATTAATTAGGTTAATTAATTTAATTAGCTATTTAGGTTAATTAAACATGATTAATTAGGTTAATTAATTTAGTTAATTAATTAAATTTATTTATTTACTTTAATCTTTCTTAACGTTCTGGGCGTGGGGCCCTTTGTCATAGGCCCGAGGGCCGTAGCGGGCGCATGGCCGTGCGAGCGCAGGGGCGCCCGATTGGGGAGGAACCCGGGCACTGGCCTCGGGCACGGCTCGCCGATGAGTCAGAGCCCCGCCGCGGTGCGGGCGGCGGGCGACGCACAGAACAGAGCAGCGCGGCAAGCGGGAGGGACCGGAGCGGTGCAACGGTGGAGGAGCAGTAGCGGCAGAGTGGACGCGGAGGGAGACGACGAGAGCGGCGGCAGTGGACGCGAGGCGAGCACGGCCACATCGCCGGCGGTGTGGGAGGCGCGGGTGGAGCGGCAAGCTGCGGGTGCTGGCTTGGCCGCTGCCCTAGGCGGAGCAGAGCGGGGGGAAGCAGGGGGTGACGACTATGGTTGTCGGTGGTAGCGACGAGGGAGGAGAAGCAGGGGCACGAGAGGGGGTGCAGGGGAGGCCAGGACGGGCGCGACGGGCACATGGCGTGGCTAGGGCGCAACGGGCGCGGGGCGTGGCCAGGGCGCAACGAGCGGGCAAGAGCGGGTGCGGGCGCGCACGGGTGCCGTGTGCATGCATGGGACGAGGGAGCCGCGGGGGGGGGGAGGGGGAGAGGGGGTGCTGCCACGACGGTGATCAGACGAGGAGAGGGGGAGCTCACAGGGGAGGAGTAGGGCACGGGCAGTGTGCGCGGGGTGGTCCGGCGAGGAGGAGGACGTTTCGGCGGCAGGTGATCCGAGCGGCGATGATGGTCGGCTATGGCGGGGCCTCCAGGAGGCGGTGGTGATGCTTGCGGGCCAGCACGGGGGCGCTGGCGGCGACGACGTGGGGAGGCTCGCCGGGCCGCTGGGAGCAGCGGCGAGCGGTTGAGTACGACGAGGTGGGCGTAGGAGATCGAGAGGGAGTGCAGGGGAGATCGTGCGAGAGGAGTGGGGGGAGTGGTTGACCCGATCTAGGTCACGGGGGGGAGTGGGTGTTAAGGAGTGCGGGGATGGGCCGGCATGTGGGTGGCCTGGTAGCCCTTTTGGGCCGAAAGGCCCAGGGGAGGGGGGTCTCTCTCTTCGTTCTTTTTTTTGTTTTGTTTTGTTTTTACTTTTTACTTATTTTTATTTGTAGTTTTATTTTATTTTTAGTTATGTAAATTAAAAGAATTGCACCTAAATCAGTAATACTTATTATAACACTGCCACAAAATGTTTAACCCCCAAATAAATTACTTTAGTATTTGACAAAATACCAAAGACATTTAAATAATTGTATTTGCTGTTGTTTAAATCACTTTAGTGCATTTATATATTTTATAAAAATGTGTTTTCTCCACCTTAATTACCTATGCAATACTTCGATCACTCCGAACATTTTAGTTTTAATATTTGAAAACATTTATTGTTTGCTCGATTTTGGATTTGAATTAGAATCAGTTTCGAACTAATACGAGATTAGCAACAGTAATCTTGGTGACACGGCATCATTATCAGAGGGTTACTGTAGCTTAACTATCCGGGCGTCACACTCATCAAAACTTGGGAGACTAAAAATATCATCTTCATCAAACGTAGCATCCCCAAGCTTGGGACAAACATTAATTGCAGAAAATACATTCTCAAACATGGCATTCTCATCAAACATATCATCCCCAAGCCTGGGCCTTTGCATATCATAAGCATAATCACTCTCATCATTAATAGTATGGATAGCACCAATTGTATAAAAATTATCATCATCACAATGAGTAATGGGAGCAACATTATTTGGGAGGGATGCATTTTACCTGTGCTTCTCCGTCTTTTCTTTTTCTTCTTCACATCGTGTGTGGGTTTTATCCTCTTTTCGGAGCTCCTTATTAATGAGATTGGTTGAATAGGAGGCTCCTCCTCATTACCTGATTCATCATAAGAAATAATAGGAGAATATTGGGAAGTATCTTCCCTTTCATTAGTATTCTCTTCATCTTCTATTTGTTTTCTTGTCTTTATGTAATTGGCAATATAAGTGTTTTCAATTCACTGCACAATACATAAAAATTTCTTCTAGATCAAAAACAAGAAATCTATCAAGATTAAATTTTGGAATACCCTCAGTTATACGTTTCATTTCTTCATACCCCAAAAGAAGACTAAGCTCTTTATGATGCTCAAGGGTAATCAAGTTATCACAATTTTTTGACACGATTTGATCATGATACAAATAGCATTGGAGCTTTAAATGACCATGTTCATTGCAAAGTTCACAAGGATGGCGATAAATACTGAATGTTTCAGCACAATCATCTAGCCTTTCTTGCAACCATTTAGTTTCCAAATACTTATGCCTCTTGCAAAATCTATCTTCCCTATTTGGTGTGTGCTTGCAAGCTCTATGCATTCCACAAAAGTTGACATGCTTATAAGAGACATTTTCATCATGACTAGTGCAATCATCATTAGTACTATGGATATTCAAAGAGTTCATACTAATAACATTGCAATCATGCTCACCATTCAAAGATTTAGTGCCAAACATTCTAATGCATTCTTCTTCTAACACTTTGGCACAATTATCGGAATCCTTATTTTCATGAAAGATATTAAAAAGATGAAGCATATGAGGTACCCTCAATTACATTTTTTCTTGTTTTCTTTTATAAACTAAACTAGTGATAAAAAAAGAAACAAAAAGATTCGATTGCAAGATCTAAAGATATACCTACAAGCACTCACCTCCCCGGCAACGGCGCTAGGAAAGAGCTTGATGTCTACTACACAACCTTCTTCTTGTAGACGTTGTTGGGCCTCCAAGTGCAGAGGTTTGTAGGACAGTAGCAAATTTCCCTCAGGTGCATGACCTAAGGTTTGTCAATCTGTGGGAGGCGTAGCATGAAGATGGTCTCTCTCAAATAACCCTGCAACCAAATAACAAAGAGTCTCTTGTGTCCCCAACACACCCAATACAATGGTAAATTTTATAGGTGCACTAGTTCGGCGAAGAGATGGTGATACAAGTGCAATATGGATGGTAGATATAGGTTTTTGTAATATGAAAATATAAAAACAGCAAGGTAACTAATGATAAAAGTGAGCACAAACGGTATTGCAATGCTAGGAAACAAGGCCTAGGGTTCATACTTTCACTAGTGCAAGTTCTCTCAACAATAATAACATAATTCGATCACATAACTATCCCTCAACATGCAACAAAGTGTCACTCCAAAGTCACTAATAGCGGAGAACAAACGAAGAGATTATGGTAGGGTACGAAACCACCTCAAAGTTATTCTTTCTGATTGATCTATTCAATAGTTCGTACTAGAATAACACCTTAAGACACAAATCAACCAAAACCCTAATGTCACCTAGATACTCCAATGTCACCTCAAGTATCCGTGAGTATGATTATATGATATGCATCACACAATCTCAGATTCATCTATTCAACCAACACAAAGAACTTCAAAGAGTGCCCCAAAGTGTCTACCGGAGAGTCAAGACGAAAACGTGTACCAACCCCTTTGCATAAGTTCACGAGGTCACGGAACTCGCAAGTTGATCACCAAAACATACATCAAGGGGATCACGTGATATCCCATTGTCACCACAGATAAGCGCATGCAAGACATACATCAAGTGTTCTCAAATCCTTAAAGACTCAATCCGATAAGATAACTTCAAAGGGAAAACTCAATTCATCACAAGAGAGTAGAGGGGGAGAAACATCATAAGATCCAACTATAATAGCAAAGCTCACGATACATCAACATCGTACCACCTCAAGAACAAGAGAGAGAGAAAGAGAGAGAGAGAGAGAGAGATCAAACACATAGCTACTGGTACATACCCTCAGCCCCGAGGGAGAACTACTCCCTCCTCGTCATGGAGAGCGTCGGGATGATGAAGATGGCCACCGGAGAGAGATTCCCCCCCTCCGGCAGGGTGCCGGAACGGGTCTAGATTGGTTTTCGGTGGCTACAGAGGCTTGCAGCGGCGGAACTCCCGATCTATTCCGCTCCTCGATGTTTTTAGGTTATATTGATATATATATAGGCGAAAGAAGTCGGCCAGGGGAGCCACAAGGGGCCCACGAGGGTGGGGGCATGCCTCCCTGCCTCGTGGCTTCCTCGAAGCTTCCCTGGCATCTACTCCAAGTCTCCTGGATTGCTTCCGTTCCAAAAATAACTCTCCCGAAGGTTTTATTCCGTTTGGACTCCGTTTGATATTCCTTTTCTTCGAAACACTAAAATAGGCTAGAAAACATCAATTCGGGTTGGGCCTCCGATTAATAGGTTAGTCCCAAAAATAATATAAAAGTGTTTAGTAAAGCCCATAAACATCCAAAGCAGATAATATAATAGCATGAATACTTCATAAATTATAGATACGTTGGAGACGTATCAGTGGCATAGGGTATGTCAACGACGAGCTGGTTGACGACGCCCAGAAGATCACCGACGACACCCGCATCCCCGACAACCATCATTTATAGTGAGTAAACATGTATATCTAGTGTTGTGTACTAGCTAGTGTTGCTTAGATATGATGTAGATATAAACATGTATATCTAGTGTTGCTCAAATAGGATATGTGCTTGCCCAAGTGGTGTAACATCCCAAATTTTCAATTTGGAATGTTATACATTAGATCATCATTGCATATCATATTTTATTGCATTTTGGTTGATCCTAGGAATTCTACACAACTCAAGGACCCACAGAGAGAGTTGGGGATTTTGTTATTTTCATATTCGAGTTTTCTCGAATTTTGAAAAGAGGATCATTTGATTTTAATTATTTACTCTTCGATTATTTCTTTTATAAAAATAAAAGAGAGAGGATAAAATGACTTCCTCAAAATAGAGAAACATTAAAGATTTAATATTAAAATCAAATAAGATTTTATTCGGAGTTGTATTGCTATTTTATTTGAATTGGGAAAAAAGTGTGTTTTTCAAAATTGCATTTTAGGCCCAAATAAATGTTCACCTTGTTCGCCTTATTTTTAGAGGACGGGGAAAATTTATTTCGGGATTTTTGGAGTTCGTTTAATATTTCTTTTCTTTGATTTTCCGAGCATCGGAATTATTTAAAAAAAAGAGGCGAACCGACTCTGGGCCGTAAGCGACCAGGACTCCTCGGGTCGGCCCTTATAAGCCGCGGCCCCGAGCCCCCGACCAGCCCAAGCCGCCACCGCGCCCTAACCCTAACCCTGGCTCCGATCCGCCGCCGCCGCCCGCGACGCCTCCGCCCGCCACCCGGCACCGTGCCGCGCCCCATGCCGCCGCGCCAGAGCGCCGGACCTCGAGGTAGTTGCCTTGGTTTTCGTGAGAAAACCGTTTTGGTTTTTTCCGAAAAACCTAGATCCGTTTTTTATTTAGATCTGGTTCGGTTTATTTTTTCGGTTTGGTTATTTAGCGAACGCCCATTTTTACGTTCATTTTAGCGAATGGTTTTCACCGTTTATCCGCAGACAGCGAACGTTCGTTCGTTAGCCTGTTCGTCAGTTTTTCTTTTTCTCAGATTTTCCGCGATTATTTTTGATCACGATTTTCGTTGTAGTATAACTTTTCGCTCGTTTAACGGAATCAGGCGATTCAAACGCCTAGAGTTTCGTCTCAAAACCCTCTTTCCATTTAATCAACTTAAACAAGTATTTGCTATTGTAAAATTTGACTTTATTCCAGATTAGTAAACGAAGCTTGTTTCTTTCGCCGTTTGAGTTTTGTTGTTTTGTTTGATTTGATTCTTTTTTTGCAAACTGGAGTTCTTAAGTTGAACTTTCTGGTTAGATCTCTTATTCTAGTTTTACCCGTGCCCTTGCTTGATTGCTTATTGTATGCTTGTTTGTTTGTGATAGAACACCTGGAGTGCGAAGCGTGCTACTATGAGTCTCTAGGTTTCGCGGATCATCAGCAAGGCAAGTAACACTTTGATCATACCTCTTACTACCCAGTTTTATTGTATTAGATCAACCCTCAAACATTGAATGGTTAGGATCTGAGTTAAACTGTGAGTTGGGAAGTAGTTGATGAGGTAGGAACATATTACCCTGTTTATTAACAAACCCTGGGAGTTACTTCTATGTTATGCTTATACTGCTATGCTATGCTCGTAGACGTGGATTGGATTTGAGAGTTTTCATGACAGATGTGAGTATTGTTAATTAGTGGTTCAATTTAAGGTGGCAACTTTAATACACATCTGGGTGGATTGAAGCACCTGGGGAACCCAGTGATTGCCTGTATTTTTTTGGAAATCCCGGGGTACCGTGTGATTCTCCTATGGACTGCCACCCAGGCTCAAGGGATCATAAGATTATTCATACTAGAAACTTCCATGTGCAGCCACATGCTATTATGGGCTCTAGCATAGTTGATTAAGTTGTGTGAACTCTTACAGTGGTAGACTAGCAGATGTAGGGGATGTAGGTGTACCGGTCTACCCATCGTAAGGTGCTAACGCTTCTGAAAGACTGTGTCTCGGTCATCCGTTTCTCAAACATTATGTAGTGCGAGAAATCCAATGGAGGAGATCGAGTCTTGTGGGGAAAAGTGCACAAACCTTTGTAGAGTGTACAAACTAATCATGATTAGCCGTGTCCTCAGTTATGGACATCTTGAGTATCTAGGTCTTGGATTATCATGTGGATCTCATCTCTCTTAATTATATATTTTTGTTTGGGTTAATGATTACTTTTAATTGGGATTGAGATGGGGTTTACCATTCTCAATGTTTTCAACAAATTTTGTAGTTAAATAAAATATATTCCTTTGCAGTAGGGAAAAATTGGCTTTACGCAAAACATATCAACCGTACAGTCTCCACCAGCCATATATGCATATAGTGATAGCTTTATTCTGTTCATTATTCTCTTGTGTTACCTTGCCAACATATTCTATGTGTTGACCCGTTTTCGGGATGCAACGTATCATGTTGCAAACTTCTCAAACGACGAGTAAGGAGCCTTAGGTCGTGGTCTTTCACTCAGTGATGTCGTTGGAGTTGATGGACTCACTTTATCTTCCAAGCCTTCCGCTGTTATCGTATTAGATGGCCTTAAACCATATTTATTGTAATAGGTTCCCTTTTGAGACATTCGATGTAATAAATGTGTGATTGCCACTCTGTTATAAATCCTTCAAGTACTGTGTGTGTCAGCATTACCAATGTAGGGATGACACTTATACACAGAGATCAGACTGTTTGAGGTCTGGTCGCTACAAATATGGTATCAGAGCACACGCTGACTGTAGGACACGACCACTAAGCTAAAGCCCTAGATCACTACTCTCTTCTCACTTCTAACTCCTCTCCATTTTCTACTTTTTAGGATGGCAGATGCAAGGATCAAGTTCACGCAACCGGATGAAGACACCCCTTTTGGACGTCACTTGAAGGAAGTCACTAAGTACCTAAACATTGGAATACCAAGCTTCACCAGGACTTACAATGCCACTTTACCGGAAGAGGAGCGCTGGATGATTCAAGTTCAAGTACCAGGAAGGACATTTACGCCAGTCACTAAGCCCATAGAGTTTTATTTTGATGCACCAACCTGGAGTCTAGGAAAGAGTATCGCAGCTCACATCACAACGGGACGCATTGGAGAAGTTTACCAAAAGGATCTCAAGGATACTATCTACCAGATTTGTGGGCGCCGAGATGATCAATGGGAGATGATCAGCACCAGGAAGGATAGATCAATTGCTTTCATTCAGGAGTTAAACCAGCACATCCGTCGCCAGGAGAATCAGATGTGCGTAGGCATGATGGATTTGAAGAAGGCAATGACAAGGATCACAGAGCTTGAAGAAGAACTCAAGGCTACACGCAAAGATTATGAGGAAATCGTCGTGCTAGTGGAAAAGAATGATGACCTGGAAAGGAAGCTAGGAGTTTTCATGGGAGACACCGCGCCAGGAGAAGAAGATGAAGAACCCAAGGAGATTCGCCCTGAGGATTACATCATCATCGACAACACTGATTCGGATCCCGACGATAGCGATGATGACTATGTTGATGAAGCTGGAGCAGATATCATGGAATCTTCGACCGAACAATATTTCTAGTTGACCACCAAAACAGTAGTAGTAGTCTACCATGTAAATAGTATAGTCCAAGCACTTTTGTAACGATAAGTTCTAGACCGATTGTATGCCTTTGATTGATTCAGTGAAATGATTGTGTTTGTCTCATGTGCATATGGGTAGTGTTTTCTCACTAGACATCATTCTATTCTATTCTCTTCTCTCTAAACCGCAGATGCCTCCGAGATGTGACCCCAGATTTACCTTTCCACCGGAGCTCACTCAGTTGATCCAGTAGTAGAGTACCTTGATGAAGTTGTTAGTTCAGAACCAAGGCAACAACAACAACCCACCACCACCACCACCCCTAGTTGACAACTTAGCCCATTTTCTGAGGTTGCAGCCGCCGGTGTTTTCCAGTAGCACCGAGCCGATAGTTGCAGATGATTGGCTCCGCAGGATTGGAAGGGAGTTAACCACTGAAGAATGCACAGATGCTGAGAAGGTGCGTTTTGCCGCACACCAATTGGATGGACCAGCAGCCTCATGGTGGGAGAATTACACTGTCACCTATCCAATAGCCACTGTCACATGGGATCAGTTCCAGCAAGCTTTCTGCACTGCCCATGTTTCAGCAGGAGCTATGGCCATGAAGAAGCGTGAGTTTCGCAACTTACGCCAAGGAGGACGCACTGTTGGCCAGTATGTGGATGAATTTAGTAAGGTAGCATGTTATTCCCTAGATGACGTTGCTACAGATGCAGCTAAGAAGGAGAAGTTTCTGGAAGGATTGAATGATGAGCTGAGCATGCAGTTGATGGTAGCAAATTTCAATAACTACCAGGAGTTGGTGGATAGAGCTCTCATGCTTGAAGGGAAGCAGCAGCAGATTGACAGCCGCAAGAGGAAGTATGGACAAGGGAAGTATAATTCTGGAGCTCAGTAGAGACCCCATTTTACCCCGAACTCGGGAGGACTTGTGCATAACCATGGAGGCCACACTCATAATGGAGGAAGTTCGCACAACCATAGTGGCCCCAGGAACGTAAATGGTAATGGAGGAAGCAACGGATAGAACCGTTCCAACCCAGCAACACTTGCCAAGAAGGATCTAAGCCACGTTACTTGCTACAAGTGCCAGAAGACCGGACATTACGCCAATGAATGTCCTGAAGCTAAGAACGGAAACGGAAATGGAAGCTCTGGGAAGAAGCCCAACCCTTTCACCAGGGGACAGGTGAACCACGTTAACGTGGAGGAGATTGAAGCCCAGCCAGATGTAGTAATAGGTAAGTTTTTGGTTAAGTCATTTACTGCAGTCGTTCTTTTTGATATTGGTGCATCTCATTCATACATATCGAGGGGATTTGTGGATAAGTATAAACTGCCCACCAAAGTTCTTAGTACACCAATGTTAGAGAGCTCGCCAGGAGTAGAGTACATGGCAAGCCAAGGATGTTTTCAGATGCCATTGGCCATAGGTAGGCATGTTTTCCCCTCAGACCTGATAATTCTGGAGTCGCAAGGTTTGGATGTGATTCTGGGTATGGATTGGCTATCGATGTATGGCGGAAACATTGATTGAGCCAGTAAGTCGATTTTTCTCACCACCCCAGAAGGAAGAAGGATCAAGTATGTATCCCGGCATGTGTCGAATAGGACTCAAGTATATTGCTTATCGGGAGTAGTACAGGAGGAAGTACCAGTGGTGAATGAATTCCCGGATGTATTTCCAGAAGAGTTTCCAGGCATGCCACCAGATATAGACATCGAGTTTTTGATTTAGCTTTTGCCAGGCACAGGACCAATATCTAAGAGACCGTACAGGATGCCCGCTCAGGATTTGGAGGAAATTAAGAAGCAGATTAAGGAGTTATTGGATAAAGGATATATTCGCCCAAGTTCGTCGCCTTGGGGATCACCAGTACTTCTAGTGGAAAATAAGGATGGATCATTAAGAATGGTCGTTGATTATCATGGATTGAATGAAGTAACAATCAAGAATAAGTACCCACTACCGATGATCAATAATTTGTTTGATCTGCTGCAAGGAGCTAAGGTGTTTTCCAAGATCGATCTGCGATCAGGGTACCACCAGTTGAAGATTTGAGAGCAGGATATACCTAAGACAGCTTTTACCACAAGGTACGGGCTATATGAGTATACCGTTATGTCATTTGGCCTGACTAACGCGCCTGCCTATTTTATGAACATGATGAACAAAGTGTTTATGGAGTTTTTGGATAAGTTCGTCCTAGTGTTCATAGATGACATTCTAGTCTACTCGAAGAACGAAGAGGAGCATAAGGAGCACTTGCATTTGGTACTTGGGAAGCTCAGAGAACATCAACTATATGCCAAGTTCAGCAAATGTGAGTTTTGCTTTAAGGAAGTTGGATTTCTTGGACATGTTATATCCAGAGAAGGAATAGCAGTAGACCCCAACAAAGTCGTCACTGTGAAAAATTGGGAAGCACCCATGACAGTTGGAGAGATCCGGAGTTTTCTTGGACTCACAGGATACTACCGGAGGTTCATTGAGAATTTCTTGAAGATTGCAAAGCCAATGAAGGAGTTGTTAAAGAAGGACACCAAATTCAATTGGACTGAGGAAGGTGAGGCCAGTTTTCAGGAGTTCAAAGACGCTTGGTTACATCACCAGTGCTGATCCTGCCAGATCAATGCAAGGATTATGAAGTGTATTGCGATGCTTCTCGTCGAGGACTTGGAGCAGTGCTTATGCAGGAAGGAAGAGTTGTTTCATATGCCTCACGACAGCTTAAACCCCATGAGCTAAATTATGCTACGCATGATTTGGAGTTAGCAGCCGTAGTGCATGCGTTGAAGACATGGAGACATTTTCTCATCAGAAACCATTGTGAAGTATACACGGATCACAAGAGTTTGAAGTATATCTTCACGCAGAAGGAATTGAATCTCAGCCAGAGAAGATGGTTATAGCTCATAAAGGATTATGATATAAAATTGCATTATCATCCCGAAAAGGCTAACGTAGTAGCCGATGCGTTGAGCCGCAAAAGTAATATAAATACCCTCATGAACGGAGAGTTATTACCCAATGAGTTAGCAGAAGACCTTCGCGAGCTATGTTTGGAGATAGTTCGAGAGGTTATGTAGCACCATTGGAGATTCAATCTACCTTGATGGATAAGATCAGAGAAGCTCAGAAGAAGGACAAGGAGATTGCTGAGATAAAGGAAAGGCTAAAGGATTTCATGAGGATGAGCACGATACCTTATGGTTCGAGGACCGTGTATATGTGCCAAATGATTAGGAGATCAGGAAGTTGATTCTGCAAGAGGCCCATGATTCGCCATATTCGATTCACCCAGGCAATATCAAAATGTATCTGGATTTGAAGGACAGTTTCTGGTGGACCGGAATGAAGAAGGATATTGCGGAGTATGTAGCAGTTTGTGATGTATGTCAGAGAGTGAAGGCATAGCATCAGAAGCCAGCCGGATTGTTACAGCCATTGCTGATACCCGAATAGAAGTGGGATAAGCTAGGCATGGATTTTATCATGGGATTACCCAGGACTCGTTCTGGCTATGACTCGATATGGGTTGTAGTCGATCGTTTGACGAAAGTAGCTCATTTCATCCCAGTGAAGACCACTTACACCAGTGCTAAGTTGGCAAAGATATACATGACCAGGATCGTATGTCCGCATGGAGTTCCGAGGACCATTGTATCAGATAGAGGAACCCACTTTACTTCAAAGTTTTGGAATCAGTTGCATGAAATTTTGGGAACCAGGCTAGAGTTCATTATAGCTTTTCACCCGCAGACAGATGGACAGACTGAGAGGGTAAATCAGATTCTGGAGGACGTGTTGAGAGCTTGTGCGCTAGATTATGGATCTAGTTGGGACGATAATTTGCCTTACGCAGAGTTCTCTTATAACAACAGCTATCAAGCCAGTTTGAAGATGGCCCCTATCGAAGCCTTGTACGGAAGGAGGTGCAGAACACCGTTGTTGTGGGATGAAGTTGGAGACCGACAGTTGTTTAGACCAGATTTGATTAAGGAATCGGAAGAAAAGGTTAAGCTGATTCGCGATAGACTCAAAGTAGCCCAATCCAGGCAGAAGAACTATGCGGATTCTAAACGCAAGGAGATAGTTTACGAAGTTGGAGACAGAGTGTATCTTCGTGTATCCCCACTTCGAGGAGTTAAGCGCTTTGGAGTTAAGGGAAAGTTAGCACCATGTTTGGTAGGACCATACAAAGTTTTGGAACGTATGGGAGAGGTTGCCTACAAGTTGGAGTTACCTGAAGGACTGTCAGGAGTTCATGATGTGTTTCATGTTTCACAGCTGAAGAAGTGTCATGCTGAGATGACCGATATACCATTAAGAGATACAGTGCCCTTGGAGGCGATTCAGTTGGATAGTGATTTGACGTATGAGGAGAAACCAGTTAAGATACTCGAGTTTGCCAGTCGTGCTACACGCAACAAAGTAATCAAGTTCTGCAAAGTTCAGTGGAGCCACCATACCGAAGATGAATCCACCTGGGAACGGGAGGAAGACCTACAGAAGGATCACTCTCACCTATTTTCTAGCCAACCCGAATCTCGAGGGCGAGATTCATCTTAAGGGGGGTAGGTTTGTAACATCCCAAATTTTCAATTTGGAATGTTATACATTAGATCATCATTGCATATCATATTTTATTGCATTTTGGTTGATCCTAGAAATTCTACGCAACTCAAGGACCCACGGAGAGAGTTCGGGATTTTGTTATTTTCATATTTGAGTTTTTCTCGAATTTTGAAAAGAGGATCGTTTGATTTTAATTATTTACTCTTCGATTATTTCTTTTACAAAAATAAAAGAGAGAGGATAAAATGACTTCCTCAAAATAGAGAAATATCGAAGATTTAATATTAAAATCAAATAAGATTTTATTCGGAGTTTTATTGCTATTTTATTTGGATTAGGAAAAAAGTGCGTTTTTCAAAATTGCATTTTAGGCCCAAATAAATGTTCACCTTGTCCGGCTTATTTTTAGAGGACGGGGAAAATTTATTTTGGGATTTTTGGAGTCCGTTTAGTATTTCTTTTCTTTTATTTTCTGAGTGTTGGAATTTTTTTTCTAAAAAAAAGAGGCGAACCGACTCCGGGCCGTAAGCGGCCAGGACTCCTCGGGCCGGCCCTTATAAGCCACGGCCCCGAGCCCCCGATCAGCCCAAGCCGCCACCGCGCCCAAACCCTAACCTAGCCCCGGTCCGCCGCTGCCGCACCGCGCCGCCATCGCCCGCACCGCGCGCCTGCCACCCGCCGCCATGCCGTGCCCCACGCCGGACCCTCGCCGGACCTCGAGGTAGTTGCCTCGATTTTCATGAGAAAACCGTTTTTTTTTTGAAAACCCTAGATCCGTTTTTTATTTAGATCTGGTTCGGTTTATTTTTTCGGTTTAGTTATTTAGCGAACGTCCGTTTTTACGTTCGTTTTAGCGAATGGTTTTCACCATTTAGCCGCAGACAGCGAACGTTCGTTCGTTAGCCTGTTCATCAATTTTTCTTTTTCTCGGATTTTCCACGATTATTTTCGATCGTGATTTCTGATCCGATTTTCGTTTTAGTATAACTTTTCGCTCGTTTATCGGAATCAGGCGATTCAAACGCCTAGAGTTTCGTCTCAAAACCCTCTTTCTGTTTAATCAACTTAAACAATTTTTTGCTACTGTAGAATTTGACTTTAGTCCAGATTAGTAAACGAAGCCTGTTTCTTTCGCCGTTTGAGTTTTGTTGTTTCATTTGATTTGATTCTTTTTTTGCAAACCGGAGTTCTTAAGTTGAACTTTCTGGTTAGATCTCTTATTCGAGTTTTACCCGTGCCCTTGCTTGATTGCTTATTGTATGCTTGTTTCTTTGTGACCGAACACCCGGAGTGCGAAGCGTGCTACTACGAGTCTCTAGGTTTCGCGGATCATCAGCAAGGCAAGTAACACTTTGATCATACCTCTTACGACCCAGTTTTATTGCATTAGATCAACCCTCAAACATTGCATGGTTAGGATCTGAGTTAAACTGTGCGTTGGGAAGTAGTTGATGAGGTAGGAACCTATTACCCTGTTTATTAACAAACCCTGGGAGTTACTTCTATGTTATGCTTATACTGCTATGCTATGCTCGTAGACGTGGATTGGGTTTGAGAATTTTCGTGACAGATGTGAGTATTGTTAATTAATGGTTCAATTTAAGGTGGCAACTTTAATACACATCTGGGTGGATTGAGGCACCTGGGGAACCAAGTGATTGCCTGTATTTTTTTTTTGGAAATCCCGGGGTACCGTGTGATTCTCCTATGGACTGGCACCCAGGCTCAAAGGGATCATAAGATTATTCATACTAGAAACTTCCGTGTGCAGCCACATGCTATTATGGGCTCTAGCATAGTTGATTAAGTTGTGTGAACTCTTACGGTGGTAGATTAGCAGATGTAGGGGATGTAGGTGTACCGGCCTACCCATTGTAAGGTGCTAACGCTTCTAAAAGACTGTGTCTCGGTCATCCGTTTCTCAAACATTATGTAGTGCGAGAAATCCAACGGAGGAGATCAAGTCTTGTGGGGAAAAGTGCATAAACCTCTGCAGAGTGTACAAACTAATCATGATTAGCCGTGTCCTCGGTTATGGACATCTTGAGTATCTAGTTCTGGGATTATCATGTGGATCTCATCTCTTAATTATATAATTTTGTTTGGGTTAATGATTACTTTTAATTGGGATTGAGATGGGGTTTACCATTCTCAATGTTTTCAACAAATTTTGTAGTTAAATAAAATATATTCCTTTGCAGTAGGGAAAAATTGGCTTTACGCTATATGCATATAGTGATAGCTTTATTCTATTCATTATTCTCTTGTGTTACCTTGCCAGCATATTCTATGTGCTGACCCGTTTTCGGGCTGCAACGTATCATGTTGTAGACTTTTTAGACGACGAGTAAGGAGCCTTAGGTCGTGGCACTCAGTGATGCCGTTGGAGTTGATGGACTCACTTTATCTTCCAAGCCTTCCGATGTTATCGTATTAGATGGCCTTAAGCCATATTTATTGTAATAAGTTCTCTTTTGAGACATTCGATGTAATAAGTGTGTGATTGCCACTCTGTTATAAATCCTTCAAGTACTGTATGTGTCAGCATTACCGATCCAGGGATGACACTTATACACAGAGATCAGACCGTTTGAGGTCTGGTCGCTACATGTGGCCTATGTCTGTAGGGAACACCTCCGAGTGGCCTATGTTTTGCCGGAGTGTTGATTAATTTCTGTTTCGGCAAATTTCAGGCGCTTGATATGTCCTTTTTTACCAAAGGTCATGCTGGATTTTTCCGTGAATTTTAGCATGGCTTGTAATAGAACGTAGGAAATATTGAGTGCCTTCAGTTTGCTGGAAAGAGCATTAAACGACATTTTGGGATGACTTCAAGTCTGTTGGGGCTCCATACATGACAGTCAAAAAATAGTGAGGGAGTGTCCACCATATATGAGAGAAGAAGAATGCCGACTGTTGTTGTGGGGGTCGTTCTTCATCTTCTTTCTCGTGATAGACCTTTTGGTAATGCACGGGAAGGAAGAGAAGAATGACCATCATCGACGGTCAAAAATGTCAGAGATGAAGGATCCCGAGTGTTGTCGTGGGGGTTGCTTCTTCTTCGTTCCCGTGTGCTAGACAATCTGGTGTAATGCACTCGGGAACGAAGGGAGGAGCTACCATCACAATGGTCGAATATATCAGAGAGGGAGTGCCCACCATATACACCACGTGAGATGAGAGTTTTCAAGGAACAGTGCATAGACCGAAAGTCAGCCTGTGATGAATATTAATGAACAAATTTAGTTTTTGTAGTACATATATTGAAATTCACAAGTTTAATATTTGAATTATGAACATAGGAAATGTCTGACGACGAAAGGGTCCCTGAGTGCGACTACTACGGCAACGACCGGGGTCTATGCAACAGGCTGCCTCACCTGGAAGATGGCCATCACTTCCCTGTTAAGCTCGATGAGACCATCTGTGCTTCATCAACGTGTATTCCGCTTTTTTACATTTTGACTAGTACATCCCCTGCCATGCAAGAGGTTATGTCCTGGAGAAGCTGAATTTCAGAGATCATTTGAATATGGATACAAAGAGAGTTAACCTCATGACCCATCATGGTTATGCTTTTCACGTAAAGCTATACAATGTGGTGACCTACTCCCATTTCGGTTGCTCGAATTGGGAAACACTATGCAAAGCGAATGGTTTTCATGAGGGTATGCATGTCACCTTTGATCTTGGTGATCCTAAATATGACACTGAAGGCAATATGCCCTAGAGGCAATAATAAAGTTGTTATTTATATTTCCTTATATCATGATAAATGTTTAGTATTCATGCTAGAATTGTATTAACCGGAAACTTAGTACATGTGTGAATACATAGACAAACAGAGTGTCACTAGTATGCCTCTACTTGACTAGATCTTTAATCAAAGCTGGTTAAGTTTCCTAGCCATGGACAAAGAGTTGTCATTTGATAAGCGGGATCGCATCATTAGAGAATGATGTGATTGACTTGACCTATCCGTTAGCTTAGCACGATGATCGTTACAGTTTCATTGCTACTGCTTTCTTCATGACTTATACATGTTCCTCAAACTATGAGATTATGCAACTCCTGAATACCGGAGGAACACCTTGTGTGCTATCAAATGTCACAACGTAACTGGGTGATTATAAAGATGCTCTACAAGTGTCTCCGATGGTGTTTGTTGAGTTGGCATAGATCAAGATTAGGATTTTTCACTCCGTGTATCGGAGAGGTATCTCTGGGCCCTCTGAGTAATGCACATCACTATAAGCCTTGCATGCATTGTCAGTAATGAGTTAGTTGTGGGATGATGCATTACGGAACGAGTAAAGAGACTTGCCGGTAACGAGATTGAACTAGGTATGAGGATACCGACGATCGAATCTCGGGCAAATAACATACCGATGACAAAGGGAACAACGTATGTTGTTATGTAGTTTGACCGATAAAGATCTTTGTAGAATATGTAGGAGCCAATATGAGCATCCAGGTTCTGCTATTGGTTATTGACCGGAGATGAGTCTTGGTCATGTCTACATAGTTCTCGAACCCGTAGGGTCCGCACACTTAACATTCTGTGACGATTTGTAATGTGAGTTATGTGATTTGATGGCCGAAGTTTGTTCGGAGTCCCGGATGAGAACGAGGACATGATGAGGAGTCTCGAAATGGTCGAGACGTAAACATCGATATACTGGAAGGCTATATTCGGACATCGGAAAGGTTCCGAGTGATTCGGGTATTTTTTGGAGTACCGGAGAGTTAGGGGAATTCATATTGGGCCTTAATGGGCTATACGAGAAAGGAGAGAAAGGCCTCAAGGGCAACAACGCCCCTTCCCCATGGACTGGTCCGAATTGGACTAGGGAAAGGGGGCGCCCCTTCCTTCCTTCTCCTTCTCCCTTCCCTTTTTCCTATTCCATGAAGGAGGTGGAATCCTACTAGGACTAGGGAGTCCTAGTAGGACTCCACACTTTGGGTGTGCCCTATGAGGGCCGGCCTCCTCCTCCCTCCATCCTTTATATACGTGGCCAGGGGGCACACCATAGACACACAAGTTGATCATTGATCCCTTAGCCGTGTGCGCTGCCCCCTGCACCATAATCCACCTCGATCATATCATCACAGTGCTTAGGCGAAGCCCTGCGACGGTAGCATCATCTTCACCGTCATCACGCCGTCGTGCTAATGAAGCTCTCCCTCGACACTCAGCTGGATCCAGAGTTCGAGGGACATCACCGAGCCGAACGTGTGCAGATCACGAAGGTGCCATACTTTCGGTACTAGGATCGGTCGATCGTGAAGATGTACGACTACATCAACCGCGTTGTCATAACGCTTCCTCTTATGGTCTATGAGGGTACGTGGACAACACTCTTCCCCTCTCGTTGCTATACATCACCATGATCTTGCGTGTGCGTAGGAATTTTTTTTGAAATTACTATGTTCCCCAACAGTGGTATCCGAGCCAGGTCTATGCGTAGATGTTATATGCACGTGTAGAACACAAAGGAGTTGTTGGTGTGGGTATATACATATTGCTTGCCGTCACTAGTTGATTCTTGATTCAGCGGTATTGTTGGATGAAGCGGCTCAGACCGACATTACGCGTACGCTTACGCGAGACTGGTTCTACCGACGTGCTTCGCACACAGGTGGCTAGTGGGTGTCTACTTCTCCAACTTTAGTTGAATCGGATTCAATGAACATGGTTCTTTCTGAAGATCAAAAAGCAATCACTATACTGCATTGTGGTTTTCGATGTGTAGGTAAGAACGGCTTTTGCTCATCCCATAGCAGCCACATAAAACTTGTAACAACAAAGTAGAGGACGTCGTCTAACTTGTTTTTGCAGGGCTTGTTCTGATGTGATATGGTCAAGACATGATGAGATATAATTTGTTTTATGAGATGATCATGTTTGTGAAGTTATCGGCAACTGGCAGAAGCCTTATGGTTATCTCTTTATTGCATAAGATGCAAGCGCCAAATAATTGCTTTACTTTATCGCCATGCGATAGCAACAGTTGCAAGAGCAATAGTTAGCGAGACGACCATGTGATGAGACGTTGATAGAGATCAAGATGATGGAGATCATGGTGTCATGCCGGTGACGATAGAGATCATGACGGTACTTTGGAGATGGAAATCAAAGGCGCAAGATGATCATGGCCATATCATGTCACATATTTTGATTGCATGTGATGTTTATCCTTTATGCATCTTATTTTGCTTAGTTCATCGGTAGCATTATAAGATGATCTCTCGCTAAATTTCAAGGTACAAGTGTTCTCCCTGAGTATGCACCATTGCGAAAGTTCGTCGTACCGAGACACCACGTGATGATCGGGTGTGACAAGCTCTATGTTCACATACAACGGGTGCAAGCCAGTTTTGCACACGCAGAATACTCGGGTTAAACTTGACGAGCCTAGCATATGCATATATGGCCTCGGAACAGTAGAGACCGAAAGGTCGAGCATGAATCCTATAGTAGATATGATCAACATAGTGATGTTCACCATGGAAAACTACTCCATCTCACGTGATGATTGGACATGATTTAGTTGATTTGGATCACGTGATCATTTAGATGACTAGAGGGATGTCTATCTAAGTGGGAGTTCTTAAGTAATATGATTAATTGAACTTTAATTTATCATGAACTTAGTCCTGATAGTATTTGCATAACTATGTTGTAGATCAATAGCTCGCGATGTAGCTCCCCATTTATTTTTGATATGTTCCTAGAGAAAAACTATGTTAAAAGATGATGGTAGCAATGATGCGGACTAGATCCGTGATCTGTGGATTATCCTCATTGCTGCATAGAAGAGTTATGTCCGTGATGCACCGCTAGGTGACAGACCTATTGCGGGAGCAGATGCAGACGTTATGAACGTTTGACAAGCTCAGTATGATGACTACTTGATAGTTTAGTGCACGATGCTTTACGGCTTAGAACCGGGACTTCAAAAATGTTTTGAATGCCATGGAGCATATAAGATGTTCCAAGAGTTGAAATTGGTATCTCATACTCATGCCCGTGTCAACAGGTATGAGACCTCTGACAGTACTTTGCCTACAAGATGGAGGAGAATAGCTCAACGAGTGAGCATGTGCTCAGAATGTATGAGTACTACAATCACTTGAATCAAGTGGGAATTAATCTTCCCAATAAGATAGTGATTGACATAGTTCTCTAGTCACCATCACCAAATTACTAGAACTTCATGATGAACTATAATATGCAAGGGATAACGGAAATGATTCCCAAAGTTCATCACGATGCTGAAATCGGCGAAGGTAGAAATCAAGAAAAAGTATCAAGCGTTGATGGTTGACAAGACCACTAGTTTCAAGTAAAAGGTCAAGGGAAAGAAAGGGAACTTCAAGAAGAATGCCAAGCAAGTTGCCACTCCATGAAGAAGCCCAAAGCTATGTTGGGGAACATAGTAATTTCAAAAAAATTCCTACGCACACGCAAGATCATGGTGATGCATAGCAACGAGAAGGGAAGAGTGCTATCCACGTACCCTCGTAGACCGTAAGCAGAAGCGTTATGACAACGCGGTTGATGTAGTCGTACGTCTTCATGATCGACCGATCCTAGTATCGAAAGTACGGCACCTCCGCAATCTACACACGTTCGGCTCGGTGATGTCCCACGAACTCTCGATCCAGCTGAGTGTCAAGGGAGAGCTTCTTCAGCACGACGGCATGATGACAGTGATGATGATGATGCTGCTGTCGCAGGGCCTCGCCTAAGCACTACGGTGATATGACCGAGGTGGATTATGGTGGAGGGGGGCACCGCACACGGCTAAGGAATCAATGATCAACTTGTGTGTCTATGGGGTGCCCCCTGGCCACGTATATAAAGGATGGAGGGAGGAGGAGGCCGGCCCTCATAGGGCGCGCCCAAAGTGTGGAGTCCTACTAGGACTCCCTAGTCCTATAGGATTCCACCTCCCACATGAAATAGGAAAAAGGGAGAAGGAGAAGGAAGGAAGGTGGCGCCCCCTTTCCCTAGTCCAATTCGGACCAGTCCATGGGGAAGGAGTGCGGCCACCTGTGAGGCATTTCTCTCCTTTCCCGTATGGCCCATTAAGGGCCAATACGAATTCCCGTAACTCTTCGGCACTCCGAAAAATACCCGAATCACTCGGAACCTTTCCGATGTCCGAATATAGCCTTCCAATATATCGATCTTTACATCTCGACCATTTCGAGACTCCTCGTCATGTCGCCGATCTCATCTGGGACTCCGAACAAACTCCGGTCATCAAATCACATAACTCATAATACAAATCGTCACAGAATGTTAAGCATGCGGACCCTACGGTTTCGAGAACTATGTAGACATGATCGAGACTCATCTCCGGTCAATAACCAATAGCGGAACCTGGATGCTCATATTGGTTCCTACATATTCTACGAAGATCTTTATCGGTCAAACCGCATAACAACATATGTTGTTCCCTTTGTCATCGGTATGTTACTTGCCCGAGATTCGATCGTCGGTATCATCATACCTAGTTCAATCTCGTCACCGGCAAGTCTCTTTACTCGTTCTGTAATGCAACATCCCGCAACTAACTCATTAGTCACATTGCTTGCAAGGCTTATAGTGATGTGCATTACTGAGAGAGCTGTAACACCCACGATGCGGCTATATCTCCCACGTGTCGGAGCACGACTTAGAGGCATAACCGCATTGTAGGCAATCGCAAGAGGGGTAATCTTTACACATCCCATGTACTGAAAAAGAAAAGAGGTACATAGTTGGCTTACAATTGCCACTTCATACAATAGCATAAATATCATTACAAACATCTAGATACAATCAAGGTCCGACTACGGAACCAAAATAAAGACAACCCCAAATGCATAATGTCCCCGATCGCCCCAACTGGGCTCCACTACTGATCGTCTGGAAAGGAAACGTAGTATCATCCTGAGTCCTCATCGAATTCCCACTTGAGCTCAGTCGTATCTCTTGGAACAGTATCATCGGCCCCTGCATCTGGTTTTGGAAGTAATATGTGAGTCACGTGGACTCAGCAATCTCACACCCTCGCGATCAAGACAATTTAAGCATATGGGTAGGGAAAAGGTATGAGGTGGAGCTGCAGCAAGCACTAGCATATATGGTGGCTTACATACGCAAATGAGAGCGAGAAGAGAAGGCCAGGCACGGTCGAGAAACTATGATCAAGAAGTGATCCTAGAACTACTTACGTTCAAGCATAACTCGAGACCGTATTCTCTTCCCGGACTCCGCCAAAAAGAGACCATCACGGCTACACACGCTGTTGATTCATTTTAATTAAGTTTAAGTTTCGGGTTTTCTACAACCGGACATTAACAAATTCCCATCTGCCCATAACCGTGGGCACGGCTTTCGAAAGTTCAAATCCCTGCAGGGGTGTCCCAACTTAGCCCATCACAAGCTGGCACGGTCAACGAAGGATATTCCTTCTCCCAGGACGGCCCGGTCAGACTCGGAATCCCAGTTACAAGACATCTCGACAATGGTAAAACTAAACTAGCAAAGCCACCAGATGTGCCGACAAATCCCGATAGAAGTCGCATGTATCTCATTCTCAGGGCAACACCGGATGAGACTAGCTACGAGTAAAACCAACCCTCAAGTTTCCCCGAGGTGGCCCCGCAGGTAGCTTAGTTCGGACCAACACTCAGAGGAGCACTGGCCCAGGGGGGGGGTTTAAAATAAAGATGACCCTTGAGTTCGCGGAACCCAAGGGAAAAAGGCTAGGTGGCGAATGGTAAAACCAAGGTTGAGACTTGCTAGAGGAGTTTTATTCAAGGCGAACTATCAAGGGGTTCCCATTATAACCCAACCGCGTAAGGAACGCAAAATCAAGGAACATAACACCGGTATAACAGAAACTAGGGCGGAAAGAGTGGAACAAAACACCAGGCATAAGGCCGAGCCTTCCACCCTTTACCAAGTGTATAGGTGCATTAAAGTAGACAAGATATAATAGTGATATCCCAACAATAAACATGTTCCAACAAGGAACAAACTCCAATCTTCACCTGCAACTAACAACGCTATAAGAGGGGCTGAGCAAAGCGGTAACATAGGCAAACAACGGTTTGCTAGGACAAGGTGGGTTAGAGGTTTGACATGGCAATATGGGGGGCATGATAAAGCATATGGTAGGTATCATAGCATAGGCATAGCAATAGAGCGAGCATCTAGCGAGCAAAGATAGAAGTGATTTCGAGGCTATGGTCATCTTGCCTGCAAAATTCTCCGAGTTGACGTAAGCTTGATCCTCGTAAACGTTCTCAACGGGTTCCTCGATCACGTACTCGTCTCCCGGCTCTACTCAAAGCAAGAACAACAAGCAAAGGGAACCACGATCAACTACGGTGCAATGCGCAAGCAACATGATGCAAAATATGGCATGATATGCGAGATGTGATATGCGATGCATATGCGTGCTCTGGAAGGAAAAGATTGAACCAGGCCTCAACTTGGCAAACCAAGAGTGCCGCTGGAAAGATGAGTTGATTCCGGTCGAAATCAATATAAAGATCACCGAAATCGGATGCACGGTTTGCAAATGGCAAGCAAAACAATAATGGCACAAAGCTGCGATTAACAGCACGAGGCCATCTAAATGCATCAAGAACAACAAGCTACTGCACTCTAACATAACAACAAAGCACATGGCAGTGATCCTCTCAAGATTCTTGACAAAAATGAACACTGAGCTACGGCTAATTCACTCAATAGCAGGTTCAAACAAGCATGGCAAAAGTGCAAAAGATATCAGGTTCACATACTTAGTAAAAATAACATGTCAGGAATTAACATCAGGAAGCAATGTTTAGAGCAAGATAACAACATGCTACACGAACATATCATGGCAAAGCAAGGCATGGCATGAAACTACACAAGGCATATAACAAAAGTCCCTAACTGACCATAAGCCAAAAGGGATCAGAAAATACAATGGCAACCATGGGAACATAGCAAGTTTCGTTAACAGATTCAGACTTGGCAGAGAACTGGAACATGGCAAAACAGAATTACGTAGGCATGTTTGCGAGATCGATGCACTCACCACAAGGCATTGCATGATAAGCTAAGCATACACCCAGCAAGTAGACATGATAAAGAAGCTAACCATGGCAAGAACAACCTCATAGCATGCATGGATCAACTACAACAACCTCGGCAAAATTGAATAACATGCAAACAATCTGCCAGGAACATTTTATAGCAAAAGTAGAGCAAGATTGAGTCATGCTAGAATGCTCCATAATTGCAAACAAAGACATGGATGGATAGAGCATAACAATAACTCAAAATCATCCTTACTGAACATGCTCAAAAGAGGCATGGATCACTCTATAGCAACAAGAATACATGGCATAAAAACATTAACAGGGTAAAGACTTAGAAGAATTCTAAGTCCTTGAAATCAGCAACATCACGAGAGCTACTTTGCATGCTTGTGCTAGTAACCACAATGATCACAAAAATACATGGCATACACCCCTGTAAAGATGGCATGGCATACAACAAAACACATGTAGGGCTCAAGTTCATAGGAGGCACACATTAAACATGGCAAAAATGACAAATGTCCATAATCTGATAAGAATCTGAAACTAACATTACATAGCACTCTTGCAACAACATTTAGGGCATCAAGATGAACTCAAATAAACATGGTGCAATGGAATGAAATGAAGTGCACATCGAGACAAACAATTTGATATGCTACACGCCCAAAACGGAGCCACGGATGCAAAGATATGACATGATGAAATATGCTAAAAATACTGAAAACTCGGACAAAAGTCAACCCGTAGGGTTCGTCCCGGGTCTGGATCGGGGCGCGTGAACTGAGGAGGAACGGAGCCTCGCCGGAGCTGATGCTACGATGACCGGAGATGGTGGGAGCTCGCCGGATCCGGTGGGGAGGAGGGACATGGAGAGGCCGGCGAGGTCGCCGGAGAAGGCGGCAGCGGGCGGCGCGGCCGGGGCGCTCCGGGCGGCGTGGGCGCGGGGAAGACCGGCGAGCAGTGGCCGGTGACAGGCAGCGGGGCGGCGCGGCGGTCGGCGGCGACAAGCGGTGGCGGGCGCTGGCGAAGGGCGGTGTGCGCTCGGGCGCGCGGTCGGGAGCCGGGCGGCGACGGGATGGGCCCCGCGGGCCTGCTGCGGGCCTGGCGGGCCGGCGGCGATGTGGTGCGCGGGAGGCCACGTGGCGGCATGGGAGTGGCGGCGGAGATTTGTCCGGCGCGGACCGGATGCGTCCGGCGGCGGGAGAAGGAAGAGGCTAGGGTTAGGGGTGGAAATGATCCGGGATTGGGGGGGAGATGCCTATTTATACATAGGAGGAGCTAGGAGACACCAAATTGAGCACGGTTTTCGGCCACGCGATCGTGATCGAACGATCGAGATGATGGAGGCGGGTTTAGGTGGGTTTTGGGCCACTTTGGAGAGGTGTTGGGCTGCAACACACACAACGCCATTACGGCTCCTCGGTTAACCGTTGGAGTATCAAACGAAGTCCAAATGGCACGAAACTTGACAGGCGGTCTACGGTAGTAAACCAAGGCTGCTTGGAAAGTCTCGGTCCAATCCGAGAATGTTTAACACCTGCACACGAAAAGAGGCAAAAGGGGACACCGGAGGACATAGGAGCGCCGGAATGCAAAACGGACAACGGGGAAAATGCTCAGATGCATGAGACGAGAACGTATGCAAATGTGATGCACATGATGACATGATATGAGATGCATGACAAAGACAAAATAAACACGAAGACAAAACCCAACAACGAGGAATCTGATAACTTAGTGCCGGAAATGGCAAGAGTTGGAATACAAATATGGCAGGTTACATATGGGGCGTTACAAGAGCCTAGAGATACCTCTCCGACAATCGGAGTGACTAATCCTAATCTCGGTCTATGCCAACTCAACAAACACCATCGGAGACACCTGTAGAGTATCTTTATAATCACCCAGTTACGTTGTGACGTTTGATAGCACACAAGGTGTTCCTCCGGTATTCGGGAGTTGCATAATCTCATAGTCAGAGGAACATGTATAAGTCATGATGAAAGCAATAGTAATAAAACTTAATGATCATTTATGCGAAGCTAACGGATGGGTCTTGTCCATCACATCATTCTCTAATGATGGGATCCCATTCATCAAATGACAACACATGTCTATGGTTAGGAAACTTAACCATCTTTGATTAACGAGCTAGTCAAGTAGAGGCATACTAGGGACACTCTGTTTTGTCTATGTATTCACACATGTACTAAGTTTCCGGTTAATACAATCTAGCATGAATAATAAACATTTATCATGATATAAGGAAATATAAATAACAACTTTATTATTGCCTCTAGGGCATATTTCCTTCAGTCTCCCACTTGCACTAGAGTCAATAATCTAGTTCACATTGTCATGTGATTTAACACCAATAGTTCACATCTTTATGTGATTAGTTCACATCTCCGTGTGACTAATACCCAAAGGGTTTACTAGAGTCAATAATCTAGTTCACATCACTATGTGATTAACGCCCAAAGAGTGATCATGTTTTGCTTGTGAAAGAAATTTAGTCAATGGGCCTGCCACATTCAGAGCCGTATGTATTTTGCAAATTTTCTATGTCTACAATGCTTTGCACGGAGCTACTCTAGCTAATTGCTTGTAACATCCCAAATTTTCAATTTGGAATGTTATACATAGATCATCATGCATAGCATATTTTCTTGCATTTTGGTTGATCCTAGAAATTTCACGCAACTCAAGGACCTTCGGAGAGAGTTGGAGATTTCGTTATTTTCATATTTGAGTTTTCTCAAATTTTGAAAAGGGGATCATTTGATTTATTTATTTCATCTTCAATAATTTTTCCGATATCAAAAAAATATAAGAGAGGGAATAATATGGCTTTCCCAAATTGAGGAAAAATGAAGATTTAATAAATAGATCAAATTTTGTTTGCTGGAGTTTATTTGCATTTTATTTGGATAGGGAAAATGCGCGTTTTCGAAAATTGCATTTTAGGCCCGGAGTAAAGTTCATTTTGTTCGACTCATTTTTAGGAGTCGGAGAAAATTTACGTTAGAATTTTTGGAGTTCGTTTAGATTTTCTTTTCTGTGTTTTTCTGCGCGCGAAACCGATTTAAAAAAAAACTCCCGCAGGCCAGCCGGGCCAGGGCCCAGCCAGCCAGCCGCCGCTGCGCCCCAGCCTCGCTAGCGCCGCGCGCGCCAGGCGCAGGAGGCCGCCGTCGCCGCTGCCTTTTGGAGTCCTAGTAGGACTTTAGTCCTACTCCGTTTCCTCTTTTTCTTTCCTAGTCTATTTTCTTGTCCCCTACCCCAAGTAATCCCCCTCCCTCACCTATATAAATACTCCCACACCCCCCCTCCAAAACATCAAATCAAACCCCAAGCCCCTCTCCTCCTAAGCCGCAGCAGGTAGCCGCGCTGCCGCCGCCATAGCCGCGCCGCCCCTCACGCTGCCGCCCTTGTGCATCGCCGCCGCCGTCCTACGCCACGCCGCCGGAGCCCCTCGCCGGAGGTTGCCCCGCGTCTCTTTTCCTCGGATCGTTTTCTTCTAATCGTTCCGATTCTTTTCTTCTCTTCCGATTCGTTTTCTTTCCGGTTCTTTTCTAAACCGTTCCGGTTTCTAGATCGGTTTTTCGTTCCGGTCTTTTTCTCCGAAAACCCTAGATCGGTTTTCGTTCTTCTTTCGGACCGTTCGTCTCAACGAACGTGATCACCGATTCTCCCCGGTTAACGAACGTCCGTTCGTTTAACCATTCCTCTTTTTCTTTTCGTCGGATTTATTCCGCGATCGTGATCTCAGATCCGATCTTCGTTCTAGTCTTTCTTCTCGCTCATTTATCGGAATCAGGTGATTCAAGCGCCTGGAGTTTCGTTTCGAAACCGCCGTTCCATCTAATCAACTTGAACAAGTTTTTGCCCCGGTAAAATTTGACCTAGTTTCAACTTGCTAGAACCGAGTTGTTTTCTTCCGCCGTTTGTTTTCCCTTTCTTTGTTCGGTTCTTTCTTTCTTTGCAACCGGAGTTCTTAAGTTGAACTTTCTGGTTTGTTCTCTTGTTCGAGTTTTACCTGTGCATTAGATTAGTACTTATTGTATGCTTGTTGTTTGTCTGCGATAGATCACCCAGATTGCGCCGCTTGTTACTTCGAAACCCTAGGTCTCGCGGATCATCAGCAAGGCAAGTAACACTTTGATCATACCTTTTTCTACAACCCATGTTTTATTGCATTAGATCAATCCTCTCACATTGCATGATTAGGATCTAATTAAATTGTGGGATGGGAAGTAGATGAGGTAGTACCTATTACATGTATTATTATGAAACCTTTGGGAGTTACTTCTACGTTTGCTTATTATGCCATGCTATGCTAGTAGACGTGGATTGGGTGAGTGATATCCATGACAGATGTGAGTTGATAATTTTAATGGTTTATCTAAGGTGGCAACTTAAACACACATCTGGGTGGATTGAGGCACCTGATGTCTATCAGGACTTGCCTGTTTTTTTTCGGACCGCCACCCAGGCTCAAAGGGATCATAAGATCTTTCAAGCTAGAAACTTACGTGTGCAGCCACAAGCCATTATGGGCTCTAGCATAGTTGACTAAGTCGTGCGAACTCTTACGGGTAGACTAGCAGATGTAGGGGAAGTAGGTGTACCGGTCTACCCACAAGTAAGGTGCTAGCGCTTCTGAAAGACTGTGTCTCGGTCATTCGTCTTCTCAAACACCATGTAGTGCGAGAAACCAAACGGAGGCGATCGAGTCTTGTGGGGAAAAGTGCGCAAACCTCTGCAGAGTGTACAAACTAATCATGATTAGCCGTGTCCCCGGTTATGGACAACTTGAGTATCTAGTACTTGAATATCATGTGAATCTCATCACGTTACCTCTAATTAATGTTGTTGGGTTTTAATTACTTTTAATTGGGATTGAGAATGCTGTCAACCATTCTCAATGTTTCACAACCACCATGATAGTTAAATAAATTTATTCCTTTGCAGTAGGGAAAAACTGGCTTTACGCAAAACTGTAACCATAGAGCTTTCCACCAGCCATATATGCATATAGTATAGCTGTTTCATTCCATTACTCTCTATGTGTTACATTGCCAGCATATTCCATGTGCTGACCCGTTTTCGGGCTGCAACTTCTCATGTTGCAGACTTTTCAGACGACGAGTAAGGTTTTAGGTCGTGGCCCTATACTCAGTGATGCCATTGGAGTTGATGGACCCATTTACCTTCCAAGTCTTCCGCTGTTTTCGACACTAGATGGCCTTAAGCCATATTTATTGTAATAAGTTCTCTTTGAGACAACGATGTAATAAGTGTGTGATTGCCACTCTGCTATAAATCCTTCGATGTACTGTGTGGTGTCAGCATTACTGATCCAGGGATGACACTTGAGCACAGAGCACTTGATCCATTCGGGTCGGGTCGCTACATTGCTCCCACTTTCAATATGTATCTAGATTGAGACTTAGAGTCATCCATATCGGTGTCAAAGCTTGCATCGACGCAACTCTTTACGACGAACTCTTTGTCACCTCCATAAACGAGAAACATTTTCTTATTCCACTAAGGATATTTTTGACCGCTGTCTAGTGATCCACTCCTGGATCACTATTGTACCCTCTTGCCAAACTCATGGTTAGGTACACAATAGGTTTGGTATACAGCATAGCATACTTTATAGAACCTATGACTGAGGCATAAGGAATGACTTTTCATTCTCTTTCTATTTTCTGCCATGGTCAGGTTTTGAGTCTTTACTCAACTTCATACCTTGCAACACAGGCAAGAACTCCTTCTTTGACTGCTCCATTTTTGAACTACTTCAAAATCTTGTCAATGTATGTACTCATTGAAAATATATCAAGCGTCTTGATCTATCTTTATAGATCTTGATGCTGAATATGTAAGTAGCTTCACCAAGGACTTTCTTTTAAAAACTTCTTTCAAACATTCCTTTATGCTTTCCAGAAAATTCTACATTATTTCCGATCAACAATATGCCATTCACATATAGTTATCAGAAATGTTGTAGTGCTCCCGCTCACTTTCTTGTAAATACAGGCTTCACCGCAAGTCTGTATAAAACCATATGCTTTGATCACTTTATCAAAGCATATATTCCAACTCCGAGATGCTTGGTGTGACGCCCCCGATTTGACCGTACACTAATCATACACGCAAACGTGTACGATCAAGATCAGGGAATCACGGGAAGATATCACAACACAACTCTACAAATAAAATAAGTCATACAAGCATCATATTACAAGCCAGGGGCCTCGAGGGCTCGAATACAAGAGCTCGATCATAGACGAGTCAGCGGAAGCAACAATATCTGAGTACAGACATAAGTAATAAGAATGCCTTAAGAAGGCTAGCACAAAAGTAGCAACGATCGAAAAGGCAAGGCCTCCTGCCTGGGACCTCCTAACTACTCCTCGAAGCCGAACTCCACATAGAATCAACCGCAGGATCCTCTGGCTCCTGGACTCCATCATCTGGTCACAGCAACCGGGTATAGAAAGGGGGAAAAGGGGGAGCAAAGCAACCGTGAGTACTCATCCAAAGTACTCGCAAGCAAGTAACTACACTACATATGTATGCATTGGTATCAAATGGAAAAAGGGGGTATCATATGTGGACTGAACTGCAGAATGCTAGAATAAGGGGGATAGCTAGTCCTGTCGAAGACAACGCTTCTGGCCATCTCCATCTTGCAGCATGTAGAAGAGAGTAGATGGTAAGTTCACCAAGTAGCATCAAGTAGCATCATATAGCATAATCCTACCCGGCGATCCTCCCCTCGTCGCCCTGTTAGAGAGCAATCACCGGGTTGTATCTGGCACTTGGAAGGGTGTGTTTTATTAAGTAACCGGTTCTAGTTGTCATAAGGTCAAGGTACAACTCCAAGTCGTCCTGTTACCGAAGATCACGGCTATTCGAATAGATTAACTTCCCTGCAGGGGTGCACCACATTTCCCAACATGCTCGATCCCCTTTGTCTGGACACACTTTTTTGGGTCATGCCCGGCCTCGGAAGATCAACACGTCGCAGCCCTACCTAGGCACAACAGAGAGGTCAGCACGCCGGTCTAAATCCTATGCATGCAGGGGTCTGGGCCATCGCCCATTGCACACCTGCATGTTGCGTACGCGGCCGGAAGCAGAACTAGCCCCCTTAATACAAGAACAGGCTTACGGTCCAATCCGGCGCGCGCCGCTCAGTCGCTGACGTCACGAAGGCTTCGGCTGATACCACGACGTCGAGTGCCCATAACTGTCCCCACGTAGATGGTTAGTGCGTATAGGCCAGTAGCCAGACTCTGATCAAATACCAAGAACTCGTTAAGCGTGTTATTTTGAAATAACCGCGAACGCCAACCAGGGCCAGGCCCACCTCTCTCCTAGGTGGTCTCAACCTACCCTGTCGCTTCGCCACAAAGATCCACACAGAGGGCCGTCGGGAAAGTATGTCCTTCCAACCCCCAATTCATGAATCAACCGCGGGTACTCCTCGAGCCAACCCGACTTTAGTCATCACATGTATCATGTATAAAGTATATAGTATATACCCGTGATCACCTCCCGAGTGATCACGGCCTGATAGTATAGCAGGGCAGATGGACAAGAATGTAGGGCCACTGATGATAAACTAGCATCTTATACTAAGCATTAGGATTGCAGGTAAAGGTATCAACAGTTGTAGCAACAATGGCAGGCTATGCATCAGAATAGGATTAACGGAAAGGAGTAACATGCTACACTACTCTAATGCAAGCAGTATAGAGGAGAGTAGGCGATATCTAGTGATCAAGAGGGGGGGCTTGCCTGGTTGCTCTGCCAAGAGAGAGGGGTCATCAACACCGTAGTCGTACTGGGTAGCAGCGGCGTCGGTCTCGGTGTCTAGCGAGAGAAGAGGGGGAAGAAATAATAAATATTAAGCAAACAGATGCATGACCATGCATGACATGACAAAGCATGAAGCTAGGTGTGCCCTAACACGGTATGAGGTGGTACCGGTGAAGGGGGAAAATATCCCCGGTGTTTCGCATTTTCGGACAGATGAACCGGAGGGGGAAAGTTGCGTGTTCGCTATGCTAGGGATGCGTGACGGACGAACAGGCTGCGTATCCGGATCCGTCTCGTCGTTCTGAGCAACTTTCATGTACAAAGTATTTTCATCCGAGCTACGGTTTATTTTGTATTAATTTTCAAAGTTTTGATTGAATTTTTTATTTCTATATTTAATTTAATTCGAAATTAAATTAATATCTAAATGCTATGGGTACGCAGGAAGTGTACCCAGCCAATGCAACAAAGGCTGACAGGTGGGGGCAGTTGACTAAGTCAACTACCCAGTCAGCAGAGGCTGGTAGGTGGGCCAGGGGGGTGCTGACTGAGCAGTCAACAGTCAAAGTATTGACTGTTGACTAGTCAAAGCAGGGAAGTGGGGTCCAGGTGTCATAGGGACATAATTCTATCCGAGTTTTAATAGTTGAAACAATTAGAGGGAGGGGTCCACCAGTCATAGGGCCAACTAACTAACCGTTTTATTAAACTTAATTAGTTAATTAGTGGGTGGGGCTAACCTGTCATTGGGTCATTAGTTAACATAGTTCATTTTGTTTGCACAGGTTATTTAGCGACGTGGCCCCCACATGTTAGTGGCACAGAGGCCAATTAGCACTAGGCTAATGACGTCCACGCTAGCACTAAACGACGGCAATGGCAGAGCGCGCCGGCGACGACCGGTCGCCCGTCTCCACCGACCGGTTGCTACACAGAGAGGTGCTATGGGCAGCAGAGAGAGCGTTGCATCTAGAGGCGCGAGTCGCCAGTGCTGGGATGACCGGAAACACGACCGGCGACGAGGTTTGGCAGCGGCAGGTGAGTGTGTGAGCGCGTGCGCAGTCACTGGAGGTACGGCGCGTGGACAAGGCTTGTCGCGGCCAACGACAGCGAATGAGGCAAGGGGAAGGATGGGGCCGGCGAGGGGCTCACAGGGGAGCTCGATGGCATGCTCTGGAAGGCCGGGAGTGGTTCGATGCAGCGGATCCGACGATGATGACCGGTGGGGCAGAGGCGGAAGATGAGGCCGACCCGGCGAGGTAGTGGTCCCAGGTTGCTTCTATGGGCGAAGTCGACGAAGAGGCGGTCAGCGGAGGCGATGCGGCGACGGCGTCAGGCGGGGCAGCGGCGACAGCGACGGGCGGCGGGCTCTGGGTGCGTCGGGCTGTGCCCGATCCAGGCGAGGGCGCGCTTGAGGGAGAGAGAGGGCGAGGTGGATCGATAGGGCTAGGGTTTCGGGAAGGATGACAGGGATGGGCAGCGAGGTCCGACGGGGGTGCTCCGGGCGGCGGCGAGCGCTGGGCGTCGAGGTCGTTGCCCCCGATCCAGATCGGGGGAAGACGCAAGGGGAGAGGCGGGTCGGGGGAGTGGGGAAGAGCGTGGGGTTACGGTTACTGGTGGGGGGGCTAGTAGGCCAGGGTGTGCGGGGGTTGGCCGGCAGGCCACTCGGCCACACGGCCAACTGGGCCAAGGCCCAGTCGGGGGGGGGGGGAGGGTGACGTTGTTTCCTTTTTTTATTTATTTTTTGTAATTTTGCTTTATTGTTTTATGTTTATGCTCATTTAATTTTGTTCTACAAAATATATACAAAAGCACCAAAATTAGTGTGACTAGTTTTACCACAGCCACAAAAAGTTCACACCTAATTAAAATAGTTTAATATTTTATACATTATAAAAGGCATTTATTTAATTGTTTAAGCTACTGTTTCATTTATTTTAGAGCCTTTAAACACTTTATCAAAGTTTGGTTTCTCCACCACAATTAACAATGATTTACCTAACACCTTTAGAACATTTTAGTTTTAAAGTTTTGAAAATTTTGATGTTTGCCTTTTATCCAATTTTGAATTTGAATTGGTTTTTGAACTAACGCGGGATTATCAACAATATCTGCGGCGACGTGGCATCATTAATGAGGGATTACTGTAGCCTAATTATCTGGGCATCACACTTCGACCAGTCCATAGATGGATCGCTGGAGCTTGCTCACTTTGTCAGCACCTTTAGGATCGACAAAACCTTCTGGTTGCATCATATACAACTCTTCTTTAAGAACTCCATTACGGAATGCAGTTTTGACATCCATTTGCCAAATTTCATAATCATAAAATGCGGCAACTGCTAACATAATTTGGACATACTTTTAAGCATCTATACGAGTGAGAAAATCTCATCGGTAGTCAACACCTTGAATTTGTCGAATTTTTTTTTTAACAATTTGAGCTTTGTAGATAGTAATACTACTATCGGCGTCCATCTTCCTCTTGAAGATCCATTTATTCTCAATGACTCACCGATCATCGGGCAAGTCAATCAAAGTCCATACTTTGTTCTCATACATGGATCCCATCTCAGATTTCATGGCCTCAAGCCATTTTGCGGAATCTGGGCTCATCATCGATTCCTCATAGTTTGTAGGTTCGTCATGGTCTAGTAACATGACTTCCAGAACAGGATTACCATACCACTCTGGTGCGGACTATACTCTGGTGGACCTACGAGGTTCGGTAGTAACTTGATCTGAAGTTTCATGATCATCATCATTAGCTTCCTCACTAATTGGTGTAGGAATCACTGGAACTGATTTCTGTGATGAACTACTTTCCAATTTGGGAGAAGGTACAATTACCTCATCAAGTTCTACTTTCCTCCCACTCACTTCTTTCAAGAGAGACTCCTTCTCTAGAAAGGATCCATTCTTAGCAACAAAATATCTTGCCTTTAGATCTATGATAGAAGGTGTACCCAACAGTTTCTTTTGCGTATCCTATGAAGACTCACTACTCCGATTTGGGTTCGAGCTTATCAGTTTGAAACTTTTTCACATAAGCATCGCAAC
Organism: Triticum aestivum; assembly: GCF_018294505.1. Classification (NCBI taxonomy): domain Eukaryota; kingdom Viridiplantae; phylum Streptophyta; class Magnoliopsida; order Poales; family Poaceae; genus Triticum; species Triticum aestivum. The sequence goes on along the minus strand of NC_057809.1, from coordinate 67,241,370 downwards.
CCCAAACTTTAAGAAACGACAACTTCGGTTTCTTGCCAAACCATAGTTCATATGGTGTCATCTCAACGGATTTAGATGGCGCCCTATTTAACGTTAATGCAGCTGTCTCTAATGCATAACCCCGAAACAATAGTGGCAAATCGGTAAGAGACATCATAGACCGCACCATATCCAATAAAGTACGATTACAACATTCGGACAAACCATTATGCTGTGGTGTTCGAGGTGGCGTGAGTTGCGAAACTATTCCACATTTTTTCAAATGAAGACCAAACTTGTAACTCAAATATTCTCCTCCACGATCAGATTGTAGAAACTTTATTTTCTTGTTACGATGATTTTCCACTTCACTCTGAAATTATTTGAACTTTTCAAATGTTTCAGATTTATGTTTCATCAAGAAGATATACCCGTACCTGCTCAAATCATCTGTGAAGGTCAGAAAATAACAATACCTGCCGCGAGCCTCAACACTCATCAGACTGGATACATTAGTATGTATTATTTCCAAAAAGTCTGTTGCTCGCTCCATTGTTCCGGAGAACGGAGTCTTAGTCATCTTGCCCATGAGGCATGGTTCACAAGCATCAACTGATTCATAATCAAGTGATTCCAAAAGCCCATCAGCATGGATTTTTCTTCATGCGCTTTACACCAATATGACCTAAACGGTAGTGCCACAAATAAGTTGCACTATCATTATTAACTTTGCATATTTTGGCATCAATATTATGAATATGTGTATCACTACGATCGAGATTCAATAAACCATTCACCTTGGGTGTATGATCATTGAAGGTTTTATTCATGTAAATAGAACAACAATTATTCTCTAACTTTAAATGTATAACCGTATTGCAATACACATGATCAAATCATATTCATGCTTAACGCAAACACCAAATAACATTTATTTAGGTTCAAAAATAATACTGAAAGTATAGGGAGTGTGCGATGATGATCATATCAATCTTGGAGCCACTTCCAACACACATCGTCACTTCACCCTTAACTAGTCTCTGTTCATTCTGCAACTCCCATTTCGAGTTACTAATCTTAGCAACAGAACTAGTATCAAATACTAAGGGGTTGCTATAGACACTAGTAAAGTACACATCAATAACATGTATATCAAATATACCTTTGTTCAGTTTGCCATCCTTCTTATCTGCCAAATACTTGGGGCAGTTATGCTTCTAGTGACCAGTCCCTTTGTAGTTGAAGCACTTAGTCTTAGGCTTAGGTCCAGACTTGGGCTTCTTCACTTGAGCAGCAACTTGCTTGTCATTCTTCTTGAAGTTCTCCTTCTTCCCTTTGCCCTTTTCTTGAAACTAGTGGTCTTGTCAACCATCAACACTTGATGCTTTTGTTAATTTCTACCTTCATCGATTTCAACATCACGAAGAGCTTGGGAATCATTTCCGTTATCCCTTGCATATTATAGTTCATCACGAAGTTCTAGTAACTTGGTGATAGTGACTAGAGAACTCTGTCAATCACTATCTTATCTCGAAGATTAACTCCCACTTGATTCAAGTGATTGTAGTACTCAGACATTCTGAGCACATGCTCACTAGCTGAGCTATTCTCCTTCATATTGTAGGCAAAATACTTGTCAAAGGTCTCATACCTTTCAACATGAGCATGAGTCTGAAATACTAATTTCAACTCTTGGAACATCTCATATGCTCAGTGGCGTTCAAAACATCTTTGAAGCCCCGATTATAACCCGTAAAGTATGGTGGACTAAACTACCAAGTATTCACCATATCGAGCTTGCCAAATGTTCATAATGTCTGCATCTGCTTCTGCAATCGGTCTGTCACCTAGCGGTGCATCAAGGACATAATTCTTCTATGCAGCAATGAGTATAATCCTCAGATCACGGATCCAATCCGCATCATTGCTACTAACATCTTTCAACTTAGTTTTTCTCTTGGAACATATCAAAAATAAAATTGAGGAGTCTACAACATAGATATGCTAATACTACCAGGACTAAGTTCATGATAAATTTAAAGTTCAATTAATCATATTACTTAAGAAAACTCACTTAGCTAGACATTCCTCTAATCATCTAAGTGATCACGTGATCCATATCAACTAAATCATGTCCGATCATCACGTGAGATGGAGTAGTTTTCAATGGTGAACATCACTATGTTGATCATATCTACTATATGATTCATGCTCGACCTTTTAGTCTCAGTGTTCCGAGGCCATATCTACATATGCTAGGCTCGTCAAGTTTAACCCGGGTATTTTGCGTGTGCAAAACTGGCTTGCACCCGTTGTATGTGAACGTAGAGCTTATCACACCCGATCATCACATGATGTCTCGGCATGACGAACTTTCGCAACGATGCATACTCAGGAAGAACACTTATACCTTGAAATTTAGTGAGAGATCATCTTATAATGCTACCATCGAACTAAGCAAAATAAGATGGATAAAGGATAAACATCACATGCAATCAATATAAGTGATATGATATGGCCATCATCATCTTGTGCCTTTGATCTCCATCTCCAAAGCACCGTCATGATCACCATCGTCACCGGCACGACACCTTGATCTCCATCGTAGCATCGTTGTCATCTCGCCAACTATTGCTTCTATGACTATCGCTACTGCTTAGTGATAAAGTAAAGCAATTACATGGCGATTGCATTTCATACCATAAAGCGACAACCATATGGCTCCTGCCAGTTGCCGATAACTCTGTTACAAAACATGATCATCTCATACAATAAAATTTAGCATCATGTCTTGACCATATCACATCACAACATGCCCTGCAAAAACAAGTTAGACATCCTCTACTTTATTGTTGCAAGTTTTACGTGGCTGCTACGGGCTTAGCAAGAACCGTTCTTACCTATGCATCAAAAACCACAACGCGGTATAGTGATTGCTTTTTGATATTCAGAAAGAACTTTGTTCATTGAATCTGATTCAACTAAAGTTGGAGAAACAGACACCCACTAGCCACATGTGTGCGAAGCACGTTGATAGAACCTGTCTCGCGTCAACGTACGCGTAATGTCGGTCTAAGCCGCTTCATCCAACAATGCCGCTGAATCAAGAATCAACTAGTGACGACAAGCAATATGTATATACCCACGCCCACAACTCCTTTGTGTTCTACTCATGCATATAACACCTACCCATAAACCTGACTCGGACGCCACTGTTGGGGAACATAGTAATTTTCAAAAAAATTCCTACGCACACGCAAGATCATGGTGATGCATAGCAACGAGAAGGGAAGAGTGTTGTCCACGTACCGTCGTAGACCGTAAGAGGAAGCGTTATGACAACACAGTTGATGTAGTCGTACGTCTTCACGATCGACCGATCCTTGTACCAAAAGTACGGCACCTCCGCGATCTGCACACGTTCGGCTCGGTGACGTCCCATGAACTCTCGATCCAGCTAAGTGTCGAGGGAGAGCTTCGTCAGCATGAAGACATGATGACGGTGATGATGATGCTACCATCGCAGAGCTTCGCCTGAGCACTACAATGATATGACCGAGGTGGGTTATGGTGGAGGGGGCACCGCACACGGCTAAGGGATCAATGATCAACTTGTGTGTCTATGGGGTGCCCCCTGGCCACGTATATAAAGGATGGAGGGAGGAGGAGGCCGGCCCTGATAGGGCGCGCCCAAAGTGTGGAGTCCTACTAGGACTCCCTAGTCCTAGAAGGATTCCACCTCCCACATGGAATGGGTAAAAGGGAAGGGAGAAGGAGAAGGAAGGAAGGGGGCGCGCCCTTTCCCTAGTCCAATTCGGGCCAGTCCATGGGGAAGGGCGCGGCCACCCTTGAGGCCTTTCTCTCCTTTCCCGTATGGCCCATTAAGGCCCAATACGAATTCTCGTGACTCTTCGGTACTTCGAAAAATACCAGAATCGCTCGGAACCTTTCCTATGTCCGAATATAGCCTTACAATATATCGATCTTTACGTATCAACCATTTCGAGACTCCTCATCATGTCCCCGATCTCATCCGGGACTCCGAACAAAATTCGGTCATCAAATCACATAACTCATAATACAAATCGTCATAGAACGTTAAGCGTGCGGATCCTACGGGTTCGAGAACTATGTAGACATGACCGAGACTCATCTTCCATCAATAACCAATAGCGGAACCTGGATGCTCACATTGGTTCCAACATATTTTATGAAGATCTTTATCAGTCAAACCGCACAACATACGTTGTTCCCTTTGTCATTGGTATGTTACTTGCCCGAGATTCGATCATCGGTATCATCATACCTAGTTCAATCTCTTCACCGGAAAGTCTCTTTACTCGTTCCGTAATGCAACATCCCGCAAATAACTCATTAATAACATTGCTTACAAGGCTTATAGTGATGTGTTTTACCAAGAGGGCCTAGAGATACCTCTCCGACAATCGGAGTGACAAATCCTAATCTCGATCTATGCCAACACAACAAACACCATTGGAGACACCTGTAGAGCATCTTTATAATCACCCAATTACGTTGTGACGTTTGATAGCACACAAGGTGATCCTCCGATATTCGAGAGTTGCATAATGTCATAGTCAGAGGAACATGTATAAGTCAGGATGAAAGGAATAGCAATAAAACTTAACGATCATTTATGCTAAGCTAATGGATGGGTCTTGTCCATCACACCATTCTCTAATTATGTGATCCCGTTCATCAAATGACAATACATGTCTATGGTTAGGAAACTTAACCATCTTTGATTAACGAGCTAGTCAAGTAGAAGCATACTACGGACACTCTGTTTTGTCTATGTATTCACACATGTACTAAGTTTCTGGTTAATACAATTCTAGCATGAATAATAAACATTTATCATGATATAAGGAAATATAAATAACAACTTTATTATTGCCTCTAGGGCATATTTCCTTCAAGCTAGACCCAAGTCTGAAACTGAGTGCTTCTACTGCAAAGGAAATGGTCATTGGAAGTGGAACTGCCCTAGATACTTGGCGGATAAGAAGGATGGCAAAGTGAACAAAGGTATATTTGATATACATGTTATTTATGTGTACTTTACTAGTGTTTATAGCAAACCCCTTGGTATTTGATACTAGTTTAGTTGCTAAGAGTAGTAACTCGAAACGGGAGTTGCAAAATAAACAAAGACTAGTTGAGGATGAGGTGACGATGTGTGTTGGACATGATTCCAAGGTTCATAAGATCACCATAGCACACTCTTTTTACCTTCGGGATTAGTGTTGAACCTAAAATAAATGTTATTTGGTCTTTGCGTTGAGCATAATATGATTGGATCATGTTTATTGCAATACGGTTATTCATTTAAGTCAAAGAATAATTGTTATTCTGTTTACATGAATAAAACCTTCGGTGGTCATACACCCAAGGTGAATGGTTTATTGAATCTTGAATGTAGTGATACATATATTCATAATATTGAAGCCAAAAGATGCAAAGTTAATAACAATAGTGCAACCTATTTGTGGCACTGCTGTTAGGTCATATTGGTGTAAAGCGCATGAAGAAACTCCATGTTGATGGACTTTTGGAATCACTTGATTATGAATCACTTGATGCTTACAAACCATGCCTCATGGGCAAGATGACTAAGACTCCGTTCTCCGAAACAATGGAGCGAGCAACTGACTTATTGGAAATAATACATACTGATGTATCCAGTCCGATGAGTGTTGAGGCTCGCGCCAGGTATCGTTATTTTCTGACCTTCGCGGATGATTTGAGCAAATATGGGTATATCTACTTAATGAAACATAATTCTGAAACATTTGAAAAGTTCAAAGAATTTTAGAGTGAAGTGGAAAATCATCGTAACAAGAAAACAAAGTTTCTACGATCTAATCGTAGAGGCGAATATTTGAGTTACGATTTTGGTCTTCATTTGAAATAATGTGGAATAGTTTTGCAACTCACGCCACCTGGAACACCACAGCATAATGGTGTGTCCAAACGTTGTAATCGTACTTTATTGGATATGGTGCGATCTATGATGTCTCTTACCGATTTACCACTATCGTTTTGGGGTTATGCATTAGAGATAGCTGCATTCACGTTAAATAGGGCACCATCTAAATCCGTTGAGATGACACCGTATGAACTATGGTTTAGCAAGAAACCAAAGTCGTCGTTTCTTAAAGTTTGAGGTTGCGATGCTTATGTGAAAAAGTTTCAAACTGATAATCTCGAACCCAAATCGAAGTAGTGCATCTTCATAGGATACCCAAAAGAAACTGTTGGGTACACCTTCTATCACAGATCCGAAGGCAAGATATTTTGTTGCTAAGAATGGATCCTTTCTAGAGGAGTTTCTCTTGAAAGAAGTGAGTGGGAGGAAAGTAGAACTTGATGAGGTAATTGTACCTTCTCCCGAATTGGAAAGTAGTTCATCACAGAAATTAGTTCCAGTGATTCCTACACCAATTAGTGAGGAAGCTAATGATGATGATCATGAAACTGCAGATCTAGTTACTACCGAACCTTGTTGGTAAACTAGAGTAGGGTCCGCACCAGAGTGGTACGGTAATCCTGTTCTGGAAGTCATGTTGCTAGACTATGACGAACCTATGAACTATGAGGAAGCGATGATGAGCCCAGATTCTGCAAAATGGCTTGAGGCCATGAAATCTGAGATGGGATCCATGTATGAGAACAAAGTATGGACTTTGATTGGCTTATCCGATGATCTGTGAGTCATTGAGAATAAATGGATCTTCAAGAGGAAGATAGGCGCTGATAGTAGTGTTACTATCTACAAAGCTCGAATTGTCGCAAAAATGTTTTTGACAAGATCAAGGTGTTGACTACAATGAGATTTTCTCACTCGTATCGGTGCTTAAAAGCCTGTCCGAATCATGTTAGAAGTTGTCGCATTTTATGAAATCTGGCAAATGGATGTCAAAACTACATTACTTAATGGATTTCTTAAAAAACAGTTGTATGTGATGCAACCAGAAGGTTTTGTCAATCCTAAAGGTGCTAACAAAGTGAGCAAGCTCCAGCGATCCATCTATGGACTGGTGCAAGCATCTCGAAGTTGGAATATATGCTTTGATAAAGTGATCAAAGCATATGGTTTTATATAGACTTGCGGTGAAGCCTGTATTTACAAGAAAGTGAGTGGGAGCACTACAGCATTTGTGATAAGTATATGTGAATGACATATTGTTGATCAGAAATAATGTAGAATTTTCTAGAAAGCATAAAGGAGTGTTTGAAAGGAGTTTTCAAAGAAAGACCTCGGTGAAACTACTTACATATTGAGCATCAAGATCTATAAAGATAGATCAAGATGCTTGATATATTTTCAATGAGTACATACCTTGACAAGATTTTGAAGTAGTTCAAAATAGAACAGTCAAAGAAGGAGTTCTTGCCTGTGTTGCAAGGTGTGAAGTTGAGTAAAGACTCAAAACCCGACCACGGCAGAAAATATAAAGAGAATGAAAAGTCATTCCCTATGCCTCAGTCATAGGTTCCATAAAATATTTTATGTTGTGTACCAGACCTATTGTGTACCTCACCATAAGTTTGGCAAGAGGGTACAATAGTGATCCAGGAGCGGATCACTGGACAGCGGTCAAAAATATCCTTAGTGGAATAAGAAAATGTTTCTTGTTTATGGAGGTGACAAAGAGTTTGTCGTAAAGAGTTACGTCGATGCAAGCTTTGACACCGATATGGATGACTCTAAGTCTCAATCTAGATAGATATTGAAAGTGGGAGCAATTAGCTAGAGTAGCTCCGTGCAAAGCATTCTAGACATAGAAAATTTGCAAAATACATACGGCTCTGTATGTGGCAGACCTGTTGACTAAATTTCTCTCACAAGCAAAACATGATCACTCTTTGGGTGTTAATCACATAGCGGTGTGAAATAGATTATCGACTCTAGTAAACCCTTTGGGTGTTAGTCACATGGAGATGTGAACTAATCACATAAAGATGTGAACTATTGGTGTTAAATCACATGATGATGTGAACTAGATTATTGGCTCTAGTGCAAGTGGGAGACTGAAGGAAATATGCCCTAGAGGCAATAATAAAGTTGTTATTTATATTTTCTTATATCATAATAAATGTTTATTATTCATGCTAGAATTGTATTAACCGGAAACTTAGTACATGTGTGAATACATAGACAAATAGAGTGTCACTAGTATACCTCTACTTAACTAGTTCGTTAATCAAAGATGGTTAAGTTTTCTAGCCATGGACAAAGAGTTTTCATTTGATAAGCGGGATCACATCATTAGAGAATGATGTGATTGACTTGACCCATCTGTTAGCTTAGCACGATGATCATTACAGTTTCATTGCTACTGCTTTCTTCATGACTTATACATGTTCCTCGGACTATGAGATTATGCAACTCCCGTATACCGGTGGAACACCTTCTGTGCTATCAGACGTCACAACGTAACTGGGTGATTATAAAGATGCTCTACAGGTGTCTCCGATGGTGTTTGTTGACTTGGCATAGATCAAGATTAGGATTTTTCACGCCATGTATCGGAGAGGTATCTCTGGGCCCTCTCGGTAATACACATCACTATAAGCCTTGCAAAAATTGTGACTAATGAGTTAGTTGCAGGATGATGCATTACGGAACGAGTAAAGAGACTTGTCGGTAACGAGATTGAACTACGCATGAGGGTACCGACGATCGAATCTCGGGCAAGTAACTTACCGATGACAAAGGAAACAATGTATGTTGTTATGCGGTTTGACCGATAAAGATCTTCGTAGAATATCTAGGTTCCTCTATTGGTTATTGACCGAAGATGAGTCTCGGTCATGTCTACATAGATCTCGAACCCATGGGTCCGCATGCTTACCGGTCTGTGATGATTTGTATTATGAGTTATGTGATTTGATGGCCGAAATTTGTTCGGAGTCCCGGATGAGATCAGGGACATGACGAGGAGTCTCGAAATGGTCGAGACGCAAAGATCGATATATTGGAAAGCTATATTAGGACATCGGAAAGGTTCCGAATGATTCGGGTATTTTTCGGAGTACCGGAGAGTTATGGGAATTTGTATTGGGCCTTAATGGGCCATACAGGAAAGGAGAGAAAGGCCTCAAGGGTGTGTAACGCCCCGAGACCGATGTGCCAGGTGTCGTCCAGTTATTCGCTGTTGTTGCCTTGTCTTTGCTTGCGTGTCATGCATTGCATATCATGTCATCATGTGCATTTCATTTGCATACATGTTCGTCTCATGCATCCGAGTATTTTTCCCGTTGCCCGTTTTGCAATCCGGCACTCCTATGTCACCCGGTGCCCCTTTCTACCTCTTTTCGTGTGTGGGGGTTAAACATTTCCGGATTAGACCGAGACTTGCCAAGCGGCCTTGGTTTACTACCAGTAGACCGCCTGTCAAATTTCGTACCATTTGGACTTCGTTTGATGCTCCAACGGTTAACCGAGGGACCGAAAAGACCTCGTGTGTGTTGCAGCCCAACACCCCTTCAAAGTGGCCCAAAACCCATTTAAACCTCCTCCATCATCTCGGTCGTTCGATCACGATCGCGTGTCTGAAAACCGCACCTCATTTGGACTCTCCTAGCTCCCTCTACCTATATATATAGCCCCCCTCCGAAATTCACATCTCCTTCTACCCCCGAAACCCTAAAATCCTTCCCCTCGCGCCGCCGGACGCCTCCACGCCGCGCCGGACGTGTCCACCGCCCGCCGCCACATCGCCCGGCCAATGAGAGCACGCCACATCAGCTCAACCGCCTCTTCCCTCCAATCCCACCTCACCACGTGGCGCTGCTGCAGCTCGTCCCCGCCGCCGGCCCGCGAGCCCGCGTCGGGCCCGCGGGGCCCGAACCGCTGCCAGGATCCTGACCCGCCTCCCGCTCCGAAGCTCCGCCCCCGCCGGATCTATGACACCGCGCGCCTCCCCGCTGCCGCGCCACTTCTCGTCTTTCTCCGGCGAGCCGCCGCTGCCGTCAAGCTCCTGCACCACCTCGCGCCTCCCACCGAACTCGGCTTCCGCGCGAGCGCCACCGAAGCCCATCGTCCGAGCTCGCCCATGGTCGCCCCGCTGCTCCGGCCTTTGTTGCCGCCGGCGAACGTCTTCACCGGCTACCGCGGACCTCGCCGCACCCTGCCGGAGTCTTCCAGCGCCGCCGTCGCCATGGATCAGGAGGAGCCCGATCGAGCCGTCCCCTCTCGGCTCCATTGACTTCCTCGTGGGTTGACCTCGCCATAGCCCAGCGTCTCCCTCCTCGCGGCCCAGATCTGTCCCCGCCGGCCCACTTCACCGGCCCGTTATATTTTTTTGCGAGGGTAAATTTCACTAAGTCCCCAAATTTTCCAGATTCATATGCCCATCTTCATCATGTTGTAACTTTGCATCCGTAGCTCCGTTTTGGGCATATAGAATATCAAAATTTTCGTCTCAGAGAGCACATCATTTCATCTCAGTGCATCATTTTCATTTAAGTTCATCTTGATGCCCGAAATGCTATTGGAAGAGTGCTATTTGAGATAATTGTCAGACCTGCTGCTCCAAATAGCTATTTGTCATTTTTGCCATGATTAATGTGTGCATGATATGCTCATGAGCTCTACATGTGTTTTGTTATATGCAATGCCATCTTTCCAAAGGTGCTATCCATGTATTTTTGTGATGTGTGTGGTGACTAGCACAAGCTTGCAAAGTGGTGCATTCGTTAATGCTGATTTCAGGGACTTAGAATTTCACTAAGTCCTTGATCTGTTTTTATCAATATGCCATATGTTCATGTTGTTTCCTAATGACCCGTGCCTCTTTTGAGGATGATCAGTAAGGGTGATTTGTTAATATTGTAGTGCTCTATCCATCCATGCTTTTGTTTGCAATTATGGAGCAACCTAGCTCGAGTCAATCGAGCTCTACTTTTGCTATTTCGTGAGTCTGGGCAGATTGTCTACTTGTTAGCAATTTTGCCGAGGATGTTGTAGTTGATCCGTGCATGCTATGTTATTGTTCTTGCCATGTCTAGCTTGCATAATGTGTATTATTGATGGGTGTATGCTTAGATTGTCATGACATGCTCTGTAGTGAGTGCATTGAGCTCGTAAACATGCCTACTTGATATCTGATTTGCATGCTCCAGTTTTTCTCTAAGTCTGAGATCTGATTATGTTTTTGCCCTGTTCACATGCTCGCAATTGTATTTTCTGATCCCTTTTGGCTCAAGGTCACTAAGGGACTTTTGTTAAGAACTTTGAGTAGCTTCATTCCATGCTTTGCTTTGCCATGTTAAGTTCCTCTAGCATACAGTTTTATTGCTTCAAAGTGTGCTACCTGATCTGAAATTCCAGGCTTGTGTTAATTTCACTAAGTCTGAAATCTGTTTATCAATTGCACTTTTTCCATGGTTGTTTGAACCTGTTAATGGATGAATTGGATGTAGCTCAGTGTTCATCTTTTTTTAAGCATTATGAGTGGATCCCTGCCATGTATTTTGTTGCCATGTTTGAGTGTTGTAGCATATTTAACTTGTTGCATTTAGATGGCTACTTGCTATTTATCACAGACCGGTGTCATATTTGTTTTGCTTGCCATTTCCAAACCGTGCATCCGATTTCGGTGATCTTTATATCAATTTCAACCAAAATCATCTCCCCTTTCCAGTGGCACTATTGGATTTCCAAGTTGAGTCCAGGATCAATCATTCCTCGTCAAATCATGCATATGCATCACATACCGCATCCCGCATATCATACCATGTTCCTGTGTTGTTTGTTTACTATGTTGTGTGCTTCTTTCCGGTGTTTGATTCTTCGGGTTGGTTCCGATATCATCGCGTTTGTGAGGACCCGTTTGTCTACGTCCGTTTGTCTTCTTCATGGACTCGTTCTTCTTCCTTGCGGGATCTCAGGCAAGATGACCATACCCTCGAAATCACTTCTATCTTTGCTTGCTAGTTGCTCGCTCTTTTGCTATGCCTATGCTGCGATACCTACCACTTGCTTATCATGCCTCCCATATTGTTGACCAAGCCTCTAACCCACCTTGTCCTAGCAAACCGTTGTTTGGCTATGTTACCGCTTTGCTCAGCCCCTCTTATAGCGTTGTTAGTTGCAGGTGAAGATTTAAGTTTGTTCCTTGGCGGAACATGGAGATTGTTCCTTGTTGGAACATTGTTTACTTGTTGGGATATCACAATATCTTTTATTTAATTAATGCATCTATATACTTGGTAAAGGGTGGAAGGCTCGGCCTTATGCCTGGTGTTTTGTTCCACTCTTGCCGCCCTAGTTTCCGTCATATCGGTGTTATGTTCCCGGATTTTGCGTTCCTTACGCGGTTGGGTAATAATGGGAACCCCTTGACAGTTCGCCTTGAATAAAACTCCTCGAGCAACGCCCAACATTGGTTTTACCATTCGCCACCTAGCCTTTTTCTTTCCCTTGGGTTCTGCAGACTCAAGGGTCATCATTATTTTAACCCCCCCCCCCCGGCCAGTGCTCCTCTGAGTGTTGGTCCAAACTAGAGTCCTGTGCAGCGCCCCCTCGGGGAAACTCGAGGTTTGGTTTTAGTTGTATGGAGAGCTCATCTGAGTGTGCCCTGAGAACGAGATATGTGCAGCTCCTATCAGGATTTGTCGGCACATTCGGGCGGTGTTGCTGGATTTGTTTTACCATTGTCGAAATGTCTTGTAACCGGGATTCCGAGTCTGATCGGGTCTTCCCGCTAGAAGGAATATCCTTCGTTGACCGTGAGAGCTTGTGATGGGCTAAGTTGGGACACCCCTGCAGGGATTTGAACTTTCGAAAGTCGTGCCCGTGGTTATGGGCAGATGGGAATTTGTTAATGTTCGGTTGTAGAAAACCTGAAGTTGATCTTAATTAAAATACATCAACCGCGTGTGTAACCGTGATGGTCTCTTTCCGGCGGAGTCCGGGAAGTGAACACGGTGTTGGAGTAATGTTTGATATAGGTTGTTCTAGGATCACTTCTTGATCGTAGTTTCTCAACCGTGCTTTGCCTTCTCTTCTCGCTCTCATTTGCGTTTGTTAGTCACCATATATGCTAGTCGCTTGCTGCAGCTCCACCTCATACCATTTACCTTACCCATAAGCTTAAATAGTCTTGATCGCGAGGGTGCGAGATTGTTGAGTCCCCGTGGCTCACAGATACTTCCAAAACCAGCTTGCAGGTGCCGATGAGACCGTGCAGATGACGCAACCTAGCTCAGGAGGAGCTCGATGAAGATCTTGCCCTTTGAGTTGTTTCATTCTAGTTGATCAGTAGTGGAGCCCAATCGGGATGATCGGGGATCTGTGTAGCATTTGGGGTAGTCTTCTTTTATTTTGGTTCCGTAGTCGGACCTTGATTGTATCTGGATGATGTAATGCTTTATTCATGTAATTGTGTGAAGTGGCGAGTGTAAGCCAACTATGTATCTTTTCCCTTATTGTATTACATGGGTTGTTTGCGAAGATTACCTCACTTGCGACATTGCTTTCAATGCGGTTATGCCTCTAAGTCGTGCTTCGACACATGGGAGATATAGCCACATCGAGGGCGTTACAGGGTGGCCGCGCCCCTTCCCCATGGACTGGTTCGAATTGGACTAGGGAAAGGGGCGCCCCCTTCCTTCCTTCTCCTTCTCCCTTCCCTTTTTCCTATTCCATGAAGGAGGTGGAATCCTACTAGGACTAGGGAGTCCTAGTAGGACTCCACACTTTGGGCGCGCCCTGTGAGGGCCGGCCTCCTCCTCCCTCCATCCTTTATACATGGCCAGGGGGCACCCCATAGACACACAAGTTGGTCATTGATCCCTTAGCCGTGTGCGGTGCCCCCCTCCACCATAATCCACCTCGATCCATCGTAGTGCTTAGGCGAAGCCCTATGACGGTAGCATCATCTTCACCGTCATCACGCCATCATGCTGACGAAGCTCTCCCTCGACACTCAGATGGATCGAGAGTTCGTGGGACGTCACCGAGCCGAACGTGTGCAGATCGCGGAGGTGCCGCACTTTTGGTACTAGGATCGGTCGATCGTGAAGACGTACGACTACATCAACCGCGTTGTCATAACGCTTCCGCTTACGGTCTACGAGGGTACATGGACAACACTCTTGCCCTCTCGTTGCTATGCATCACCATGATCTTGCGTGTGCATAGGATTTTTTTTTTGAAATTACTACGTTCCCCAACAGACACCGACGAAGATAATATCGATGAAGATAGTATCATCGAAGATAATATCGACATTTGGGTCGATGTTGATACGCCTCCACTTCTACCTCTATGTGTGTTTCTCAAACATATTTATTAAGTAATGTATTGTAACGCCCACGATGTGGCTATATCTCCCACGTGTCGAGGCACGACTTAGAGGCATAACTGCATTGTGGTCTTGTCGCAAGAGGGGTAATCTTCACACAATCCCATGTACTGAATAAGAAAGGGATAAAGAGTTGGCTTACAATCGCCACTTCACACAAGTAACAAGTTAAACATACATCATCCATAGTACAATCAAGGTCTGACTATGGAACCAAAATAAAAGAAGACAACCCCAAATGCTAGATCCGCGATCGTCCCAACTGGGCACCACTACTGATCATCCGGAAAAGACACATAAAAATGGGCAAGATCTTCTTCGAACTCCCACTTGAGCTCGGTTGCTTCACCTGCACTGGTATCATCGGCACCTGCAACTGTTTTGGTAGTATTCGTGAGTCACGAGGACTCGGCAATCTCACACCCGCGAGATCAAGACTATTTAAGCTTATGGGTAGGATAAGGTAATGAGGTGGAGCTGCAGCAAGCTCTAAGAAAATATGGTGGCTAACATACGCAAATAAGAGTAAGATGAGAAGCTACGCAACGGTCGTGAAGCTAGAAGTGATCAAGAAGTGATCCTGAAACTACTTACGTTCAAACATAACACCAAACCGTGTTCGCTTCCCGGACTCCGCCGAAAAGAGACCATCACGGCTACACACGCGGTTGATGTATTTTAATTAAGTCAAGTGGCATGTTCTCTACAACCGAATATTAACAAATTCCCATCTGCCACATAACCGCGGGCACGGCTCTCGAAAGATTATAACCTGCAGGGGTGTCCCAACTTAGCCCATCACAAGCTCTCACGATCAACGAAGGATATTCCTTCTCCTGGAAAGACCCGATTAGTCTCGGAATCCCGGTTACAAGACATTTCGACAATGGTAAAACAAGACCAGCAAAGCCACCCGAATGTGCCAACAAATCCTGATAGGAGCTGCACATATCTTGTTCTCAGGGCACACCGGATGAGCAATCCGTACAACTAAACCCAGCCCTCAAGTTTTCCCGAGGTGGCACTGCAAAGGGCTCTAGTTTGGACCAACACTCAGAGGAGCACTGGCACGGGGGGGTTAAAATAAATATGACCCTCGGGTCCACGGAACCCAAGGGAAAGTTATAGGTTGTTAGGCAAATGTAAAACCAAGGTTGGGCTTTGCTGGAGGAGTTTTATTCAAAGCGAACTGTCAAGGGGGTCCCATAACCCCAACTGCGTAAGGAACGCAAAATTAAGGAACATAACGCCGGTATGACAGAAACTAGGGCGGCAAGAGTGGAACAAAACACCAGGCATAAGGCCGAGCCTTCCACCCTTAACCAAGTATATATATGAATTAATTAAAATAAGAGATATTGTGATATCCCAACATATCCATGTTCCAACATGGAATAAACTTCAACTTCACGTGCAACTAGCAACGCTATAAGAGGGGCTGAGCAAAAGTGGTAACATAGCCAAACAACGGTTTGCTAGGAAGGTGGGTTAGAGGCTTGACATGGCAATATGGGAGGCATGATAAACAAGTGGTAGGAAGCGCGACATAGCAATAGAACGAACAACTAGCAAGCAAAGATAGAATTGATATCGAGGGTAATGGTCATCTTGCTTGAGATCCCGCAAGGAAGAAGAACGAGTCCATGGAGAAGGCAAACGGACGTAGTCGAATGAATCCTCACAATTCCGGAACGAAACCGAAGCTAACAAGTGAAGCAACCCGGAAAGAAGCAAGCAACATAGTAAACAACCATCACATAAACATGGCATGATGCATAACCAAGTATGATGCATGTCCGATTTAATGAAACATGGCATGGCAAAGTGCACAAACAAAACGACAAGTTAAGTGCAGCTCAATATGCAACGAGCTGCATATTGACGAAACACCACATTCATTTATTTAGTTCTCTCCCATTTAGGTACTCAACAATATTAAATGTTGGTAAACATGGCAAGAGGTGAAGCATAATTAAACTAACTATTTAGGCAAGTTTAAATGAGGCCGGAAACAACAAATAACAATTCTGAAAAATCCCCATATGCATATTATGAACTTTTACTGTTCTGCCCTAAGCCATATTTTAGAGTTGTTAAACATGCAAGATGAGTGCACCATGTTAAACTAGGCATTTTTCTACCCCATTTGCATATAAAGTATATTTAAAACCGAGCTACGGTTAATTCGTTATGAATTAAATCATTTTAACATGGCAATATGCAAATTAATGCAAGCAACAATTTAAACATTTTAAACATGGATGAGAGTTGCATATTATGAGACTAGACAAAATTCTAAGCATTTTACATATATAAAACATTTTAATATGATGCATGGTTCATGAGTCATTATATGCATGAACATGGAGGGTTTTTTCTGTAAAACTGCACTCTCTGGATAAATGGACAAATTCACAGCGCACAGAAAAAAATCAACTATGGGCTGAAACCACACATGTTGGGCCAATAGAGGGGGCGCTGCAGGGAAGCTCACCCATGGGCTTCGGCCCGGTCGGAGGAGAAGTGGTTGGGCCGGGGAAGCGGGCCAGCTGGAGCGGGCCCGGCGGGGGATGGAGCTGGGTCGGGCCCCACGCGGTCGTCCTCCTCCCGATCTGGCTAGATCGGGGCCAGCGGCGGCGATGCAGGCGGTGGGGCATCTCCGGCCATTTGGCTACGCGAGAGCCGACGGCGGGGCACCCGGGGACCGGCGGATTCGTGCGCGGCCTTGCCGGATCCGGTGATGACGCAGTAGATGGAGCCGGCAGGACTTGGAGGCGGGATTGAGGTCGGGCTCACCGGATCTGGAAGCGGTGGAGTCCGGCGGAGCTTGGTGGCGGGGGGGCGGAGCACCTGAGCGAAGGTGGTCGCCGGCGGCGACTCCGGCGGGAGGAGACTGGCGAGGGCAACGCGGTGGTGCGGGCGAGCTTTGGGGGAGCCGCGGGGAGGCGGAGCGTTCGGGCGATGGCAGCGGAGCGCTCGGGCCCCGATGGGCTTCCCAGGTCCTGATGCGGGTCCTGGCGGTCCTGTTGCGGTGGGAGGTCAGCCGGGACGGGTGGCGCGCGCGGGTTGGAGGAGGGCGCGGTCAGGTGGCGGCGGGACTAATGGAGGCACGACAAGTGGCGGCGGAGGACTTGGCCAACGCAGAAAACGAGGCAGAGGTGGGAGGTGGCGGCGGCTGAGGGTTAGAGGAGGCTAGGGGTAGGGTTTAGACTAGGATTAGTCCGAAAATGGACTAGGGGTCTATATATAGCAGGTTTTGCTAGGGTTTGGGTCTAGGGGGTTTTCTGGACCCTCCGACGCGAGGGGGGGTAGGTTGGCTGCAGGTGGGTTGTGCTAGAGAGAGATGGTTTGAGAAGAGAGGGGAGAGATGCAGCCCGACACGGTTTCCAGAGACCGAAAACATCTGACGAAAAGACCGGCTATACTGCCGCTATATCTATCCGTTGGGGCATCAAACGAACTCCGAATGCGATGAAACTTGCAGGCGGCCTACTGACAACATAACAACACTGCATGCCAACTTTCAACCCATTCCGAGAACATTTTCCTTCCACTTATGAAATACTATTTCGGACGTGTCGCGGGCGCATGCAAGTGTGTCTGGGCTCAGAACGGACAACGGAAAGAACTGGGAGACCCGGATGGATGCAAGTTTTGAAAACATGATGATGCAATGCACATGGTGACATGGCAGGATGCAACACGCAAGAAAAGACATGGCAATGACGGCAAATAACTGGAAGACGCCTGGTGTTGGGGATATTACTATTAAGTGTAAACCGGCCATGAGGGGCCGGGTTATGTCCACAAGGAGTTAGTCATGTTTGAAGCCCATGAAGACAAGAGGTATGGCGCTTTACAGAGGATACCTAACATGAAGTCCCAGGGCCCAAAGGCGGATTAGAGCCCATAGGCGTAAACCGCCATATGATATGTAACTTATTCTGTAAGGCAAGGAAAGGTAGATACCGAGCCGGGCACGTTTATGAGCCGGCCTCGGGATTCTGTAAACCGCCGGGCGTCAACCTCTGTATATAAAGGGACGAACCGGCGGCGGTTTAGGGACAACAAACAATAACTCGAGAACCAGGCAAAGCGGATTCGCTCCCTGGTCATCGAAACCCTAGCAATTCCATCACAACTGGACGTAGGCTTTTACCTTCATCGTAAGGGGCCGAACCAGTATAATTCCTCGCGTCCCTTGTCTGCTTTAACCCCTTCGGGCTAATCCATCGCGATGGCTCCACGACTAAGTCCTTTCACGAGGACATCTGCCGTGACAAAACCATGATAGTTGGCGCCCACCGTGGGGCTATCGCATGATGGTTTAGAGTTCTTGAAGGGCAGCTTCAAAGGACTCGAGGGATATGCTATGGGCCGGATGACCAAGAGTCGTCGTGGCAAGCTCTACATCGACGACGCAGGCTGGGGCCTAGAGGACGGCTCGATTGAGTACGGGTATCGGGTCCCCTTTGGTGGAATACACGTTTTCATGGGCAAGATCGGCGAACCGGGCCCTGAGCCAGACATCTTCACCGACATCATCGAGACGGCTCAGCATGCAAGACCTGCCCGAGTTCTGCCTGCCGTAAAGCGTGCCTTTGTGGGAGTCATCCACGGAGTGGAATCTGAGGATAGATCGTATCTGGTGGCGAAACCGTCATTTGCTTTGATGAAGAATCTTCAACCGGAGAGACCGAGTCACCGTATCAGCTGCATGATGGTCGGATTAGTGGCGGTTCTGATGGCGACAGTATTCCGGACCTCTCTGATCCGCCAAGCCGAGTCGCGATATTCATGGCCGGTACTCAATCGGTGCAGCACTCCTCTACCGCCACAGCAGTGATCTCCGGTTCAGCAGCTGCAACACCAGCGGGGGCAGGGGGCTCTGCTCCGCTGCCAGCTCAGGCTTTGTCCGATTTATTCGACACTTTGGCAATGTTGCTAGCAGCTGAGGTTGATGCGGCGAATCAGGATCAGCATAACGCGGAAATTGCAAAGGTGAAGGATCATATAGCTCAAGCTAAGGTAGATCTGGCAGCGGAGAACACCAGGATGGCCGCTGAGCGGGCCAGATTAGAGGCACAGGCCTATCGGCTTATGCTGGATCAGAGTGCGTCAGATGATGTCATGAGGAGAAGGTACCGGTCTCACCTGCCGCCGGTTTACGAGGGAAGGAACCTCTTTAACACGCCAGGAGCAGGCACCAGCAACTAGCCAGTGGTAAACCGGGTGGAGGCACCGGGAACAGGGGCGCCGGTTCAACCACGCGCGATGGATCTGCCTCGTCAGAACAATGTCCCATCACAACACGTCTCAACGCCTCCGGGTCATTATTCTAACCCATTGGATAACATCGTTGCCGCCGCTTCATGATTGGCAGCTCTCCCGATCGATGGCGAGTCCCCAGTAGCAGTTGAAACATGACGGGCTAGGGAGCTCCTTCAGACAGCTTTGACTCAGTAGCACGCTTACTCACACAGTCGCGAGAGGATTCATTCCACCACCCGTACAAGTCGGAGCTACAGCAGGCATATTGATGAACCGGCCGTATCAAGCAGTGCGCGAAACCGTAACCCGCCGCGAGGTCATAACCCGGCGGGCGGCGGTGCTAATGCCCAAGATGTGGTGGGTCATGGTAGAGCACGTCGAGAAGCCGAGTTAGCAGCGCAGTATGCTGCCCGTCAGCTTACTCCGGTTAGTCCAACTACTTCGATGGAACCAGGCATGATTTTCAGTTCTTTGGGGGTGCCGTGTCTTACCCCGGCCATACGCAACGTGCGGCTACCCAAGGACTTCAAGGGTCCTCGTAAGGTGCCCAATTACACTGCCGATTTACCCCCTGAGTCATGGGTTGACAGCTATGAGATGGCGATGGAGATGCTGGACGTGGATGATGCGGCATGTGCTAAATACTTCACCATGATGTTGGAAGGGACAGCTCGTACTTGGTTAAAAGGCTTACCAGCTAACTCCATTGGATCATGGGCCAAGTTAAAAAGCCGGTTTATCCAGAATTTCAAAACCACGTGCAAGCAGCCCATGTCAATTATGGACTTAGCCGCCTGTGTTCAAGAGGAGGGGGAGTCCAAAACCCATTGGGTAAAGCGAGTCTCAGCTATTCTGCATTCATCAGACCGCATCAATGCTGACACGGCCGTCTTAACATTGGAAGGCAATTGTCGGTTTATGCCCTTGAAGCTGAAGTTGGGAAGGCTCAAGCGTCACTGCAATGACATGGCCACGCTTATGGCAGCTCTGGTTAAGTATGCCGATTCAGATAATACCAAGGACCCTGAGTCTGAGGATGAAAAGACGGGGAAGGCAAAGAAGAATGGCAGTGCCAAGGGGCAGCAGCATAACCCGGCGGGTCATGGGAACAACGGTAAGCGCAAGGCGGATAACAGCTTGGATTTTGTGGCTAACACCAATACCCATGATAATGGTCAGCACTGTAAGGGTAAACCGCCCCATCGGGGTAGAGGTTCAGGTCCCAATCTCGAACGCCTGTTAAATGAACCTTGCCCAAAGCACAGATCGCGAGAGAGGCCAGCTATGCACCTTTGGAAGGATTGTTTTATCATGCGGGAGTTTAAAAATTCAAGTTCTTTCCAGTATGACCAGGGACCGCCCGGCGGTTCAGGAGGCGGTCCTCATGAGCCGGGTTATGGCGGAGGCAGCTCCGGTTTAGGATTTCAGGGCAATCAAACCGGACATGGCAATCAAGGCAATCAGGGTAACTAGGGTGGTTACAATCATCAGGGGAGTCAGCAGTAGCAACAATCGGGTTATCAGAGTAATCTGAAGCAGTTGAATAGTGGGCAGTACCATGTCTTCACCACTAGTTTGTGTAAGCGCTATCAAAAGCTTCATAAAAGGGTAGTAAACTCTATTGAACCAGCAGTGCCCCGTTATCTGCGCTGGTTTGAACAACCCATTGTGTGGAGTCGAGAGGATCATCCACCCTAGGTTGATAATCCGGGTCATCTGGCATTGGTGGTGGCACCTCAGGTTGGGGGGTACAAGTTCACCAAGGTACTCATGTATGGAGGGAGCAGTATCAATATCCTTTATTATGAAACCTTCCGTCGCATGGGATTGACAGATAAGAATCTTAAACCGTCGAACACCGTCTTTCATGGTGTGGTGCCTGGTAAATCGGCATACCCAGTTGGTAAGATAGCTCTAGAGGTTGCTTTTGGAGATGATCATGATTCAAGATCAAAAACTTTGACTTTTGAAGTGGTGAAAATTAAGAGCCCATATCATGCCATGTTTGGACGACCGGCTTATGCTAAGTTCATGGCAAGGCCCTGTTATGTTTATCTGCAGCTTAAGATGCCGGGTCATAAGGGGACCATCATAGTGCATGGGAGCCGGAAGATTGCTTTGGAATGTGAAGAAGGTGATGCGACCTATGCTGAAGTTTTACAAAGACAATGTTGATCCAGCAGATATGACTTCTCTGAAAAAACCAACTACGGAGCATGATCCGGCTTTGAAGTTTAAATCGACTGAGGAGACTAAGCTGGTTGATTTTGTTTCTGGCGATTCATCCAGGCAGTTCAGCATCAGCACTAACCAGGATCCGAAATAGGAAAGGGCACTCATCGAGTTCATCCATGAGAACCGGGACATCTTTGCATGGAAACCTTCTGACATGCCAGGTGTACCGAGGGAACTCGCTGAGCACACTCTTAATATAGATCCGAAGTTTAAACTAGTCAGGCAGTTTCTCCACCATTTCAATGAAGAAAGGCACAAGGCTATTGGAGTGGAGGTAGCCCGGCTCTTGGCAGCAGGGTTTATTGTGGAGGTCTTTCACCCTGAGTGGCTGGCTAATCCGGTGCTGGTACTTAAGAAGAACGGCACTTGGCGTATGTGTGTGGACTACACAGATCTGAATAGGGCCTGTCCAGGTGATCCCTTTGATCTCCCTCGTATTGATAAAATCATTGATGCTATGGCGGGTTGTGACCATTTGTGTTTTCTGGATGCTTATTCTGGTTATCATCAGATCAAAATGGCAGTTAAGGACCAGGAGAAGACAGCATTTATAACTCCCTTTGGAGCCTTCTGCTATGTGTCAATGCCTTTTGGGCTCAAGAGTGCTCAGGTGACTTATCAGCGTTTTGTATAGAATTGTCTTCACAATCAGATCGGGCACAATGTTCATGCTTACGTGGATGATATTGTGGTGAAGTCTAGAAAGGAGGAAACGTTGATAGATGATTTGAAGGAGACTTTTGATAACCTCCGGGTATATAAAAGGATGCTTAATCCGGCCAAATGTGTCTTTGGTGTACCGGCAGGCAAGCTCTTGGGTTTCCTGGTGTCTAACAGGGGCATTGAAGCTAATCCGGAGAAGATCACAGCTATTACGTCTCTGGCTAAACCGGCATGTATTAACAATGTGCAGCGGCTAGCGGGTCGTATTGCAGCATTGAGCCGGTTTATCAGCCGTTTGGGAGAGAAGGTAATCCCTCTGTATCAGATGATGAAGAAGATAGACCATTTCGTCTGGAGTGATGCTGCCGATTAAGCCTTTGAGAGTCTAAAGCGGCAGCTAGCTGAGCCGCCTGTTCTTGCTGCTCCTATTGCTAAAGAGCCCTTGTTGTTATATGTGGCTGCTAATGCCCGGACTGTTAGTGTGGATATTGTTGTGGAGCGCAAGGTGGCCGGAAAGGAGTATCCGGTTCAACGGCCGGTTTATTATATTAGTGAGGTGCTTATTGAGTCTAAGCAGAGGTACCCACATTGGCAGAAGTTGGTATATGGAGTTTTCATGGCAAGCCGGAAGCTCAAGCATTATTTTCAGGGTCATCCTATCACATGGTCAGTTCTGCCCCCTTGGGGGATATCATCCAAAACAAAGAAGCAACTGGCTGGATTGCCAGATGGGCTATTGAGCTTGGACCTCACGGGTTAAAATATACACCTTGCACAGCAATCAAATCCCAAGCACTTGTGGACTTCATCAATGATTGGACAGAGTTGCAGGCACCGGAGGAAAATCCAGATAACACTTATTGGACTATTCATTTTGATGGGTCCAGAGAATTGGAAGGCTCAGGGGCTGGAGTCATATTAACTTCCCCATGAGGTGATAAGTTTTGTTATGTTCTCTGTTTAATGTTCCCTTGCACTAACAATGCAGCTGAATATCAGGCCTTGCTCCATGGTTTTCGGATGGCTAAGGAGATGAATTTAAGCCGGGTTAAGTGCTTTGGTGACTCGGACCTAGTGGCTCAATAGGTGTCTGGCACTTGGGATTCCATGGATCCACTCATGGCGGCGTATCGACGAGAGGTGGACGTAGTGGCTGGTCATTTCAAGGGTTATCAGGTTGACCATATAGACCAGCGAGAGAATGAAGCGGCAGACGCTTTAAGTCGCTTAGGCTCTCAACGTAAACCAGTGCCACCCAATGTCTTTCTGGATGTGCTGCATAATCTGTCAGTCAAGATACCTACAGAGGAGGATTTGGCTGTTCCTGACCCAGAGGCTCAGTTGGTGGCAGCTCTTCATGTTATCCCGGATTGGACAGTCCCATACCTGGCGTACATGAACCGGGGCGAGTTACCAGAGGATGAAGACTTGGCCAGGCAGGTAATCTGGCGATCCAAGTCAATGACCATTATCAATGGGGAGTTACATCATTGTAGTGTAACAGGGGCATTTCAGCGTTGTGTGTCTCCTCAAGAAGGTTGTGAGATTTTGCGTGAGATCCATGAAGGAGATTGTGGTCACCACGCCAGTTTAAAATCCTTGGTGGCTAAGGCCTTTCGTCACGGCTTCTATTGGTTGACGGCTCATGCTGATGCTGATGATTTGGTAAAGAGGTGTGACGGTTGTCAGAAGTTTGCATGCCGCGCTCATGTTCCGGCTCAAGAATTAAGGATGATTCCAATCACTTGGTTTTTTGCAACTTGGGGGCTGGATATGGTTGGGCCCTTTAAGAGAGTCAAGGACAAGAAGACCCACCTACTGGTGGCGGTTGATAAGTTCACCAAGTGGGTAGAGGTAGAGCCAGTTAGTAAGTGTGATATGGCGACGGCGGTTCAATTCATCAAAAAGGTGACCTTCCGTTTTGGTTTTCCACACAGCATCATAACTGATAATGGTACTAATCTGTCCAAGGGTGCTATGGAAGAATTTTGTCAACGTGAGCACATCCGGCTTGACGTATCATCAGTGGCTCACCCTCAATCTAATGGTCAAGCAAAGAGAGCCAATCAAGAGATTTTGAGAGGCATCAAGCCCCGGCTTATGGTTCCTTTAAAGTGGACGTCGGGTTGTTGGGTGGAGGAGTTACCTTCCGTGTTATGGAGTATCAACACCACACCAAACAGATCTACGGGTTACACGCCTTTCTTCATGGTTTACGGAGCAGAGGCGGTTCTGCCTAGTGACATCCGTCATGACTCTCCCTGTATGGCGGCTTATGTTGAAGCTGATAATGAGAAAGCACGTCAGGATTCATTGGGCCTGTTAGATGAGGAGCGTGATATTGCAGCGGCTCATTCGGTGATTTACCAGCAAGACCTGCGACGATATCACAGTTGCTGGGTTAAAACCAGAACTTTTCAAGAAGGCGAATTGGTGCTCCGGCTCATCCAAGATCAGACTGATATGCACAAGTTGTCCCCACCTTGGGAAGGACCTTTTGTGATCAGCAAAAATCTGCACAACGGATCATACTACCTTATCAATGTTCGAGAGCACACAGACTCACGTAAATCGGAGGAGGAGACCCAACGGCCGTGGAATATAGCTCATCTTCGGCCTTACTATACTTGAGCCACAGGCTCTTCTTATGTACATATTTATGACAATGTATATATTATGATCAATATAATAAACCGGAGCCTCAGCTAAAGCGGGGTCTCTGTTGTTTTTATTACATCATGTATGCTTACATGGGGGCTTCTGTTTATAAAGTGGAGTTCTATTGATCGGGCTTATAAAGCTACATATATCAAAGGAAATCACTAGGGGGCTTAATCGTATTCGAACCATAGCTATACCTTTTGATCGGCTTAAGGCCAAAAAGAAATCACTAGGGGGCTTGTTCGTATTCGAACCATAGCTACACCTCTTGATCGGCTGAAGGCCAAAAGGAAATTATGTGGGGCCAAAGAGAGTGTTGTAATAGCACAACTCAAACATAGGCACCCACCGAGCACAGCTCAAATGTTGCTTGGGGGCTCTTTGCTTCTCAAAGAACAAAGAGCTTGCACCCTTGCAATAGGCTATCAAGCCAGGCTTGGGAGCCAGGTGTATTCACCTAAAACCCTGAGTTATCCTGCCTTTTTTAAGTAAGCCACTCCGTCCAGGTAAACCTGGTATGACCCGTCGAACGTTTGACAAGTCAATCTCATAGACCCTGAACTTGTCAAAGTTAAAACGACGATTGGTTAATGATTGAGGTCCATCTTAAAAGGCTTCAAAAAATGGTTTAACTCAGTGGCCTGGCAGCCCATGAAAAGCCTCGATTTAGGGCCTGGCAGCCAATGAAAAGCCTTGCATATTCTTTTTATGTTATTTTTTGCCAAGTTTTTCTCCTTTGGTGAGATCTTTAATATCTTATGCTAAACTGGCGCTCCTTGACCTGGGTTGACTTTCAACGATAAGATGTCAGTACATGATCAATTATAATCCAGCATTTATTGACCCAGTCTGGTTTTGACTACAAGTCACCAGTATTATATGGATACACCGGTGTTTATTATAACCCGTTACGGTTTTATCATAAACTGGCAAAACATGGAAGGAGTTATCAATACTCAAGATTGGGGTCATCACCCTAAATATACAAAGGTTGGTCAACCAACAGTGTGATTCAATATCACATGTATCATCTTTTTCGTCTTTGATTATTTTCAAAGTACAGCTTGGTTATAAACCCCGGCTATATATTTGGGCATCATGACCTGTCCAGTAGTAAACCGCCAGGACACTTTCAAATTTCTTGTATGCAGGAACAATTTGAATAACACCGCTACGAGTTATGAAGCATAATATATCCTACAACATGGTGGATTCACAGTATCAGGCAAAATAAGTATGCACGATGGCATAGCAGACCAAGTGTTTTAAACTAGCCTATTACAAGGCGCTTTAATGCCCAAAAGAATAATTGTTTTCGGCAAGTGTGACAGTACGCAAAAGGTTAAGTCGGCCTCCGGATCATGACTCGTCACCAGGCTGAGTTGAAGGCTGTGGATCGTCCTGCGCTGGTGCATCTTCCTCCTCTCTACCTAGTGGCTGGAAATCAATGGTTGCCCAATCGATTCTAGTTAAAGCTTGGAACACAGCTTCATCACTTATAAGGTTGGAGGGGTCAACATCAGGGGCATAGGTGTGCTTACGAATTGACGGAGTAAGGTCTTTTACATCATGTGTTGGCGCAAGATATCTTTTCTGATCAAAATCATAAACCGGCTGATAGTGAGAGAGATCCGTTTCCTCAGCCAATTTGCTCGCTATGGGGTGCATTTCACTTGTCAACCTTCGAAGATCGTCGTTGTTAAATTCTGAACCGTCCTCCTTTACGCCAGGGTAATCGCTGCCTATATCTGACGGTTCAAGATCTGGTATCCATGCCTTCGCCCGGATTACCGCAGTCAGCGCACCTGACCTTGCAGCTGATCTTTTTAGTTCGTCCAACCGGGCGGGCAACATTGACAGCTTTTCAATCGTTTCCTTTATCAAGGTTGGAGGCGGTTTGTTATGTGCAGCGGTGCAAATGGCCCATTGGGCTCCGGAATATAACTGCCCTATCAGTGTATACGCAGCCTTCAGCTTCATCCGCATGTCAGAGCCCAAATGGGTAATACGAGTTCTTGTGTCATTGCAAGCATCGGTAAACCGGCAACTGATGGGATAATGTATATTGAAAAGCTTCAGATGAGGATACTTACCAAACACAGCAGAAGTCATGTCATTTATTTGCCGCTTTAAGCCGGTCAGTTCTTCGACCACCGGTTTAAGGGCTGCTTCTGCGTCTTCAGCTCTCTTTTGTAATCTGGTTTTCTCTGTGCCCCAATCTGCCCGTTCCTTATTGAAAGCTTCTTTTAGCTTTTCCATGGCTGCTAAGGCACTAGTCAATTCCTATTTGACTTTGGAGGTTTCCGCTTGCTGAGATTTGATGTTTTCTTGAAGATCAGCGGTTTGGGCTTCCTTTTTGCTCAGCTCAGCCTATAAGAGAAGGACATATTATGAGGTGGCAGTGAATATTTGAAGTACCAAGTACATAACAAGTTATACACTTGGCACTTGGGGGCTAATGCCTATTTGCTTGATTATCAGAATTTTTTTACAAGTCCCAAGCACAATACAGGTATTATTCTTGACACTTGGGGGCTAATGTATGTTTGCTCAAAGTAACATTGGTTAAATTCCCGGTTTAGCTTGGAAAGATAAACCGGCCCTTGGGGGCTACACAGGCGAAACTTATAGGATTACAATGTGAAAGCACCGGTTCATCTTAAAAGGATCAACCGACCCTTGGAGGATAAGCATGCCAAGTTGAGATATTGCAAAGTCGTAAATCGGCCCTTGGGGGCTACAGGAGTTGGTACTTGAAATTAGACATAATAGAGAAAAGATTATGTAGTTACCTCATAACGCTCCTTCATCAGATTCACTAAACCGGCTTCATAGTCACGGTTTGTGTACAGACGGTTTAAAAAACTAGAATGAAGTTCTTGGGCGTTGATCGGTGGGCGTAGCTTGACAAGTCGGTCCTCCATTTGCCTTTTCCCATAGCAGAAATTTCCTCCTTGGCACTATGCTTTGATAACACAACAGGATTGCTAGGGGAGGTGTGGCCAATGCCAGTAATGATAATATCATCTTCCTTATCACCAGCAGCTTTTACTGGAGTTGACGATTCATTGGCGGCCTTAGTTGGACTTGACGGTTTATCATCAGTTCGGACCGGGCTTGCCGGTTTATCATCATGGCATGTTGCGTCAACTTCTACTTGTTCAACAAAATCATGGTCTTGAGGGGGCGAATCATCAAACATGGCATCAGCATTCGTTCCTTCCGGTTCTGGAATTCTCTCCGGTTCAACAACCACATGGTCATCAGACGGTTTATTCACCCAAGCTTTCTTGTTGGGTCTGGCCCTAGCCCTGAAAGGAAAAGATATAAAGGTCAGTATAACATGCAAGTATGAAGTGTCAAAAGATTAAGTTTAAAGTATTTACCCAAGAACGGTCTTAAGAGGAGGGAGCTGTGTGGCCGTTGACTCGCCAGATGATGAATGAGGCGTTCCCTGATAATTGGAATCGGGCGGATTAAGGGGTTGTCGGAAATAACCTGCCTTGGGATAAGAAGGATCGGAAGTGGGTGAGACCTCAGATTGACGCTTCCGAACCAGAGTGTTCGGTAAACCGGCTGAAGTGACTACTTGGTCGCTGTGCCGGGTTGTGCGGCGAGCTTCGTGTTGCTGCTTCTTCAAAAGAAAGTGTGGGTCCAAGTGAGCTAGGGGTGAGAAAATCTTACTTTCCGGATTGCTTGACGGATTTTTTCTGTTGGCAGAGGGTCTGAACCGGAGGAAAGGATAATTACCTCTGTGTCATCATCTTGGCTGCCTTCAGCGTCATCCTGATAATAATCATTTTCAATGAGGTGTATGACAAATGAACCAAGAGAGTGAAGTTCTACCTCTATGTCCGGATCATCAAGGTCGTCATCAAGGTTTAACCCGATAGGTTTAGCTGCCTTTTTCTAGGCAGGTCTTTTGACAACCTTCGTCTTTGGTCGAGGGGTCTTGGTCGATTTATCCTGCGACTTCTTCTTCTAGAATGGGTTGTCACCCTGTTAAAAGATTGACAGAGGATATAAAAGATTACACAGTTAAGAATATCAAGTACAAAGCAGGAGTGAGGCAATTCTTACAGATGGCGGTTTATTCAATGTATAAAAGGGACTTAACCCGGTCCTACTATAGACATGTTCCGGTTCATTCAGCATCTTCTTAACAGACTCAGTAACTTCAGCCTATGTTAGCTGAATATTAATATGACGTTGAGGATCTTTTGAGTCCCCTGTGTACTCACACATTAAGCCAGGGCGACGGCTTAACGGTAAAATACTCCAAGATATCTAGCAATGAACAAAGTCCACTCCTGTCAAACCGTTAGCCATGAAAGCTCTAAGCTTGGCGAGTTGTGGTGCATATGTGGACCGTTCCTTGGCAGTCAGTCATTGCGGAAGTGGGTGTGTGTTGGTAAGCCGGTGAGCATGATAACCCAGCAGAGGGTTCTCATCTTTAGGGGAAGTATCCTTACAGTAGAACCAAGTCTGGTTCCAATCCTTAGGATGACTATGAAGTTTGGCGTGAGGGAAGCTGACATTCTTCCTTTTTTGAATGGAGACGCCGCCAAGTTCAGTGTTGGGCCCATCTACGAATTCAGTACGACGGTTCAAATAGGAAAAATCCCGGAACAATTCAACAGTTGGCTCTTCTTGCAGATAGGCTTCACAAAACACTTGAAAGTCGCAAATATTGGACACAGAGTTGGGTCCAATATCTTGAGGGTGGATCTGGAAGCTGGCAAGCACATCACGGAAAAACTTGGTTCCGGGCGGTTTAAAACCACGGTTCATGTGATCAACAAATACCACTACCTCGCCGTCTTTTGGGGTAGGAGGATTTTTTGGACCGGGAATACGCCAGTGGATTTCGCTTTGTTTTGGTAAAACGCCAGTTCTGACGCATCCATCTAGCTGCTTTTCAGTAACCCGGGAAGGGACCCAGTTACAAGCATAAAACTGTTTGGCCATTTCGAATGAGGAGCTGGAAAAGATTGATGCCGGTTTAAGACTCATGGTTAGCAAGCATAAAGCGTATCAGGTTAAGGAAAAAGCATTCAAGCATGCAAAATTGTTAAACTGGAGGTTGATGCTATTATAAATGGTAAGGCGACTGGCGATTTACGAGGGGACTAATGGCATATGGAAGATTATTTTCTAAAGGATAAACCGCCTACGCAGACGATGAAAGTACAGATCTGAAGCAAAAAAATGACTAAGTGAGGAAAAACAAGTTTCACAGGTTCACATTGGAATTTTAGATCTACCACATGTCAGGAAAAGGAAAATATTTAGACCTAAAAATGGGTGCCTGAGCAGTTTGTGAAGTTCCAGATCGGATTTTTATGCACAAAGAGCATGGTTTGATGACAAAATAAGGGTTATCATTACTGGCGCATGGAAGTACATCAAAATTTGGAGTCCATGGCATAGGATCTAATGAAGAACAAGGGAAGGACACCTTGAGGTTTCTAT
Organism: Triticum aestivum; assembly: GCF_018294505.1. Lineage (NCBI taxonomy): Eukaryota > Viridiplantae > Streptophyta > Magnoliopsida > Poales > Poaceae > Triticum > Triticum aestivum. Next base: position 67,210,753 of record NC_057809.1, on the reverse strand, counting down.
GAACTCGCACGAGCCCTAGCGAATCCATGGAGAAAAGGAAGAACAACTTACTAAAGTTGTGAACCAGCGGAGAGGCGTTGCGGGTTTTTGGTATGTTCAAGGTGATGCAGCGGCCGGTGTCGTGGTTCTAACTCTGACAGTGATGTAGGGGGGTAAGTATGGAGAGGCGAGGTCTTAGCTATGGAGAGGTTGTAAGGACGCAAGGTTTACGAGTTTAGGCCCTTCTCGGAAGAAGTAAAAGCCCTACGTCTCGGAGCCCGGAGGCGGTCGACTGGATTATGTGTGTATGAGTTACAGAGGTGCGAACCCTTGTCTCGGAGTAGGGGGTGGCTTATATAGAGTGCGCCAGGACCCCGGCCAGCCCACGTTACGAAGGGTTCAATGTACATTAAGGTAGGGTGTTACTGATAACGCTAGTAATAAAGTGCTATGATGACCATAAAAGCTACTTAATGACCGACCGTTAGCGTGCAGAGTGACTTTAGGTCTCCTGGCCGTCGAGTGGTTGTATCTTGGTCGAGTAATTGCTTCTTGGTCGAATGTCTTCGAGTCTGTCGAGTGGAACACCTCCAAGTCGATTGAAAGGTGCTTTATTCTAGAGGTGTCCTTGGGTAGGGCAGTTAGGACAGGTCCGTGACCCTACCCTAGGTATATAGCTTCATCATTAGCCCCCGAATGGATCGAGGTTTGAGTGGGGAAGGAGTTGAGGACTTCTCCGACTCGTTTTCTATGCCGTGAGCATATCTTGTTTCGGATCAATGGACCTGAGTGATGACAGCAACTCCCTTTTCAGTCGCCTTGATCCATTCTTAATTCTTCGTCGAGTGAGTTTCTTTACTTGTAAGGCTCCGAGTGCCGGTGCGGAGGAGATCTTTGGTCTGACAAGTTATTTGCTGCCCGCGGATTTGGTGGGATCCGAAATTTGGGAAGCGCGCGGGACGGGGGAGGCCGCAGTAATCGGACGAGATAGAGCGGAGCCGCCCCGATCCCAGTGCCACCTTTTTTGCCATGTATCGCTCGTGCGGTCGTTACGGGTTTTGACAGAGCCATCTGGGCCTACCTGTCAGCCACTCGGAAGCGGCCTCATATAAGGCGTTGGACCGGAGTCTCCCGAACAGTGTGCCCCATTATCTCTTTTCCTCCTCACGCCTCTTCTCTGCGCTCGCTCTCGCTCCAGCGCCACCGCGCCACACGCGTCTCGTCGGCGACAATGGTGAAGGAGAAGACAGCGGCTCTGGAGCGGGCAAAGAAGGCGATTGCGAGGTCAAAGGGGAAGGCGACGAGCCGGGCGGATCTTCCTCGTGGACTGGCCTGCCGAAGGGTTGGATCCAGGGCGACTGGATCCACTCGAGGATCAACCAAGAAGACCTCGATGACCTGGCCGAGGGAGGGCTGATCCCCTATGACTCGGCGCGGCTTCCGGGAAGGAATCCGAGCCGCAACCCCGGGAGGGTGAGCGCGTTCTTCTTGCCACCCACGTCGACCGTGGGTTTTCCTTGCCTCCTCATCCTTTCTTCTGAGGGTTTCTGAACTTATTTGGGGCTCAACTCCACCATTTTACCCCCAACTCAATCGTTTATCTTGCCGCGTTCATTTCCTTGTGTGAGAACTTCTTGGGTTGTCGACCTCACTGGGGTCTTTTCAAGCATATTTTCACTTGTCGCTCCCAGACAGTGAAAAAGGCTAATCCGAGTGACGAGAGGACCCAAGTGATCCAGATGTGTGGGGGTCTTGGCATCCAGACGAGGGGAAAAAGCTCCTTTCCGGCCATGATTCTTCCCGATTCAGTTCGCGGATGGCAGTCGACCTGGTTCTACTGCAAAGACCAGTCGACGCCAGGGCAATCGACTGGCCTCCCTCCCTTTACCATGGACCGAGTGGAAAAACCCTCCCCTTTGAAGGTGCTCCCGGAGGAGAAGGCGCACGTGAAGGTGTTGGTCAACCGAGTGGTCCAGCTCATTCGTGACGGGGTCACTGGTATGGATCTCTTGGAGGTCTTCCTTCAGCGGCGCATCCAGCCTCTCCAAGCCCGAGACCACCCGATGTGGATGTATTCGGGTCTAGAAGACTCCACTCGGATCTACCCGGAGGAGGTCGATGACGACACGCTGGAGAAGTGGCTGTCGAGCATTACCGGGAACAAGGACAATCCCAGAGGAGCCAGGAGAGTTCTCCCATTCGACCAGTCGCGTGCACCAGAGCAGGTCTGATTCTGAGTTTTTGCTTGTAATCCGAATTCACTCGCGCAGCTGTCTGTATTGCGTCGACTGACTTTGTTCTCCCTGCTTTCTTTCAGGCCATTACTGAAATGTATTCGATGCCCAACGGGGAGCAAGAGCAAGCTCTGGAAGGCGAGGCGAGTGGTGGCGAAAGTGGCGAGTGGACTTCTGATGGTGAAGGGGATGGTGGAAGTGACGACTCAAGTGATGGGGAAGAAGTCGAGTCGCCTCCTCGCATAGAGAGACGATCCAAGCTTGACCAAGAACGGCCGAGTGCCCGCGACAAGGCAACTGCTCAGGCTGGCCAGTCTTCGAAGCGTCCTCGGGTCTCTTCACCAACCCCGACTGAGAAGGCGCCAAAACACCCCAAAGTTGCAGAGCCGAAGACTCGGAAGGCGCTGCCAAAGATCAAGATCGATATCCCTGTCGCCTCCGCGTGAGTGTCTCTCCTTGTATTCACTCGACGCTCCGCGCTGTTTGTTTTTCTTGTTTTAACTGGACGAACTTTGGAATTGTTAGCGCTGCCACTTCCGGGACCTCAGCTTACAGGGATGATGATGAGGTGATGGAGGATGCGGTCACTTCTAATCCAGGTATGATTTCCGCCATACTATCTTTCTTTGGTCGATTCAACTACATCGTGCATCACTGGGTGACGTGATTTTGGCAATTTGAACTTTGCACAGCTCCCAACATTATTGACCTCCCTGATGATGATGAAGAGCCTGAGAGGTCTTTGACGAGGAAGAGTAGGCGAGCTCCTGCAAGTGAGGCGCTACAGTCGACGCCGAGGGCGGAACCAGTCGTTCAGGACACTGGTGACGTCAATCGGGGTTCTGTTACCTTCGCGGAGCCCCTGTCGAGTGCCTTGCCTTCTTCTTCGACTGCTCAGGCCCCTGTCGACCCGCCTTCAGTTTTTGCGACCCATCATGTCCCAGAGGACGAGGTGAATGCTGCTAGGGAAGCCATACGCCAGGCGGGCATTATGATGGAGAAGATGAAGATGGTGCGGGACGCCAGCCAAGCCGCCTATGATGCCAGCTCGGCTCTCCAGAGCAAGGTTCAGGTTAGTCGGCTATCTGAAGATTCTTTCCGAAAATCTTTGCGTCTGTACACCCACTGGGTGCGTCGATTGAAGTTTTGGACTAGTGGAGACTACGGTGGACTGCTGGCAGTCGACTGTAGTCTTTGTATTTTGCCAAATGTATAAACCAAACTGGTAGTTTGTCTCTTCCACTCGACTTCGGCGGGCCGGTCGAGTGGGATCAGAACCGGTGGGGGCACGCTAACTGCACCTACTGGGTGTAGTCCCCGAGACTATGGTGGACTACTGGCAGTCGACTGTAGTCTGAGTTCTACTTTCTTTCTCTCTCTTTTTTTTGAACTCGACTTCGGTGGGCCGGTCGAGTGGGATCAGAACCGGTGGGGGCACGCTAAGTGCACCCACTGGGTGTAGTCCCCGAGACTATGGTGGACTGCTGGCAGTCGACCGTAGTCTTAGTATTTATTGCCTTTGTTGTTGTTTTTTTGCTATAACGATAACTTCTCCCCTTTGATTTCAGAAATCTTACAATCTTGGAGCTTGCTTTGCTGACTTGGAGAAGCAGCGGATTCAACTAAACCTTGATCTGGAGCTGGCCAGGACAGAGCTGCAAAAGGTCAGAGACGGCGTCACAGGTAAGACGATTTTGTCGACTGGTTAGTTTTTTAGGCTTGAGTATCCTTCTGCTATTTCCGAATAATCACCATTTCTTTGCAGAAAAACTGAGAGAAGCTCTGGCGAAGAAGGATCAGGACTTGGATGCTGCCTGTAAGGAGGCTGACGACAAGACCGCTCTAGCCGAACAGAAGCTGGCTTCGGTCGGCCAGTTAGAAGAAGAGAATACCAGGCTGAAGACCGCTCTGAATGAAGCCAACAGGGAGTGTACACGTTGGAAGAAGGATAACCTCAACCTGAACGAAAAGATGGAAGGCATTGCTCGCAGGAGGGACGATCTGGAGAGCTACTTGAGGAGCCTCGCCAAGAAGTTGTACATCAAGCTTGAAGGTGCATATTCAGTTCCGACTGGTGTTTTTTTGTGTCGACTCAGTGTATGAAAATTGACTTATCCTTGGATCGTGAATGCAGAGTTTTGCCAGAACTTTGAAGAGGAGACTGGGCGGATCGAACCAGGTTTGGATCCAATCAACTCTCCCGTGAAAGATGAAACTGCCATGAATCTGCTCCGACTGGAATCTCGCATCGACGGTGCCGTGGACTACTTGGCTCGACTGAAGGTCGCCATGTCACGGATCGACCCGGCACTTTGGCCAGAGGCTACGCTCCAAAACGATCTCGAGTCTCTGATGACTCGACTTAACGGAATCCCTGACCGAGTGCAGGAGTGGAAGAAGTCTTCTGCTCGGTGTGGCGCTGATGTGGCTCTGTCCTTGGTTCGTGTCCACTGCAAGGAGGTGCGACAAGACAAGCTGGCAGCAATCAAGGTCGCCAACACCCAGAAGCATGACTTCCGAACCTTTATGGAGACTTTCATCGCTGCAGCCACTCGGATAGCCGACGGCGTCGACCTGGATGAGTTCGTCGAGCCTGCCAGCCCTCCTCCCGCGGAGTGAACAAACTCTTATGTCCCACCTTAAATTTGCCTCGGAATGCCGAGTGGTTTTTGTAACCGTTAAACTTTTTCGGGCTGCATGCCCGAGTACTTCGATCTGTGGTCTGGAACCTTTGGATCTTATCTGAACTTGATTTATCGTTGAATATCTTCATGAATTATCTGTCGAGTGGAACTTGTTCTTCACTCGAAATAACTTTGTATTTGTGGTGCAGCTCCGAAGGAGAAGGTAGTAGTCGATTTGCACCTCATCGTCCTTGCGGATTGGGATGTGTTCCGTACTTAGGCGAGCACTAGGCTGCAGCTAAGCCTCCGAGTGGAAGGTCTGCTCTCCACTCGGTAGGATTTTAAAAACTTAGGCGAGTACTGGACTGCAGCTAAGCCCCCGAGTGGGAGGTCTGCTCTCCACTCGGTAGGATTTTTTCAAACTTAGGCGAGTACTGGACTGCAGCTAAGCCCCCGAGTGGGAGGTCTGCTCTCCACTCGGTAGGATTTTTTCAAACTTAGGCGAGTACTGGACTGCAGCTAAGCCCCCGAGTGGGAGGTCTGCTCTCCACTCGGTAGGATTTTTTCAAACTTAGGTGAGTACTGGACTGCAGCTAAGCCCCCGAGTGGGAGGTCTGCTCTCCACTCGGTAGGATTTTTTCAAACTTAGGCGAGTACTGGACTGCAGCTAAGCCCCCGAGTGGGAGGTCTGCTCTCCACTCGGTAGGATTTTTTCAAACTTAGGCGAGTACTGGACTGCAGCTAAGCCCCCGAGTGGGAGGTCTGCTCTCCACTCGGTAGGATTTTTTCAAACATAGGCGAGTACTGGACTGCAGCTAAGCCCCGAGTGGGAGGTCTGCTCTCCACTCGGCAGGATTTTTTCAAACTTAGGCGAGTACTGGACTGCAGCTAAGCCCCCGAGTGGGAGGTCTGCTCTCCACTCGGTAGGATTTTTTCAAACTTAGGCGAGTACTAGACTGCAGCTAAGCCCCCGAGTGGGAGGTCTGCTCACCACTCGGTAGGATTTTTTTCAAACTTAGGCAAGTAGTGGACTGCAGCTAAGCCTCCGAGTGGGAGGTTTGCTCTCCACTCGGTAGGATTTTTAAACACTTAGGCAAGCACTGGGCTGCAGCTAAGCCTCCGAGTGGGAGTCTGGCTCACCACTCGGTAGGATTTTTAAACACTTAGGCGAGCACTGGGCTGCAGCTAAGCCTCCGAGTGGGAGTCTGGCTCACCACTCGGTAGGATTTTTAAACACTTAGGCGAGCACTGGGCTGCAGCTAAGCCTCCGAGTGGGAGTCTGGCTCACCACTCGGTAGGATTTTTAAACACTTAGGCGAGCACTGGGCTGCAGCTAAGCCTCCGAGTGGGAGTCTGGCTCACCACTCGGTAGGATTTTTAAACACTTAGGCGAGCACTGGGCTGCAGCTAAGCCTCCGAGTGGGAGTCTGGCTCACCACTCAGTAGGATTTTTAAACACTTAGGCGAGCACTGGGCTGCAGCTAAGCCTCCGAGTGGGAGTCTGGCTCACCACTCGGTAGGATTTTTAAACACTTAGGCGAGCACTGAGCTGCAGCTAAGCCTCCGAGTGGGAGTCTGGCTCGCCACTCGGTAGGATTTATTTACAAACTTAGGCGAAATGGATTCGCAGCTAAGCCACCCACTGGGGGATTTCACACGCAAACAAAAACAACAACAATTATAGGAAAATTTGTATTACTCTTGTCTTTGATAAATAGACTACAGAAGTTTTTCTTATTACATCTCATCCGAGTGAGAATTCAAGTGTGAAAGGGGCGGAGCAGTTCTGCATTCCAAGCTCGTGGCTCATCGATCTAGCGATCGACATTGTAAAGGTGATATGCTCCATTGTGGAGGACTCTGGTGACGATGAAGGGGCCTTCCCAAGTAGGAGCGAACTTGTGTGGTTTCTGTTGATCCACTCGGAGGACTCGACTCTTCACATTTCTGGCATAGAATCAACGCAAGTCTTGTTGATAAATGGTCGATCGGATCATAGCCATTTCTCTTTCTTCTTCTAGGAGGTCGACTGCGTCTTGCCGGGCTTGTTCTGCTTCATCTTCGGTATAAAGCTCGACTCGGGTGCATTGTGAAGTAGATCACTCGGCAGGACTGCTTCCCCTCCGTAAACCAGAAAGAACAGAGTTCTTCCAGTCGACCGATTCGGGGTAGTCCTCAATCCCCACAGAACCGACGGAAGCTCGTCGACCCAAGCGCCTGCTGCGTGCTTGAGATCACGCATCAGCCGAGGCTTTAGTCCTTTGAGAATCAGACCATTTGCCCTTTCTGCTTGTCCATTCGACTGGGGGTGGGCGACCGATGCGTAGTCGACTCGTGTGCCTTGAGAGGCGCAAAAAGCTCTGAACTTGTCTGAATCAAAGTTTGACCCATTGTCGGTGATGATGCTATGCGGGACTCCATATCTGAATGTTAACTCTCTGACGAAACTGATAGCAGTGCAAGCATCAAGATTCTTGATAGGCTTAGCTTCAATCCATTTGGTAAACTTGTCGACTGCCACAAGCACATGTGTGAAACCGCTCCTGCCTGTTCTCAATGGGCCAACCATGTCCAGTCCCCAAACAGCGAAGGGCCAGACGAGTGGAATGGTCTTCAGGGCTGATGCAGGCTTGTGCGACATGTTGGAGTAGAACTGGCACCCTTCACACTTGTCGACTATCTCTTTTGCCATTTCATTCGCTCTTGGCCAGTAAAATCCCGCTCGGTATGCTTTAGCCACAATGGTCCGAGAGGACGCATGATGACCACAGGTCCCCGAGTGGATATCATCAAGGATTATCTGACCTTCTTCTGGTGTTATACACTTCTGACCGACTCCAGTCGCGCTTTCTCTATACAACTGTCCCTTTATGACTGTAAAGGCCTTGGATCGACGGACGATCTGTCGAGCCTCTTCTTCGTCCTCCGGGAGTTCCTTTCTCAGGATATACGCGATGTACGGTATCGTCCAGTCAGGGGTGATTGCCAAAACTTCCATGATTAGGTCGACCACTGCCGGAATTTCAACTTCAGTCGGATCTGTGGCACTCTTTGGCTGCGGGGCTTCATCTGTAAAAGGATCTTCTTGGACTGATGGCGAGTGGATGTGTTCCAAAAACACATTGCTGGGGATGGCTTCTCTCTTGGAGCCTATCTTTGCCAAATCATCAGCCGCTTGATTTTTCAGTCGGGGGATGTGATGAAGCTCTAACCCCTCGAATTTCTTCTCTAACTTTCTCACTGCATTGCAATAACCAGTCATAGCTGGACTTCTGACGTCCCATTCTTTCATCACCTGATTAACCACCAAATCTGAGTCGCCATAGACCATGAGGCGACGGACGCCGAGTGAAATGGCCATGCGCAACCCATACAAAAGTGCTTCATATTCTGCTTCGTTATTGGAGGAATCGAAGTGAATCTGGAGAACATATCTGAGCTTATCTCCTCAGGGGGAAACCAATACTACCCCAGCACCGGAACCATTCAGCATCTTAGATCCATCGAAGAACATGGTCCAGTGCTCCGAGTGAACTTGAGTCGGAAGTTGCTGTTCGATCCACTCGGCGACGAAATCTGCAATTGCTTGGGACTTGATAGCTTTCTTTGCCTCAAACTTGATATCTAGGGGAAGAAGTTCAATCGCCCATTTGGCCACTCGACCAGTTGCATCTCTGTTGTGCAAAATCTCTGATAGTGGAGCGTCGCTGACGACTGTAATGGAATGATCAGAGAAGTAATGTGCAACCTTCTTCGTGGTCATATAAATCCCATATACAAGCTTCTGGTAATGAGGATATCTTTGCTTTGAAGGAGTCAAAACTTCAGAAACATAATATACTGGGCGCTGAACTTTGAAGGCCTTTCCTTCTTCTTCCCGCTCGACCGTAAGTACTGTACTGACAACTTGTCCTGTGGCTGCAATGTAAATCAGCAAAGGCTCCTTGCTGATTGGGGCAGCAAGCACCGGCTGGGTGGAGAGCAGAGCTTTGAGCTCTGTAAACGCTGCATCAGCTTCTGGAGTCCACTCGAACTTGTCGGACTTCTTCATCAGTCGGTAAAGAGGCAATGCCTTTTCACCGAGGCGAGAGATGAATCGACTTAAAGCGGCCAAGCATCCTGTAAGCTTCTGGACGTCATGCACACGCACAGGACGTTTCATCCGGAGTATAGTACCAATTTTTTCAGGATTGGCGTCGATTCCCCGTTCGGAAACGAGAAAACCGAGTAACTTCCCACCTGGAACTCCGAACGTGCACTTTGACGGATTGAGCTTGATATCATACCTCCTGAGGTTGGCAAAGGTTTCAGCAAGGTCAGTCAGCAGGTCGGAACCCTTCCGTGACTTGACCACAATATCATCCATGTATGCCTCCACATTCCGACTGATTTGAGTGAGCAAACACTTCTGAATCATCCTCATGAACGTGGCTCCGGCATTCTTGAGGCCGAACGGCATGGTGACATAACAGAAGCACCCGAATGGAGTGATGAAAGCTGTTTTGATCTCGTCGGGCCCGTACAGACGGATCTGATGGTACCCGGAATAGGCGTCTAGGAAAGACAAACGCTCACATCCCGCAGTCGAGTCGACTATCTGGTCGATGCGGGGGAGAGGAAAATGATCTTTCGGGCAGGCCCGATTGACATGCTTGAAATCAATGCACATGCGAAGTGACTTGTCCTTCTTGGGGACCATGACAACATTGGCGAGCCACTCGGAGTGGTAAATTTCTCGGATGAACTCCGCTGCTAAGAGCCGAGCCACCTCCTCGCCAATGGCCTTCCTCTTCTGGACGGCGGACCGTCGAAGATGTTCTTTCACAGGTTTAAATTTTGGGTCGACTCGTAGACGGTGCTCAGCCAGCCCCCTGGGAACTCCAGGCATGTCAGCAGGCTTCCATGCGAAGATGTCCCAGTTCTCACGGAGGAACTGGATGAGCGCTTCTTCCTATTTGGAGTCGACCGTCGTTGAGATGTGAGTCGGAGCAGCGTTTGGATCGGTCGGGTGAATGTGAACTGCCTTCGTTTCACCGGACGACTGAAAAGCTGATTCTGAAGCAGGCTTCTTAGCTCGTAGCAACTCACTCGGATCTGCAGTCTTCTGATACTCTTGCAGCTCGACCACCGCCATCTGAGCGTCAGCAATCTTTGAGCCTTTCTGAAAACACTCTTCTGCTTTCTTCCGATTGCCTGTAACAGTGATCACACCTTTGGGACCAGGCATCTTCAATTTGAGATACACATAACATGGTCGAGCCATGAAGCGTGCATAAGCTGGCCTGCCCAAAATAGCGTGATAAGCACTTTGGAAATCCACAACTTCGAATGTCAACTTTTCCTTGCGGTAATTCTTGGAATCACCGAAAACCACATCAAGAGCAATTTGGCCGAGTGACTCGGCTTTCTTCCCAGGAATGACTCCATGGAAACTCATGTTACTGGTGCTGAGCCTGGACATCGGAATGCCCATCCCTTTCAATGTTTCTGCATACAGTATGTTCAAACCGCTGCCTCCATCCATCAGGACTTTGGTCAGTCGAGTGCCTTCGACAACTGGGTCGACCACCAGAGCTTGCCTCCCAGGGGTGGCAATGTGCGTAGGGTGATCAGACTGGTCGAATGTGATGGCAGTCTGGGACCACTTCAGATAATTGGGTGTTGCCGGAGCAACCATATTTACCTCACGGTTAATAACCTTCAGTCGACTTTTGCTCTCAACATCAGCAAAAATCATCAGGGTGGAATTGACCTGGGGGTACCCATCGTCACTATCTTCCTTGTCCTCAACTTTGTCCGACTCCTTTTCCTTATCTTTGGACTGCTTGCCCTGAAACTGCTGGATCAGAAGCCGACACTGTCGAGTGGTATGCTTTGGGTAAATGAGTTTACCCTCTTCATCTTTCTTGGTGTGGATGTGACACGGTAGATCCAAAACATCATTTCCATCTTGGTCTTTAACTTTCTTGGGGTTCCAAGGTCCTTTGGGTTTTCCCTTAAATTTTCCCTGGGTTACGGCCAGGGCCTCCCCAGGAGCGGCTGGCTCGGCTTTCCGCTTCTGTTTCCGACTGGAATTTCCTCCGGTTTCCTGGGCGACTGCTTTATGCTTGCCACTCCGGAGTCGATCCTCATCTTCACCATTAGCGTATTTGGTGGCAATCTCCATCATCCGATTCAGAGACATCTCTCCGGTTCGACCGAACTTCAGATTCAATTCTCTGTACTTAACGCCTTCTTTAAAGGCACAAACTGCTTGATGATCTGGTACATTTTCAACTGTGTGATGCAATGTGATCCACCTCTGGATGTAATCCCTCAGAGTTTCATTCGGTTTCTGCACGCAAGACCGCAATTCCGTAAGGCCTGCAGGTCGCTTGCATGTTCCTTCAAATGTGGTGACAAACACTCGGGAGAGATCCTCCCAAGTGTAAATGCTGCTGGGTGCTAACTGATTCAGCCACGCTCTGGCCGAGCCTTCTAACATGAGAGGCAGGTGCTTCATGGCTACCTCATCGTTCCCACCGCCAATCTGGACAGCCACTCGGTAATCTTCGAGCCAAGTATCGGGCTTGGACTCACCGGTGAACTTACTAACTCCAGTCGCCAACCTGAAGTTGGGAGGAATTACAGCGGCTCTGATGGCTCGACTGAAACACTCCGGCCCTGAAACATGTACTCTGCTACTGGTAGGCGCATCTCTGTCGTGGCCTTCTCGGTGAGCTCTATTCCTGTCGACCAAACCTTGAACGAGAATGGATCTCGCATCAAAGCCTGGTTCCCTGGGGTCGACTGGAATTCTCCGCCCAACACTATGAGGGCGTCTGTCCACCTGCTGTCGAGGCACATATGATCCACTCCTCGGGGGAGGGGTTGGCACTCGACGTCGATCATCACGATCGAATCGGTGATCATACTGCTCATTCCTTCTGTACTGATCACGCCGGTCTCCACGTCCCTCACGCCTCGGAGGCGATCTTGGGCTGTGAGCCGACTGGACTGTATCCGCTGCAACGGATCGACTGTGGATCCTGTTCCGCGACTGAGAAACAGCGGAATTCTGGTCTCCCGCTGCCCGGAGCAACGCTCTGATTTGCAACAAGCCTCTGCCAGCCTCTGACTGGGAGGGCTGAATCGACTCTGCTATACGGGCCGCAGCCGCCAAATTCTGAATCGGAGTACGATATACCTGCGGGGGCGGAAAGAGTTGACGTCGACTGGATTCTGGAGCCCGTTGACGCGCTCGCCCGTCGAGTATTCGCTGGAGATTCTCCAGTCGAGTGCGCTCGGCCAAGTTAGCCAAGCGCGCGTCCTCCAAGGCTCGGGCCTCGGGGGTTTCTCCAACGATAGGAGTGTGGAGTGCATCCATGTTCCGGCGGCGAAGTTCCTCCCGCTGCAACGACGTGAGAGGCTCGGGGAGATACTCCTCGTGAGGACGCGACGGGTCGCCCCCATCCGCGCCTCCGTCAGCGCGGGGGAAACCGGGAGGACTGTGTGGCCCATCGATCACCAGAACCTCTGCAGCTGGGTCACTGCTGTCGCATTCGGATGCGGTCTCTGCGGAGCCAGTCGACAGGTCGAACAGGCCGTAGAGGGATTCGTCGGGCTCGATTGCCGCGACTTGTGGGGTGGCCGACTGGCGGGCCACCGCATGCCTCACCCACCTCTGAAGCCTCGACCGACCGGAGCGCTTGCGCCGGCGAGAAACAGGGCGGGGAGATGCCACGGGAGCCGACCGATACTGGGTCGACGGCTGCCGCAGGAGGACACCACGGACGCATGCGCGAAAGTGCGTCGCCCCGCGGACGGGGAGCGCGTCGACGTCGAGTGGAGCCTCCTGAAGCCAAGCGGAGTCGTCGGCGATGAACGTGAGCGCGCCGAGACGGATCTCGCAGCCCTCCGCCAAAGCTCCGCCCGAAACCATGATCAAGGAGATCGGAAAAAATCGCAACTTCTCAAACCAGGCGCTAAGACTCCTAGCCCCAAGGTGGGCGCCAACTGTCGTGGTTCTAACTCTGACAGTGATGTAGGGGGGTAAGTATGGAGAGACGAGGTCTTAGCTATGGAGAGGTTGTAAGGACACAAGGTTTATGAGTTCAGGCCCTTCTCGGAAGAAGTAAAAGCCCTATGTCTCGGAGCCCGGAGGAGGTCGACTGGATTATGTGTGTATGAGTTACAGAGGTGCGAACCCTTGTCTCGGAGGAGGGGGTGGTTTATATAGAGTGCGCCAGGACCCCGGCCAGCCCACGTTACGAAGGGTTCAATGTACAATAAGGTAGGGCGTTACTGATAACGCTAGTAATAAAGTGCTATGATGACCATAAAAGCTACTTAATGACCGACCGTTAGCGTGCGGGGTGACTTTAGGTCTCCTGGTCGTCGAGTGGTTGGATCTTGGTTGAGTAATTGCTTCTTGGTCGAATGTCTTCGAGTCTGTCAAGTGGAACACCTCGAAGTCGATTGAAAGGTGATTTATTCTAGAGGTGTCCTTGGGTAGGGCAGTTAGGACAGGTCCGTGACCCTACCCTAGGTATATAGCTTCATCAGCCGGAGTTGAGGCAGGAGCGAAGGTCGACGACGGCGGCGGCGCTCGAGTGCTGAGGCGACGCAAGATGGAAGAGAGACGAAGAGGCAACGGGAGGAAAGGAAAGGGACCCTCGGCCCTATTTATAAGACAAAGAGATAGGCGATAGGCGCGGAAATCGAGGAGCCCAAAAAATTGATATGCGGCAAAGTTGTTGCCTCGATTGTTGGAGGATTATTAATGAAGGGTATCTTCGGTTTTAATGAACAGGTGACGTCATGGCGGTTTATTACGAACCCGGAGGATGACATCATGGCGGTTTACAAGATCTGCGCGAAGGTGCAGAAGGAGGAATTCTTCTAAGTGTTGAAAATTGACATTAATGAGTTCAAATCAATCTGGGGCCTAATGTTGGGGATATTACTATTAAGTATAAACCGGCCATGAGGGGCCGGGTTATGTCCACAAGGAGTTAGTCATGTTTGAAGCCCATGAAGACAAGAGGTATGGCGCTTTATAGAGGAGGTCTAACATGAAGGCCCAGGGCCCAAAGGCGGATTAGAGCCCGTAGGCGTAAACCGCCATATGATAGGTAACTTATTCTGTAAGGCAAGGAAAGTTACAAACCGAGCCGGGCACGTTTACGATCCGGCGTCGGGATTCTGTAAACCGCCGGGTGTCAACCTCTGTATATAAAGGGACGACCCGGCGGCGGTTTAGGGACAACAAACAATAAATCGAGAACCAGGCAAAGCGGATTCGCTCCCTGGTCATCGAAACCCTAGCAATTCCATCACAACTGGACGTAGGCTTTTACCTTCATCGTAAGGGGCCGAACCAGTATAATTCCTCGTGTCCCTTGTCCGCTTTAACCCCTTCAGGCTAACCCATCGTGATGGATCCACGACTAAGTCCTTTCACGAGGGACATCTGCCGTGACAAAACCACGACACCTGGCGCATCGGACTCGGGGCGTCACATGTATATTGTTTATTTCAAAATAGTTGACAGCTTATTTCCATTCTTCAAAAAATGTACGGAAGATAGTAGATGGAACCTACTACACTGAGGGCTCTGAATTAACTTATAAGGAGAAAGATTATCTTATCTCATTTATTATTGATGTTGAGAATTACAATATCAATTATGAAACTCCTGCACATTATGGTCAATACGTGCCACTAGTGCACGTGTTGAACTATGGTAACATCCATGGAGATGGCATGGTAAGATTTTTTAATATTACGATATTAGTGCATCTTTTGCATACATTCTTCTAAAGCTAATCTACATTGCTAACTACTACGTTATCATTATGTTTTTCCACAGAAATTCCCGAAGGATTGTGTGCCGCATCTGATGTTTACGAAAGGCCGCCTTGATTTTATTAGCTTACGGCCAAGTCCTCCTAGGCTTCACCGTTGTTCATACAAGATTTCTCAAACATATGAAGACATGACAATCAAAGAATGGAAAAAATGTATGAAGAATCATAGGGAGCTACTTGGAAGCAACATTGTGCGAAGCGCACGAATTGGAGGCAGGATAATCTCCATCCTTCGTAATGGAGAGTCAGGGGCTATCTTGTTTTATGCTATTTTACCTTAGAGAGGGTAGTAGGTCCTAGCTAATACTCATGATCATGTGCTAAGAACAATTAACTAGGGTTGGTTAGATGACTATGATGATGATGAGTATGACTTGTTATTATGATAACGAGTAGAAGTTGTTAGATGACTGTGATGATGATGAGTATGACTTGTTACTATGATAACGAGTAGAAGTGTTAGATGAGTATGATGATGAGAATGACTTGTTATTATGATAACGATGATGATTTATTATTAAAGATTATGATGCTTAGTTGTTGTATCATTACGAGCATGATCAGTTGTTATATATATATATCAGTGGGTGAAATAAACATGGATTAGATTCAAGTGGAGGCAACACATGGTGCGGATCCAAAGTACTACTAATCCAAACTTGATCATACTAATCCAAACTAAAGTGATCAAGTTTGAATTGGTAGTACTTTGGATCTGCACCGTGTTGCCTCCACTTGAATCTAATCCATGTCTCTTTCACCCACTGAAATAATAACTCATGATGATCATAAAATCATATGATGAGACTACTATATAAAACCAGTACAAATACAGCAGCAATATGAAGTAGAAAAAAACAGCAAACTTTACCAGTAGCGCGGGTAGCCCACCAGGCGCTACTGCTAGGGAGGTGTAGTAGTAGCGCCAAGTGGAACAAACACGCTGCTGCTAGGAAGGTGTATTAGTAGCACTGGACGTCCAAAGAGCACTATTGCTATGCAGGATAGTAGTAGCGTGGCCTACCCGCACTACTGCTAAACATTAGTTGTAGAGTCGTATCAGTAGCCCCCTCCCCCCCCCCCCGACGCGTGCCACTATGATGACCCACAAGTATAGGGGATCTATCGTAGTCCTTTCGATAAGTAAGAGTGTCGAACCCAATGAGGAGCGGAAGGAAACGATAAGCAGTTTTTAGTAAGGTATTCTCTGGAAGCACTGAAATTATCGGTAACAGATAGTTTTGTGATAAGGTAATTTGTAATGGGTAAGAAGTAACAAAAGTAAACAAGGTGCAGCAAAGTGGCCCAATCCTTTTTGTAGCAAAGGAAAAGCCTGAAGAAACTCTTATATAAAGGAAAGCACTCCCAAGGACACATGGGAATTATCGTCAAGCTAGTTTTCATCATGTGCATATGATTCACGTTCGGTACTTCGATAATTTGATATGTGGGTGGACCGGTGCTTTGGTACTACCCTTCCTTGGACAAGCATCCCACTTACGATTAACCCCTCTTGCAAGCATCCGCAACTACAAAAGAAGTATTAAGGTAAACCTAACCATAGCATGAAACATATGGATCCAAATCAGCCCCTTACGAAGCAACGCATAAACTAGGGTTTAAGCTTCTATCACTCTAGCAACCCATCATCTACTTATTACTTCCCAATGCCTTCCTCTAGTCCCAAACAATGGTGAAGTGTCATGTAGTCGACATTCACATGACACCACTAGAGGAGAGACAACATACATCTCATCAAAATATCGAACGAATACCAAATTCCACATGACTACTTATAGCAAGACTTCTCCCATGTCCTCGGAAACAAACGTGACTACTCACAAATCATATTCATGTTCATAATCAGAGGGGTATTAATATGAATAAAGGATCTGAACATATGATCTTCCACCGAATAAACCAACTAGCATCAACTACAAGGAGTAATCAACACTACTAGCAACCCACAGGTACCAATCTGAGGTTTTGAGACAAAGATTGGATACAAGAGATGAACTAGGGTTTGAGATGAGATGGTGCTGGTGAAGATGTTGATGGAGATTGACCCCCTCCTAATGAGAGGATCGATGATGATGGCGATGGTGATGATTTCCCCCTCTCGGAGGGAAGTTTCCCCGACAGAACAGCTCCGCCGGAGCCCTAGATTGGTTCCGCCAAGGTTTCGCCTCGTGGCGGCGGAGTTTCATCCCATAAGCTTGCTTATGATTTTTTTCCTCGGACAAGACCTCATATAGCAGAAGATGGGCACCGGAGGCCTGTCAGGGGGCCCACGAGGCAGGGGGCGCGCCCCCCACCCTCGTGGATGGTGGGTGGCCCCCTCTGGTACTTCCTTCGGCCAATATTTTTTAGGGACAATTGCATTTTTACCCCTAGTTGGTTCCTACCCATGGGTTTTGCCCTTACTTTTCGAGCTTGCTCAATTTTGCCCTTACTTTTTGCATCGAGGTCGCTCGAATGCCCTTTGACCGTTTACCAAAACTTTGAAAATTCATAACTAATTCATATGAACTCAGAAAAATGCAAATAAGATATCAAAATGTTCAGATAAACATTTCCTTTATGTGCATATCATTTGCATTCAGGACAAAAGCATCCTTTAAACTGCCTGAGGTAATTAATGTTATTAACATTATTAAAAATAAAAAGGTATAAACAATATTTTTTCATGAATAAAAATTACATGCAAATGTAGGTGATGTTTTCTGAACATCCAGATATCTTATTTGCATTTTTCTGAGTTCGTATCATCTTGTTAAGAATGTTCTAACGACTTTGGCCATTATTTGGAAACTTCATAACAAGTTGATACGAACTTAGAAAAATGCAAATAAGATATCAGGATGTTTAGAAAACATCACCTACATTTGCATGTAATTTTTATTCATGAAAAAAATATTATTTATACCTTTTTATTTTTAATAATGTTAATAACATTAATTACCTCAGGTAGTTTAAAGGGTGCTTTTGTCCTGAATGCAAATGATATGCACATAAAGGTAATGTTTATCCGAACATTTTGATATCTTATTTGCATTTTTTGAGTTCATATGAATTAGTTATGAATTTTCAAAGTTTTGGTCAAACGGTCAAAGGGCATTCGAGGGACCTCGACAGAAAAAGTAAGGGCAAAACTGAGAAAGCTCGAAAAGTAAGGGCAAAACCCGTGGGTAGGAACCAACTAGGGGTAAAAATGCAATTGTCCCTATTTTTTATATATTCTGAAACGTTCTCCAGTGAAGTTTCAGGATTTTTGGAGTTGTGCAGAATAGGTCTCTAATATTTGCTCCTTTTCCAGCCCAGAATTCCAGCTGTCGGCATTCCCCCTCTTCATGTAAACCTTATAAAATAAGAGAGAATAGGCATAAGTATTGTGACATAATGTGTAATAACAGCCCATAATGCAATAAATATCGATATAAAAGCATGATGCAAAATGGACGTATCAACTCCCCCAAGCTTAGACCTCGCTTGTCCTCAAGCGAAAACCGATATCGAAAAATATGTCCACATGTTTAGAGATAGAGGTGTCTATAAAATAAAATATGGACATGAGGGCATCATGATCATTCTTAGAACAACAACATATATATATATATATATATATATATATATATATATATATATATTGTCATATGATCTCTTATGCTAAAGTAACAATTCATTCACAGTTTCAAGTATGAATCATAAACTTCATTGAAAACTAACAAACTATAATCTCAGTCATTAAAGTAATTGCAATTTATCATAACATCGGAAAGAGTCAATATAAGAGCTTTTCAGCAAGTCCACATACTCAACTATCATTTAGTCTTTCACAATTGCTAACACTCACGCAGTATTTATGGGTATGAAGTTTTAATCAGACACAGAGAAAGATAGGGGCTTATAGTTTTGCCTCCCAACCTTTTACCTCAAGGGTAATGTCAACAATAATAGTTCATGAAAACTCACATCCAATTGGCTATATATATCAGGATCTTTCCAACACATTGTGCTTGCCAAATGATAAAATGTAAAAAGGAAAGGTGAAAATCACCATGACTCTTGTATGAAGTATAAGACAAGAATAAAAGATAGGCCCTTCTCATAGGGAAGCAGAGGTTGTCATGTGCTTTTATAGTTGGATGCACGAAATCTTAATGCAAAAGAACGTCACTTTATATTGCCACTTGTGATATGGACCTTTATTATGCAGTCCGTCACTTTTATTCCTTCCACATCACAAGATCGTATAAAGCTTATTTTCTCCACACTGATAAATCATACATATTTAGAGAGCAATTTTTATTTCTTGCAACAATGACAACTTACTTGAAGGATCTTACTCAATCCATAGGTAGTTATGTTGGACTCTCATGGCAAAACTGGGTTTAAGGATATTTGGAAGCACAAGTAGTATCTCTACTTCATGCAAAGAATTTGCTAGCATGAGAGGGAAAGGCAAGCTCAACATGTCGGATGGTCCATGACAATATAATTTATTTCGGATATAAGAAAACATAACCCATTACGTTGTCTTCCTTGTCCAACATCAACTCTTTAGCATGTCATATTTTAATGAGTGCTCACAATCATAAAAGATATCCAAAATAGTATATTTATATGTGAAGACCTCTCTTTCTTTATTACTTCCTATTAATTGCAACGATGACCAAAACTATGTTTGTCAACTTTCAACAACTTTTATTCATCATACTCTTCATATGTGAAGTCACTACTCTCCATAAGATCCATATGATCTCTTTAGTTCCTTTTATTCTTTCTCTTCTCTTTTATTTTTATATTCCCTCAAGATCATAGCAAGATGGCAAAGCCCTTGACTCAACACTAATCTTTTTTATATGTAGCTCACGGACTTGATTACAAAGAAGGATCATGAAGCAAAACCCAGAACTAGATCATACTAAAACTTTATTCTACTAGATCAAGATATTACCAAAAGGATCGAACTAAGAAAAACAGTAAATATAAAAATGTGTGATGGTGATACGATACCGGGGCACGTCCCCCAAGCTTGGCAGTTGCCAAGGGGGTGCCCATACCAGATACTCAGTTCTTCTTTGTTCGTGAAGAAGATGATGGCGATGATGGATAGTCGCACATCAGGCGTAGGAGATCCTCCAATTTGCGGATGATGCCCTTGAGTGCGATGATATGCTCCTTCAACAAAATATTTTCACTTGTGAGATACTTGTTTTGAATGCGAGCTAACTCAATCATCTTGAAAGCTTCAATCTCCGTTGGGGTAAGGAGATTGTGATGAGGTTGAAGGATTTCTTAGTCTTCTACTGTCGAACTTGATCTCCCATGGCCTTCTTGATCCCATCATCCTCGTTGATCTCCCCGGGTTCCTCTCTCTTAAGCTCTATCTTCATTAGCCAAGCATTGTTGCCCTCATTGTCGGAGGAAGGAGACGACATGATGCCTGGCCTTGACAACCCTGGCAGAAAACAGCTCGAAACAAAAACAGGATACAATTGCGTGATACGGTGGTCAAAACCTTTGGGAGATTATATAATGAATTTTTACCGACCAAAAGAAGTACCGCACAAGAAAACAGAGTCCAGAGAGCACACGAGGTGCCCCGAGGCAGGGGGCGCCCAGGGGGGTAGGGCACGCCCTCCACCCTCGTGGAAGCCTCGTGTCCTTCCCGGACTGCTTCTTATTTTCCTATTTTCTTAAATATTCCAAAACGGAGAAAAATTGCTATTAGAACTGTTTTGGAGTCGGTTTACTTACCGTACCTCATACCTATTCCTTTTCGGAGTCTCAAACGTTCTGGAAAGTGTCCTTTATGTATTCCTCCAGGGTTACAGTTTCGATAACATTAGTTTCAACATTTATAGGATTACCTGAGATACAATGTTTGATTCTTTGACCGTTCACCACCCTCGGATTTGTGCCTTCGAAGTTGTTGATTTTATGGCACCGGAACAATAGACCTCCTCAATAATGTAAGGACCTTCCCGTTTTGAGAGGAGTTTGCCTGCAAAAGGTCTTAAACGAGAGTTGTATAACAATACATAATCACCTACATTAAACTCATGTTTTTGCATCCTTTTGTCATGTCATATTTTAACTTTTTCCTTAAACAGTTTGGCATTCTCATAAGCATGGGATCTCCATTCATCAAGTGAGCTAATGTCAAAAAGCCTCTTTTCACCGGCAAGTTTGAAATCATAATTGAGCTCTTTAATGGACCGATGTGCCTTATGTTCTAGTTCGAGAGGTAAGTGACAAGCTTTTCCATAAACCATTTTATATGGAGACATACCCATAGGATTTTTATATGCAGTTCTATAAGCCCATAATGCATCATCAAGTTTCTTGGACCAATTCTTTCTAGATCTATTGACAGTCTTTTGCAAAATTAATTTAAGCTCTCTATTACTCAGTTCTACTTGACCGCTAGACTGTGGATGATATGGAGATGCAATTCTATGATTAACATCATACTTAGCAAGCATCTTACGAAAAGCACCATGAATAAAATGTGAACCACCATCAGTCATTACGTATCTAGGAACTCCAAACCTCGGAAAAATAACTTCTTTAAGCATCTTAATAGAGGTGTTATGATCAGCACTACTAGTTGGAATAGCTTCTACCCACTTAGTAACGTAATCAACATCAACTAAAATATGTGTATACCCATTAGAGGAAGGAAACGGTCCCATATAATCAAAGCCCCAAACATGAAATGGTTCAATAACAAGTGAATAATTCATAGGCATTTCTTGACGTTTGCTAAAATTCCAATTCTTTGGCATTCATCACAAGACAAGACAAACTTACGGGCATCTTTGAAGAGAGTAGGCCAATAAAAACCGGATTGCAATACCTTATGTCCAGTTCTATCTCCAGTATGGTTTCCTCCATAAGCCTCGGAGTGACATTTGCGTAGGATCTGTTCCTGTTCATACTCAGGTACACAACGTCTAATAACACCATCTAATCCTTCTTTATAAAGGTGTGGGTCATCCCAGAAGTAAAATCATAGAAAAACTTTTTCTTTTGTTGGTATGTGAAACTAGGTGGTTTAAATTTAGCAACAATGTAATTAGCATAATCAGCATACCATGGAGTAGTACGAGAAGCATTTATGATGTCTAATTGTTCATCGGGAAAGCTATCATCAATAGGTAGTGGGTCATCAAGAATATTCTCTAACCTAGATAAGTTGTCTGCAACGGGGTTCTCCGCTCCCTTTCTATCAATAATATGCAAATCAAATTCTTGTAGCAAGAGAACCCATCTAATAAGTCTAGGTTTAGCATATTTCTTTTCCATAAGATATTTAATAGCAGCATGATCAGTGTGAACAGTTACTTTAGAATCAACAATATAAGGTCTGAACTTATCACAAGCAAACACAACTGCTAAAAATTCCTTTTCAGTAGTAGCATAATTTCTCTGGGCACTATCCAGAGTCTTACTAGCATATTGGATAACATTTAATTTCTTATCAACTCTTTGTCCTAGAACAACCCCTACAGCATAATCACTAGCATCACACATAATTTCAAAGGGTAAATTCCAATCAGGTGGCTGAACAATAGGTGCAGAAATCAAGGCTTTCTTAAGTATTTCAAATGCTTCTACACAATCATCATCAAAGACAAATGGAACATCTTTTTGTAAGATATTAGTCAGAGGCCTAGAAATTTTAGAGAAGTTCTTAATGAACCTCCTATAAAAACCAGCATGACCAAGGAAACTTCTTATACCTTTAATGTCCTTAGGACACGACATCTTTTCAATAGCATCAAATTTAGCGTTATCAACTTCAATACCTCTTTCAGAAATTTTATGCCCCAAGACAATACCTTCATTAACCATAAAGTGGCACTTCTCCCAATTCAGATTAGTTTCTTCACATCTCTGCAAAACTCGATCAAGGTTGCTTAATCAATCATCAAAAGAAGTTCCATAAACGGAGAAATCATCCATGAAAACCTCAACAATCTTTTCACAAAAGTCAGAGAATATAGAAGTCAGACATCTTTGAAAGGTAGCAGATGCATTGCATAAACCAAAAGGCATACATCTATAAGCAAAGGTACTGAAAGGGCAAGTAAAAGTTGTCTTTTCTTGATCCTCTTTTGACACAGGTATTTGAGAGAAACCAGAATAACCATCTAGAAAGCAAAAATGTGTATGTTTGGATAATCTTTCTAGCATTTGATCAATAAAAGGTAACGGTTAATGATCCTTTTTAGTAGCTTTATTTAATTTGCGGAAATCAATTATCATTCTATAACCTGTAACAATTCTTTGTGAAATCAATTCATCTTTATCATTAGGAACAACAGTGATACCTCCCTTCTTAGGGACACAATGGACAGGACTTACCCACTGACTATCAGCAATGGGATAAATTATACCTGCCTCCAGAAACTTTAGTATTTATTTTCTTACCACTTCTTTCACCTTAGGATTTAACCGTCATTGGTGATCAACAACCGGTTTCGCGTCTTTCTCCAATTTTATTTTGTGCTGGCAAAGAGTGGGACTAATGCCCTTAAGATCATCAAGAGTATATCCAATAGCAGCATGGTGCTTCTTCAGAGTTTTCAATAATTTCTTTTCTTCATGCTCTGAAAAGTTGGCACTAATAATAACAGGATATATCTCTTTCTCATCAAGATAAGCATATTTAAGAGTATCAGGTAAAGGTTTAAGCTCAAAGACGGGATCACCCTTGGGTGGAGGAGGATCCCCTAGGATTTCAACAGGCAAGTTGTGTTTCAAAATATGTCCCTGTTTAAAGAATACTTCATCTATTTCCCTTCTTCCATTCATAAACATATCATTTTCATGGTCAAGCAAATATTGTTCTAAAGGATCATTAGGAGGCACGACAATAGAAGCAAGACCAATAATTTCATCTTTACTAGGCAATTCTTTATCATGGGGTTGTCTACGAAATTTAGCAAAATTAAACTCATGAGATGTATCCCCCAAACCAATAGTAACAACATCCTTTTTGCAATCTATCCTAGCATTAACAGTATTCAAGAAGGGTCTACCAAATATAATGGGACAAAAGTTATCTTGTGGGGAACCAAGAACAAGAAAATCAGCAGGATATTTAACTTTCCCACACAAGACTTCAACATCTCTAACAATCCCAACTGGTGAAATAGTGTCTCAATTGGCAAGCTTAATTGTAACATCAATTTCCTCTATCTCAGCAGGTGCAATATCATGCATAATTTCTTTATATAAGGAATGAGGTATTGCACTTGCACTAGCACCCATATCACATAAGCCATGATAGCAATGATCTCCTATTTTAAGAGAAATAACTGGCATGCCTACAACAGGTCTATGTTTATTTTTAGTGTCAGGTCTAGCAATTCTAGCAGCTTCATCACAGAAGTAAATAGCATGCCCATCAATATTATCGGCCAAGAGATCTTTAACCATAGCAACACTAGGTTCAACTTTAATTTGTTTAGAGGGTGTAGATGTTCTAGTATTACTCTTACGAACCAAAGTTGAAGCTTTAGCATGATCCTTTATTCTAACAGGGAAAGGTGGTTTCTCAATATAAGTAGTAGGAACAACTGAATCATTATAAGTGATAGTCTTTTCTTCAACTTTAATAGGTGCAACTACTTTTACTTTAATGGGAGGATTATATTTAAACCACTTCTCCTTAGGGAGATCAACATGACTAGCAAATGATTCACAGAAAGAAGCTACTATCTCAGAGTCAAGTCCATATTTAGTGCTAAATTCACGGAAAGCATTGGTATCCATAAAAGGTTTAGCACAATCAAACTTAGGTATTATACCTGACTCCTTACCTTCGTTGAGATCCCAATCTTCAGAGTTGCGTTTAATTCTTTCCAATAAATCCCATTTGAATTCAATAGTCTTCATCATAAAAGAACCAGTACAAGAAGTATCGAGCATGGAGCGATTATCGAGAGAAAGCCGAGCATAAATTTTTGAATAATAATTTCTCTTGAGAGCTCATGATTGGGGCATGAATATAACATTGACTTAAGCCTCCCCAAGCTTGAGCAATGCTTTCTCCTTTGCGAGGCCAAAAATTATATATATAATTACGATCACGATGAACAAGATGCATAGGATAAAACTTATGATGAAATTCCAATTTCAATCGGTTGTAGTTCCATGATCCCATATCATCACATAGCCTAAACCATGGCAATGCCTTTCCCTTCAAAGATAAAGGGAAGGCCTTCTTCTTGATAACATCCTCGGGCATACCTACAAGCTTAAATAATCCACAAACTTCATCCACATAGATTAGGTGCAAATCGGGATGCAATGTTCCATCTCCTGTAAAAGGATTAGCTAGCAGTTTCTCTATCATACCCAAAGGAATTTCAAAGTAAACATTTTCAGTAGGTTCAGTAGGTTGAGCAGAAACTCTTTGCTCTACTGGTCGGGGTGAAGATACCCCGAAAAAGCCCCTCAAAGGATTATGTTCCATAGTAACAAGTGACAGTAAATTTCAGCACACTATATAAATTTTTCCTTACCAAAGGCGCTTCACGTCCCCGGCAACGGCGCCAGAAAAGAGTCTTGATGACCCACAAGTATAGGGAATCTATCGTAGTCCTTTCAATAAGTAAGAGTGTCGAATCCAATGAGGAGCAGAAGGAAATGATAAGCAGTTTTCAGTAAGGTATTCTCTGCAAGCACTGAAATTATCGGTAACGGATAGTTTTGTGATAAGGTAATTTGTAACGAGTAAGAAGTAACAAAAGTAAACAAGGTGCAACAAGGTGGCCCAATCCTTTTTGTAGCAAAGGACAAGCCTGAATAAACTCTTATATAAAGGAAAGCGCTCCCAAGGACACATGGGAATTATCGTCAAGCTAGTTTTCATCACGTTCATATGATTCGCGTTCGATACTTTGATAACTTGATATGTGGGTGGACCGGTGCTTGGGTACTGCCCTTCCTTGGACAAGCATCTCACTTATGATTAACCACTCCTGTAAGCATCCGCAACTACAAAAGAAGTATTAAGGTAAACCTAACCATAGCATGAAACATATGGATTCAAATCAGCCCCTTACGAAGCAACGCATAAACTAGGGTTTAATCTTCTGTCACTCTAGCAACCCATCATCTACTTATTACTTCCCAATGCCTTCCTCTAGGCCCAAACAATGGTGAAGTGTCATGTAGTCGACGTTCACATGACACCACTAGAGGAGAGACAACATACATCTCATCAAAATATCGAACGAATACCAAATTCACATGACTACTTATAGCAAGACTTCTCCCATGTTCTCAGGAACAAACGTAACTACTCACGAATCATATTCATGTTCATAATCATAGGGGTATTAATATGCATAAAGGATCTGAACAATGATCTTCCACCGAATAAACCAACTAGCATCAACTACAAGGAGTAATCAACACTTCTAGCAACCCACAGGTACCAATCTGAGGTTTTGAGACAAAGATTGGATACAAGAGATGAACTAGGGTTTGAGATGAGATGGTGCTGGTGAAGATGTTGATGGAGATTGACCCCCTCCCGATGAGAGGGTCGATGATGATGACGGTGGTGATGATTTCCCCCTCCCGGAGGGAAGTTTCCCTGGCAGAACAGCTCCGACGGAGCCCTAGATTGGTTTCGCCAAGGTTCCGTCTCGTGGCGGCGGAGTTTCATCCCGTAAGCTTGCTTATGATTTTTTTCTCGGACGAAAGACCTCATATAGCAGAAGATGGGAACCGTAGGCCTGCCAGGGGGGGCCCACGAGGCAGGGGCATGCCCAGGGGGTAGGGCGCGCCCCCACCCTCGTGGATGGTGGGTGGCCCCCCTCTGGTACTTCCTTCTCCCAATATTTTTTCTATATTCTGAAACATGCTCCCATGAAGTTTCAGGACTTTTGGAGTTGTGCAGAATAGGTCTCTAATATTTGCTCCTTTTCCAGCGTAGAATTCCAGCTGCCGGCATTCCCCCTCTTCATGTAAAACTTGTAAAATAAGAGAGAATAGGCATAAGTATTGTGACATAATGTGTAATAACAGCCTATAATGCAATAAATATTGATATAAAAGCATGATGCAAAATGGACGTATCACACTACTACGCCTCCAACCCGCGCTACTACTAGGCTTTTCCCTAGTAGTGAACCATCTCTTGACACCACAAGGATAATGAGGTTCTTCGATAACAATGCTAACATGAGGGGAATGATGCTCAAGCGTCATCGTCACCGAATCCAATAACGAAAAGCCATATTCTTGGTTTCAACCTGAAGAACAAGTTCGCGCATATCCGACTAATGACTTCAACAAGGTAAGGACACAAAAACACCACCATTGTTAGGTACAACCAACTTGAGTTAGACCTAAGATTTTAACCCTGGAGTTCGAGATCGGGTACTCGAGAAGCACCATAGAGCAAGGGCAATCATGTATTATTGTGTGATGCCCCAAGACCGGAGCTCCAGATGCCTTCCATGTTTTCCGAGTTTCGTCGTCTAATTTGTTTTGTCTGTTGCATTCATCTTTGCATCATGTGCATTGCATCATGTCATCATGCCATCATGTCATTTCATTTTTTTAACTCAACTAAATAAATGGCATGGATCTTTGATCCATTTAAATCGAGGGAATTCACATGGTGAGTTCTCTTTATAACATACCCTCCTGATATTTAGGGAGCTATATTAAATATTTCATTAATTTGGAATGAACCACAACCCACTTGCATTTTAAAGTTCCTTCTGTGTGCCCATATCCTAATCCATGCTCTTTCCTCTTTTGAACCCATTTGAAGTTCTGGCACTTGGCTATATAGCAAAGTAGCTGCATGCCTATTGTAACATCCCAAAATTCTAAATTTTGGAATGTTATATAAATAGATAGATTTGATTGATTGACTGAAAATGAGTGAAATTTGAAACTTTTTGAAAGTTAAATGAGAGGACTTTCCCAAACTTTCATTTTTGCATTTATGATCTCCGTGAATTCAAATTATTTTCACCACAAAACCCTGGAGAGAAGATGACATGACTTCTTCCATTTATTTAAATGGAAAGGGTTTCGAAAAGATTTGAATTTCATTCGGAAATATTTCCAATTCATAAACTTCATGCAACTCGATGATTTTCACGAGAGAAGATTATATGACTTCTTCAAAATATATGAAATATGAGTTGGAAGTTTTAAAAGAATTAAATTCAAAGTTCTTTTGAAATTATTTTCAATTTGGAGTTATTTGAGTTTTATTCAAATTATTTTTCTCCAAAAATAAAATATATGGAAAATAGGGTAACATGATTCCCTACAACAGAAAATTGGTGAGAAATAAATTTGAATTTATTTTGGTATTTAAAAAATGATTTTTACTGGATTTTAGTAGGGCAGTAGCACTCTTTGAATTATTTGAATTTTTCTCCATTTTATATGACTTGAAAAGAATGTCCACGTTGTAGAAAATCTTTTTCTGAAAATTTTGATATATAATATGCCTATATATAATTTTACGTTTATTTTTGTTATTTTGTTTTTCATTTTCTGTTTCTATTAAAGAAAACAAACTACGCGTGCGCCTGGAACTAACCGCCGCCCACATGCGTAGCGTAGCAGGAGACCGGCCCGTTTTTCTATTGTTTTCTTTTGTCTTTTTTATTTTCTTTTCGCTAATGTTTAGTTTTTTATAAACAAACTTCAGAAAAAAAAATAGACTTCAAAAAAAACTGCAGCCCATGTATGCGCGCGGCCGGCCGAGGCCTTTAGGCCCGTGCGAGGCGTTAGCTTTTTTTTCTCTGTTTCGTATATTTTTCGTCTATGTTTAGTCTCACATTGTCTAGCCTTTGACCCTTAAACCTCTTTTCCACCTATAAATATAGACCCATAGAGCTTCCAAAAATCATCCGATTTGGATTAAATCAATATTTTGGTTTGACTAGATTCATTTAAGAAAAATATTTTTCTCCTCTTCGGCGCGACTTCTGAAAGTTGTCTCCTCTCTCTGAAGTTGACTTTTCTTTGCCTTATAAAGGTAATTCCTTTGTTTTCCTTTTCTTTTTAAACTTCCGTAGTATATTATTTCTGGACTAATACGATAGAATAATTAGATTATCAATTAGTCTACGTATTTATACATTAGACCTTAGCCGTATCTATTTTTTTCGTAAAACACCTTGGCCCTGATTTTTCAAATAGCCATAACTTTTTACTCGTTCATCCAAATTAGATGAATCCAACGCCCACTTCTTCATTATGATCCCCTCTATCCAGTAAAACAACTTAAACATGTTTTTGAAAATTTAAAATTTGTTTTCAAAAAGATTTGAATTTGAATCTTCATTTGATCATAACTTGAGCTTTATAACTTCGTTTGAGTTGATTCTTTTAGCAAATCGAAGCTCTTGACCTAAACTTTCTGATAAGGCCAAATTCACATAATTTTGGTATTGTTAGAAGTTGTTTTATGTTGCAAGAGTTATTTGCTTGGTTTTGATGTTTTCCGAACTATCTTCTTCGTTCTTCCCGATCTTTTGAGTGATTGTTGATGTGCGGTTATTATTGCTTGCTCACGATAGATTGAATGGAGTGTGACGAGTAGAACTATCAAGAGTTATGAGTGTGAATCATCTTCATCAACAGTATAAGGCAAGTTAACACTTTGATCATACTTTTCATTATCCAGTTTTTATGCAATAGTTTCACCCTCAAACATTGCATGAGTAGGACTTGATAACATGTGGGTATTAGGAAGTAGTTGATGAGGTAGGAACCTATTGTCCTGTATCAAACCCTGGGAGTTACTTATACATTATGCTTATACTGCTATGCTATGCTCGTAGACGTGGATTTGCTTGAGAGTATTCATGACAGATGTGAGAGTTCATAATTAATGGTTAACTTAAGGTGGCTACTTAAACACACATCTGGGTGGAATGGTTGGGGCATCCTGGAGTACCCGGTGGTTTGCCCGGGCACCTGGAGAACCCAGTGCTTTCCCAAGGGGATCCCGGAGGACTCGTGTGATCACCCTATGGAATGTCACCCAGGCTCAAAGGGGTCATAAGATTTTTCATGCTAGAAACTTCCGTGTGCAGCCACAAGCTATTATGGGCTCTAGCATAGTTGAGTAAGTTGCGTGAAACTCGTGAAGAGATAGACTAGCAGGTAGTGGGTTGTAGGTGGTATAGTCTATCCGGAGTAGAGAGTTAATGCTTCTGAAAGACTGTGTCTCGGTCATCCGTTTCTCAAACACCATGTAGTGCGAGAAATCCAACGGAGGAGATCGAGTCTTGTGGGAAAAAGTGCGCAAACCTCTGCAGAGTGTACAAACTAATCATGGTTAGCCGTGTCCCCGGTTATGGACATCTTAAGCATCTGGTATTTGGATTATCGTATTGATCTCATCACGTTACTTAAATAATTTGTTGGGTTATTGGTGTTAATTTGGGATTGAGTTGGAGTAACCTTCTTAATATTTTTCAACCAACTTTGTATTTAGATAAATTATATTCCTTTGATGTAGGGAAAAATTGGCTTTTCGCGAAACTTTAACCGTAGAGCTTTCCACCAGCCAAATATGCATGTAGTGATAGCTATTATTCATTATTATCCTATGGTGTGAATTTGCCAGTACATTCAATGTACTGACCCTTTGTGGCTGCAACGTCTCATGTTGCAGGATTATCTTACGACGAGTAAGTGATACGTTAGGGTTACGATTTCTATACTCAACTTTGCCGTTGGTGTTGATGGGAATCCACAACCTTGTTGTTACTTCCGCTATTTGGATTGAGGTAATAGTGTTTACGTTACTTCATACATTTGATTTACCTCTGTTATAAATCCTCGAGTACTGTGTGTGTCAGCATACCGATCCAGGGATGACACTTAAGCACAGAGACTTGACCATCTGAGGTCGGGTCGCTACACGTATTCTATCTCAAGTTTGTTCCCCAAGCTTTGCCAACATTTCTCTCTCCATTTATTGAGGCTCCTCCAAAAGTCTCAACATTTGTGGACACTTCTCCTTTCTTCTTTGTTCATTTTTCTTCTTCTTGTGACATATTTCCTGTTCCGGAAAATGTTCAACTTTTCCCTATAAATCCTAAATAATGCCAAGACCACCTCCTCCAATTTGCAGGTCTTTTGGAAGTGTTTTGGTTGGACTAAGAATTTATTCGAGTTTATTTTCAAACTTGTATAAAATTTGCAGCCTCTAAAAATTGCCAAGGCATTTTTTCAAATAATGGATAAATCCAGGAGCACAAGGGTATGTTTATATCCCTCTTATTCCTTTTCAAATTTGCTGGCCTTTTCCTTTTTCTGAACCTGGGTATTCCAAATCTTCACAAAAGAAAGAAAATGAGATAGGGCCTCACAGCAGTGCCTTGGGTCTCTCTGTTCTAGCCCAGCAGGCCACGAAGCCCAGCAGAAGCCAGCCCACCTAAACCCTCAACCCTAGCTGATCGCCCTCGGTCCCTCCTAGCGCCGCCAGAGGGATCGAGAGATCCCTCGACCTCTCCCCTCTGCCCGATCCCCACGACCTCTCCTCTCATCCTCCTCGCGCCTGACCCTCTCCTCCCTGCGCCTTCCCGAGCGCCATGGACGCCGCCCGCTCCCTGCAGCCGCCGGCGTGCCGAGTCCCGCCTCCTTCTCCCACTAGCGTCGCGCCCCTTCTCCTCCTCCTGACTCTGCTCTGGCCCGCCTAGCCCCATCGCCTCCGCCTCCCTTGCTCCACGCCAAGGCCGATGCCGTCCCCTTCGTCCTGCTGCTGCTCTTCCCGTTGACAGCATCGACCTCCCCTGCTCCATTTGGTGGACCACCAGGCTGCCCTCTCCTCCCCCCTGTGCAGGAGCTCATAGCCACCACCATGCGCCGCCATGCCTCCCCTGCAACTGCTCTCCGACGAGCTCCAGCAGCTCCGCCACGTTCCGGTGCCGCAGGCTGACCTCATCTTCCTTCTGCCCTATTGCTGCCGCTGTTTTCGCCTGTCAACGAACGAGCAGCGCCTTCAGGGTTTTTCGCCAAGTCCCTCTCCGACTAGTGTACCACTACCGTCGACAAAGATATGTGCATCGCAAGCCTCAAGTTCAACTACCGTCGACCGCGAAGGGCTCAGAGTCATCAAGCACCTCTCCGAACGAATGGGAATGACTACCGTCGCAAAGATCGAGAGTACCTCTACGAAAACGCCAAGTACCCCTTCATGTCGGCAAGACCCGCAAGTCGAACCCCGAACGATCGACGACTCGTGGACCATGTACAACTTCAGGCGCCGAACACCGAGTAGCACAAATGCCAAGTACCCCCAGAGACCACTTGGACATCAAGTACTGTCGAACCGTGAAGACTCTGTGGACGTCAAGTTCCTCGCCTGACCCTGAACATCTACGGAGACTTGTGCGTCTAAGAACGTGAACCACTACCGTCGAACCTCGAAGGACTCGGATTCGTCAAGTCCCCCTCCGAACCGGAACCACTACTTCCGCTAACATCGAACCTGAACCGTCCGGAAATGCACGCTTCGAAGGTATAACCCCGAGACGACCGCCCGTGAACGAATGCATGTGATGTATGAGATGGTCGTGGTTGCACCGTGTCCGAGTTGTTCTTTGCGAGTTCCTCGTTGCCTTGCCGTCGACATGTGGGAACCCGGTATCCGGAAGCACCCCACCGTTCATCGCATGACACGCTCCCGTCACATCTTCTTTTGCATCGGTATCTCAATCGAGTTGCCGGAACCGGAACATTGATGTGGCACCGTTTTCGTTATCGTTGCCGTGGCACCCCTTTTGTTTCCGCCACGATGACAAATGCTCCATAATATGCTCATGTCAACTTTTAATAAAAATTGCATAAACTTGCACATGTCATCTGCATGATGATAACAACTTCAAGAATGTTAAAATTGTTGTTTGCATTAAATTGCAAAATGCATATGGGGATTTACCGGAATTGTTGTTTGATGTTTCCGGACCCATTTAAATTGCTTAGATTGTGTAGTTTATTTTTGCTTCATCTCTTGCCATGCTTAACAACATTTAATATTGTTGGGTACCTAAACGAGACCAAACTAAATAACTTGAATGTGATGTTTCGTCAATATGCAACTCGTTGCATATTGAGCTCCACTTAATTTGTAGTATTGTTTATGCACTTTGCCATGCCATGCATATTTAAACCGGGCATGCATCATCCTTGGTTGTGCATCATGCCATGTTCATGTGATGGTTGTTTACTATGTTGTTTGCTTCTTTCCGGTGTTGCTTCTGGGTAGTTCTGATAACGTTGCACTTGTGAGGATCCGTTCGACTACGTCCGTTTGTCTTCTTCATGGACTCGTTCTTCTTCCTTGCGGGATCTCAGGCAAGATGACCATACCCTCGAAATCACTTATATCTTTGCTTGATAGTTGTTCGCTCTATTGTTATGCCGCGCTACCTACCACTTGTTATTGCCATGCCTCCCATATTGCCATGTCAAGCCTCTAACCCATCTTCCTAGCAAACCGTTGTTTGGCTATGTTATCGCTTTTGCTTAGCCCCTCTTATAGCGTTGCTAGTTGCAGGTGAAGTTGAAGTTTGTTCCATGTTGGTACATGAATATGTTGGGATATCACAATATCTCTTATTTTAATTAATCATATATATACTTGGTAAAGGGTGGAAGGCTCGGCCTTATGCCTGGTGTTTTGTTCCACTCTTACCGCCCTAGTTTCCGTCATACCGGTGTTATATTCCTTGATATTGTATTCCTTACACGGTTGGGTGTTATGGGAACCCCTTGGCAGTTCGCTTTGAATAAAACTCCTCCAGCAAGGCCCAACCTTGGTTTTACATTTGCCACCTAAGCCTTTTCCCTTGGGTTCTGCAGACTCAAGGGTCATCTTTATTTCAAACCCCCGGGTCAGTGCTCCTCTGAGTGTTGGTCCAACCTGTCAGCTGCCGGTGGCCACCAGGGGCAACTCTGGGCTGGCCTACCGGAAGTTTGGACAATCCGGTGTGCCCTGAGAATGAGATATGTGTAGCTCCTATCGGGATTTGTCGGCACATTCGGGCGGCTTTGCTGGTCTTGTTTTACATTGTCGAAATGTCTTGTAACCGGGATTCCGAGACTGATCGGGTCTTCCCAGGAGCAAGTTGACCGTGAGAGCTTGTGATGGGCTAAGTTGGGACACCCCTGCAGGGTTTTGAACTTTCGAAAGCCGTGCCCACGGTTATGGGCAGATGGGAATTTGTTAATATCCGGTTGTAGAGAACTTGACACTTAACTTAATTAAAATGCATCAACCGCGTGTGTTGCCGTGATGGTCTCTTCTCGGCGGAGTCTGGGAAGTGAACACGGTTCTTGTGTTATGCTTGAACGTAAGTAGTTTCAGGATCACGTCTTGATCACTTCTAGTTCACGACCGCCGCGTTACTTCTCTTCTCGCTCTTATTTGCGTATGTTAGCCTCCATATATGCTTAGTGATTGCTGCAGCTCCACCTCACTATCTTTCTCTACCCATAAGCTTAAATAGTCTTGATCTCGCGGGTGTGAGATTGCTGAGTCCTCGTGACTCATAGATACTTCCAAACAGTTGCAGGTGCCGATGATACCAGTGCAGGTGACGCAACCAAGCTCAAGTGGGAGCTCGATGAAGATCTTGGTCGTTGTTTTGTTTTGTTTCGTTTCCTTTTGATCAGTAGTGGAGCTCAGTTGGGATGATCGGGGATCTAGCATTTGGGGTTGTCTTCTTTTATTTTGGTTCCGTAGTCGGACCTTGATTGTACTCTGGATGATGTATGTTTAACTTGTTTTTGTGTGAAGTGGCGATTGTAAGCCAACTATTTACCCCTTTCTTATTCAGTACATGGGATTGTGTGAAGATTACCCCTCTTGCTACAAACCTATCATGCGGCTATGTCTCTAAGTCGTGCCCCGACACGTGGGAGATATAGCCGCATTGTGGGTGTTACATATTGCCACCATTTTTTTGTGATCCTAGAATCTACATGCGCCGGGCTAGAAGTCCCACAGCCGCCACTACAAAACCATATCCTCTGTGTTAAGTCGCCATCATAAATTGCATCCCATCTTAGAAGGCAAACTGGTTGGAGCAAGAGCCGCCAAAACCCACAAATGAGCCTTTCGACTATAGCCCGCTACATCGGTAGTACAAAGCCGCCGACAACAGCCACCAGATCTGGAGAGGGAGCCTCAGGGGACCTTTTGGTGGCCAATGCAATCCATAGCTCAAGTGGTCGGCTGATGTCGGCATTGCCGGATGGCCCTGACCACATGGAGAATGCCACCACCGGCCTAATTAGCCAAATCGTCCCATCCAGGGCCACCCGTGACAGGGAGACACCCCTGTCAAGGAAGGCAGTTGCCCTGGAGCGAAGCAAACCCAGATCCACTGCACACCCACCAAAAAACACCCTGTTGTCACCTTCCGTGGGGCACGCACGGGCATTGCCGACGTCCCCTCTGGCGGCAGCTATGTATGGAAGGGTTTTTCCGCTAGAAGTATTTAACCCCAGAAGATGTTCAATGATTATTTGTAGTAATTTTCGCACAGGGAACACATGCTTTATGTTCATGAGTCACGGTTTATTTGAAAAGGCAGGTTTTCCATCTGGCATTTTATTTTGATCTAGTTCAAATTTTCTAACTTGTTTTTTGCCCAAAATGTTCCTACCGTAATTTCTGAAAATTCACACGCTAGATGAATTTTCATTTTTGAGACGAGCAAATTGTAAGTTTTGAGATTGCTGAGACAGGGAAAGAGGACGGTGTGAGTGGGGTTCTAGCGGACAACCGTCGAATAGAGGCATAGAGCACAAAGCCACCCAGCAATTTTTGGCGGGAAAACGATGACGTATGCCCAGCACAGGCCCGTTCAAAACCATCTTTTGCAGAGATTAGACTACCGACATGCGAATGCTGTGCATAGACCAGGCCCGTGTAGACTGTAATCACTGACCGGTGGGCTCGGTAGAGGTGTAAACGTGAGTACGCAGTGGAACAACCCCACGCAGCTTTCATCAGCGCCTGCCACCTCCAACCACCCCCCATATCTCGGCTGTGTGCACCGAGTCCACGAGAGCCGAGGCCTCTTTTACCATCGGAATTCATTCTGCCGTGCTCTCTCGTCGCCTTACCGCAGCATCACGATGTCGCTCCGGCGCCTCCTAGGCCTTTCCGCCGCCGTCTCCGACCGCCTAAACCACTCCCTCTCCACCTCCACGGATGCCTACTCCCGTCCTCCCTGGATCTTGCTCGACCAGGTGATGCTGACCACCGGGTCGGCAGCACTGGGCGCGACCGTGCGCATCGCCGAGCCCCCGCGCTTCTCCGCCCTCACCGTGCCGGCGCTCCTGGTCGACACCGGAGCCGGCCCCGCCCCCCAACAGTGACGTCACACAACTCCTCATCGGCCGCATCTGCTCCACCAGCGCCGACGGCCTCCTCTTCCTTATCGTCTACGATCTCCACGCCACGGCCCCCATCCTCGCCAAGCAGGGCCCCAATCATGTGCGCCGGCTGACCGGCCTCGACCCCGGGCACACCCCAGACATCACGCGCTTCCTCTGCAACCCTCTCACCGGCCAACTGACCCGCCTCCCGGCCATCGGCGCCGGCCGGGAGAAGTTCGGGTGCGGCCCTCACATGGGCGTCCTAACCCAAGCCGGTCGCGCGCACGGGGATCCCGGCAGGCTCGCCGTCGCCGAGCTGCAGGGGAACATGATGCTCCGCTTTCTCTCGGACAGGGCCAAGTGGGAGGTCGCGGTCACCGCACCGTGGCAACTCCCGCTCGCCCGGCAGTTTTACTCCGAGACGGGCCGGACTGACCAAGAAGCGTTCGCCTTCGGCGGACGGCTGTGGTGGGCTGACCTGAGCTGGGGCGCCGTCTCGGCCGACCCGTTCAGCGACCGGCCGGAGCCCCGCTTCGTGGAGCTGCCGAGGGGTAGCGTGGTGCCTGCACGCCCAGAGCGAGCGGCAGGGTGGCTTGACCTGGAAGGCATGAAGGCCGTGTCCAAAGCTGCACTGGGCAGGTACCGGCGCATGGGGGTTAGCGAGGGAAGGGTGCGCTACGTCGAGGTGTGGGAGCGCGAGCCGTTCGTGCTCAGCTCCTATGCGGTGGACGACGAGGGTGGCGGCTGGACGCTGGAGCACCGCGTGGTGCTCAGCCGTCTCTGGGCGGATGGAGACCACCCGTGGCTGCCATTGCCGGAGAAGACGATGCCACAAATTGGCGCCCTTGACCCACTGAACGGCAACGTCATCTACCTGACGGTCGGCATGCACATCATCGGCGTGGACATGAGCAAGGAGGAGGTGATTGGGAGCTCTCTGCACAACGGCTCGACGTTCTGTGTACCATGCATGCTTCCACCCTCGCTTGAATCGACCCGGATCCATGCCGCAGGTAATCGCTTCAATTGGTACTAAGCTGCATGCTTACATAGCTTCTTAGTTTTACATAAGCTTTGAAGTTTGAACGCCATGTGAATGGGTGCATTGTGTTGCATATGAGTTCTTTCCTCTGTGATCTTATTTCAATGAGCCTGTCTGTCTACTGGTGCTCCAAGAGTAGGATTTGTTGATCATAATGTGAGATTGTCGAGTAAAGCCGCTCTCTTTATAACTGTAAGTATAGATTTTGCTGACTACTCGGATACGACTAGGATGGGGAACAGAAGTTCTGAAAAGAGATTTTGTTTGTTTTCTTTACTTTGCAAATATGCTCTGATTGTGAATTAGTTAGATGCATGACAAATTGTGATGCATTTGTCTGAATCTTTCTTCTTCTTTTTTTGTGAGGGACATTTGTCTGAATTCGATGTATGAGAAATTGTGATGCATTTGTCTGACGTTGTAACATAAGTTTTAGTCAAGGAATATGATGTACCAAAAGTGATTAGTGTTGCTGGATAATGCCTACATTTCCCTCTCTGCATAACTAGAGAATAACTATGTCAGGACCCCGACTCAATGCCACATCGATCTAGCATGTAACACCTCATATCACTTTGCGGCCTCACGCACGGTATTCCCACGGGTGTCGCCTTACCTTTGCCCGGGACCGTTTGCGCCTTTTGGCACACGTATATGACAGTGTCGCTAGCATCCATATGATAAGGAGCCCGGGCTGACATGGCTAGTCGTAAACCCAAAGTGGCACAGACTTACAGGGACAGGCATCCATGACCCAGCTTCGAACGTGTCGGTCATCAGCAAGTGGGTCCGGGCTGTAGCACTGGGCTAGCAGGACTCCGGTAAACCGGGCTGTAGCGGGCTAACAGGACTTCGGTACTCAAAGCGTGACATTTCCCCGAAGGGACAGACACAGGAACGAAGAAGGACACATGCCGGCCAGCCTAAGTGTTCCAGAGCAGTAGCGAGCTACCATGGCTCGGTGGAAACACTAGGAGACATTTCCCGGTAAGAGAGGCTACTAAAGATAAACAACTAGATGGTCAGATCCCTCACATACCAAGCATTTCAATAACATACACACAATATGCTCGATATGTGCAAATACAACATGGCATCACAACATGACTCTATGACTCAAGTAGTCTATTCAATAGGCTCCGAGGAGCGAGATATTACAAACATAGGTCTCATGACCCAACATTCAGAGTATACAAGTCAAAGCACAAGCGGAAACTATCATGTCTGAGTACAGACCACTATAAATGAAAAAGGCTGAGAAGCCTGACTATCTGCCAGATACTGCCGAGGGCACAAGATCGTAGCTGAGGTAACAAGCTAAACGTCGAAGTCCACGCGAAACTACTAGCGAGACCGAAGTCTCTCTGCAAAAACATAAATAGGCAAACGTGAGTACAAATGTACCCAGCAAGACTTACATCAGAACTATCTACATATGCATCATTATCAACAAAGGGGATGGTGGGGTTTAACTGCAGCAAGCCAGCTTTGACTCGGTGGCTATCCTGAACTACGACTGCGAGTAACTCTTTTGAGGTGGCGCACACGAGTCCACATATTCACCATATCAATACACCACTATGGATCCGCTCCCGTCTCCCTACGAGAACGCCTTCCATAGCACTCACGCTTATCTTGCGTATTTTAGAGTATCCACTTTCACTTGTCTATGAACTGATATAAGCAACCCAGAGGTCCTTTTCCGTGGACACGGCTATTCGAATAGATTAGGTTAACCCTGCAGGGGTGTACTTCTTCACACACGCTCTCACCACTTACCGCCGTTTACACGACATGTACTCGGCAACCTTCAAGCGGAAGCCCAACGTGGGTGTCGGCCACGGCCTGCCTAAACACTCAAGTCTCTAGTCCAGGTTTATCGCCTATTCGGGTTCCATCCATGAGGAGATCCGGCCGGAGTTTCGCTCACAGCCCCAAACGATGTGTACAGGGTTCCGTGACACCAAACGGGTGCCCGGTTTACCCGGCCACGTGCCTACCGCATCACAGCCCACCCCTACGGTCAGCGCTGTCCACGGCCTCCAGCATACTACAAACACCAGAAACTACTTGCAACTCCTGGACAGAGGACAAGGGTGATTAAGAAGCCGAGAGGGTCCATTGGTTTCGGGCCCAATGCGTGGTAGTAGCTGAATCATGGATCACAAACACAGAACTCAGTTCCTGAGGACGGCTGCAATGAGACAACCCACCATGTACTCCTACATGGCCTCTCACCGCTACCTTTACCAAATCGTGTTCACACACTTAGCTCACACACAGTATGACATGTTCACACACCTCTGATTCATCCCCGATGAATCAGACCTGACTCAACTCTAAGCAGTAGCAGGCATGACAAACAAACATGAATGAGTAGGCACAACAGGGCTCAAACAACTCCTACTCATGCTAGTGGGTTTCATCTATTTACTGTGGAATGACAGGTCATGCAAAGGATAAAGGGGTTCAGCTACCGCAGCAAATAACAGATGAATCGATGTTGTCCTAATGCAGTAAAAGAGAGCAGGAGCGAGAGAGTGGGATTTTATCGGAATGAACAAGGGGGTTTTGCTTGCCTGGCACTTCTGAAGATAGCATTGAGTCTTCATCAGTGTCAACGATCGCATCATCGGTACACGTCTATCGAGAGGGGACAAATACCGGCAATACAGAAGGGAACACAATCAATGCAATGCACAATATGATGCATGATCATGACATGGCAAGATGAATGTGTGTTGGGCTAATGCAACTAGCAACAGATTAAATGAAGTTGGTTTGAATATAAAATTCAAATTCAAACTCCATATGTGATTAAATAAATGCCCTTTAATTGATTTGTGCTAAACAGCAGCTATAAGTTGTTCTAACATGCATGAAAATGGTACAGATGGATTCCTTGAATTTTTCTGATAATTTTTCATATATAATTTATTTAATTTGGAGCTACGGTTGAATTTCTATGAATTTTAGAAGTTTTAGGCATTTTCTGAAATTTCCTGAATAATATTAAATCCAGAAAATACTTATTGCGTCAGCCCCACGTCACAGTGACGTCAGCAGGGTCAACGGGCTGGTCCAGGTCAAACCTGATGTGTGGGGGCCACACGTCAGTGACACAGGGGCTAATCCCGCGTTGACCCGGGCTTTGACCCACTACGGGGCCCACTGTCAGTGGCTGGTGGGGTGGCTAATGGTGGGGATTAGCGCTAAATAAGCCGCCACGTCAGCCTCGCCGGAGTTCGGCCGGCGACGACCAAACCGCGCGGCGGTGCTTCGCCGGAATGGGCTACAGGCGGCGGAAAAGCGCGCGGAGACCACCGGGGCGTAGCCCGTTATCGTCCGCATCCAGTGGAGCATGTGGGATGAGCTGGGGAGGCCGGAGCTCGCCGGAGTGGAGCCCGAGGCGGCGGCCGGAGCTCGGGCGAGGTCGGGGTTGGCGTTCGGGGGCACGGGAGGAGGGGCTGGTGGGCGCTACGGGCTCCTGGGAGCAAACCGAGTGCTATGACGCGCCCAGGCACGAGCTACGGCGTCTGTAGCCACGACGGCGGCATGGCCGGCGGCGGTGAGCTTTCGGGCTCGTGGGGAACGACGCTACATCACGGGGGCGAGCACAAGGAGTTAGGGAATAAGGTAAGTGGCTCACGGCGAGTCAGACGGTGCAGACGGCGGGGCCGGGGAGGCTCTGGACGCGCCGAATCGGTGGAGTCGATCTCCGGGCACCGGAGGTGAAGACGACGATGCTCCGGTCGACTGCGGCCTCCTCTGGTCGCGTGCGTCGCGTGGGTAGCTTCACGGGGTCAGGGCGGAGCTCAGGGATGCATAGTGGGAGCGAGGGGGGGTGGCTGTGGCCCCGGTAACGGCGTCGGCGGCGATGGGCTCCACTCGGGCGCGTGCAGGGAGGGAAGCAGAGGAGGGAACGGGGTCCAGGGGAAGAGAGGGGAGGTGCAGGGGGCGAGGGGAAGTGCGTGGCGTCACCAGAGGGCTCGGGGAGGAAGCAGGAGGTGGCCAGAGCAGGGTGGAGGTGGCGCGCACGGCGGCGTCGCGGTGTCCGCGTCCTTCTGGCGAGGAGGAAGACGACAGGGGAGTAGCGGTGGCGGGCTGGGCCGTGCTGCTGGGCCAGGTGGGCTACCAGGTGAGCGCCAGGTAAGGTTTCTCTCCTCTCTTTTATTTCTATTTTAGTTACTGTTTTCTATTTTCTGTAATTGTGTTTGGATTTATTAAAAATGCCAGAGCCTTTCCAAAAATCATGCAACTGACTGTGGCCACTGTTTGGAATATTTCCAACAGTAAACATTTCAGTTTGTGATTATTTGAGCATTTAAAATATTATTAGCAATTAAATGCCCAAATGCAAATACTATATAATTTAATTCAAAAATCCAGGAATAGCCTATAAATATGTTCATCATTTTTGGAAGAGGTTTTCACCTTTAACGGAAATTATGAACATTTCCAAAGGGCATTCTGGGTTATTG
The DNA here is from genome assembly GCF_018294505.1 of Triticum aestivum. Lineage (NCBI taxonomy): Eukaryota > Viridiplantae > Streptophyta > Magnoliopsida > Poales > Poaceae > Triticum > Triticum aestivum. The sequence continues at coordinate 67,169,146 of NC_057809.1, read as the reverse complement.
AAAATATATTTATTGAACCTAGTTAAATTTCATTTGGTGCTAGGGTTTCAACAATCCCCATTTCAAATTTAAATGAAATTTAAACATGGTGCAACACTCTAATGCATGCACTAGGCATTGTCAGAACTAGGGATGTGACAAACTATCACTCCGAATTATTTTTATCCATGTTAACAACTGGAACAGGGGATATAAGTTTCGATGGGGGGGGTGAATGCTAGATAGTAAGAGGTTTATGATGATTGGTGATACACTATCTTTGCTTCCTAAATATCATACTAACACAAGTTACAATCTAGGAGTAAGATGCACTACCAGTTTTATCTAAAATTGTAACAACGGTACTCCCTCCTTTCCATAGTTCAAATTTGAACTAAAACCACCATAAGAATTATGGAATGGAAGGAGTACTAATTATCATTTCTGCATGAGTTCAAAATGGTGGTAGCACTTGGAACACGTGTTTTCAATCCTAAAACACCATGTAGCCAACCAGAAACTTCTGCCCCCTCCCCATAGAGGCAGCTGAAATGGTTAGGTGGTAAAATTATACATTTAGATTAGTGCCTTAAGTTGAAACACTGGGTTTAGGGTTTTGCGTGGGTGGTTAACATCCAGCCTCACGTCTCAATATATAGATGATCAGAATACAATTACATACGTATACAAATACGTGTACATGTACAATATGCTAGACCCTATTTTACATGCCCCCTCAATCTGAACTACATACAAGATTCAGATTGGTTCTAAAACGGTCTAGCATCTGTCGAGTAGCGGGTTTAGTAAATACATCCGCTAACTGATCATCAGTTGATATAAACCTGACTTCCAGTTTACCAACAGCTACCCGTTCGCTCACAAAATGGAAATCAATCTCAATGTGTTTGGTACGAGCATGAAACACTGGATTCGCCGTCAGGTAAGTTGCCCCTAAGTTATTACACCACAATATGGGTGTGCGCTGCCGTGTGACTCCAAGTTCTGTGAGAACTGTGTCTATCCAAATGGCTTCATCCGCGCCATTTGCCAATGCCTTATACTCTGCCTCGGTTCTAGACCTCGAGACCGTAGGCTGCTTCTTGGAACTCCAAGATATAAGATTGGGTCCAACAAATACAGCAAAGCCACTAGTAGAACGCCGGTCATCAACACAACCTGCCCAGTCTGCGTCGGTGAATATACTGACTCCAGTAAATCTGGACTTACGAATCCGTAGTCCCATGTCTAGCGTACCTTTGATATACCTTAGAATACGCTTAACTGCTTCCCACTGAACCTGGGTAGGCTGAGATAGGAACTGGCACACTTTGTTCACGGCAAAGGAGATATCTGGACGGGTGAGTGTCAGATATTGCAGTGCTCCAACTACACTGCGGTACCTGAAAGAGTCATCGATACTCAGCAATGCTCCACTGTGACGCGAGAGGCTCTCGGATGTAGCAAGTGGAGTGGAAGTGGACTTGCAGTTCTCCATGTTGACGCGATGAAGAAGATCAAGTGCATACTTCTTCTGTGTCAATGTCATGCCCCCTGAATGAAAGACGCTTCCAATCCAAGAAAGTACTCCAGCCTGCCCAAGTTTTTGATGGGAAAACTCGCAGACAAGGACTGCACAAGGCGATCCACCACATGAGGTGTAGAACCGGCAATCACAATATCATCAACATACACCAGCATGTAGATCTGAATAGCACCATGTGAAAATATGAACAAGGACGCATCCGCCTTGGAAGGAACAAAGCCAAGCTGTGAGAGACGCTGACTCAACCGAGCATACCAGGCACGCGGTGACTGTTTGAGCCCGTAGATGGACCTCTGGAGTTTGCAGACATGAGAGGGATGATGAGCATCCTCAAAGCCAGGGGGCTGCTGCATGTAGACATCTTCGGCCAAAAATCCGTGAAGAAAAGCATTACTCACATCAATCTGGCGAAGACACCACCCGCGGGAGACGGCGAGAGAGAGGACCAGACGAACCGTGGTAGGCTTCACCACGGGGCTGAAAGTATCTCCATAGTCTATCCCTTGCTGTTGAGTAAAACCGCGAGCAACGAGGCGAGCTTTGTGCTTGTCAACAGAACCATCCGGATGATGTTTGGTCTTAAAGATCAACTTGCAACCCACAATATTAACACCAAGAGGCCGAGGCACCAACACCCATGTGTTTGGGTGACGAAGGGCAGCAAATTCCTCAGACATGGCAGCACGCCAAGCCGGTTCACCAAGAGCATCACGATGAGAGGTGGGTGCGGCGAAGAATGCACACTGACGGGTGTCGTACCGCACCGTACCATCCATGTATGTCTTGGCCTTACGCGTATGATCGCGGTGACGGGTGACCATAGTGTGCCCGGTAGCTGCATCACCGGTAGAAGGTGGCGGCGACGAAGGAGACCCGGCCGGTGGTGTCGCGGCTGAACGATCGTCAGCAACAGGTGACACGGGCCCGGGGGACACGTCGGACTGGGCCGAAACAGGCGACGAGGGAGATCCAGGTGAAGACGGCAGCCCAGAGGATGCGGCTGGCGACTCGACGACAACCGAAGTAGGCGAGGCGGGCTAGGCCGACCCAGGCGAGGCGGGGGACGCAGCGGGCAACCCAGTCGTGCCTACGGTCGCGCCAGCGGGCGAGGCAGATGGGACCTCGAACGCGCCAGTGGGCGAGGCTATAACACCCTCGATGTGACTATAGCTCCCACGTGTCGAGGCACGACTTAGAGACATAATCACATTGAAGGCATATGTCGCAAGTTAGGCAATCTTCACAACATCCCATGTAATATGAATAACAAAGGGGAGAACATAGTTGGCTTACACTCGCCACGTCAATCAAGTACATAAACAACATTACATCATCCAAACACTCATGGCCCGACTACGGCGCCAAAATAAAAGAGAACCCAACATGCGACACGGTCCCAATCACCCCCAACTGGGCACCACTACTGATCATCGGGAAAGGAAACGTAGTATCGTTGAGAGTCTTCGTCGAACTCCCACTTGAGCTCATACGCGTCTCCTGGAACGGAATCGCCGGGCCCTGCATCTGGTGTAATAGTAATCTGTGAGCCACAGGGACTCAACAATCTCGCACCCTCGCGATTAAGACTATTTAAGCTTATAGGAAAGGAAAGGCAAATATGTGTGGAGCTGCAGCAAGCGACTAGCATATATGGTGGCTAACTTATTCGCAAAGGAGAGCGAGAAGAGGAGGCAAAGCGCGGGCGAGAAACTAGAGAGCAACCTGCGCAAACATTACTCCAACACCGTGTCCACTTCCCGGACTCCGCCGAGAAGAGGCCATCACGATAACACACTCAGTTGATTCATTTTAATTAATTAAGGTTCAAGTTATCTACAACCGGACATTAACAAATTCCCATCTGCCCATAACCGCGGGCACGGCTTTCGAAAGTTCAATCCCTGCAGGGGAGTCCCAACTTAGCCCATGACAAGCTCTCACGGTCAACGAAGGAATAGACCTCCTCCCAAGACGTTCCGATCAGACTCGGTATCTCGGTAACTCAAGACACTTCGACAGGTTAAAACAAGACCAGCAACACCGCCCGAATGTGCCGACAAATCCCGATAGGAGCTGCACATATCTCTTTCTCAGGGAACACTCAGATTGTCCTAGGTACGGGTAGGCCAGCCCAGAGTTGCCCCTGGTGGCCACCGGTAGCTGACACGTGGACCAAACTTAGAGGAGCACTGGCCCGGGGGGGTGGGGGTTAAAATAAGATGACCCTTGAGTCTGCAGAACCCAAGGGAAAGAAAAGGCTAGGTGGCGAATGGTAAAACCAATGTTGGGCATTGCTGGAAAAGCTTTAATCAAGGCGAAATATCAAGGGGTTCCCATTATAACCCAACCGCGTAAGGAACGCAAAATCCGGGAACATAACAACGATATGACGGAAACTAGGGCGGCAAGAGTGGAACAAAACACTAGGCGAGAGGCCGAGCCTTCCACCCTTCACCAAGTATATAGATGCATTAAGATAACATGGCAATATAATGATATCCCAACAAGTAAATAAAAGATGTTCCAACAAGGAACGGCCTCCAATCTTTACCTGCAACTAGCAACGCTATAAGAGGGGCTGAGCAAAGCGGTAACATAGCCAATCAACGGTTTGCTAGGACAATGGTGGGTTAGAGGTTTGACATGGCAATTTGGGAGGCTGACAAGCAAAAGGTAGGCATCGTAGCATTGGATAGCAAAAGAGCGAGCAAACTAGCATAGCAAAGATAGTAGTGATTTCGAGGGTATGATCATCTTGCCTGCACAGTTTTCAGAGTTGACTGGATCCTCACAAGCAAACTCAACGGGCTCCTCGGTAGCGAACTCGTCTCTCGGCTCTACCCAAACAAGACAAACAAGCAACAAGGACACAATCAACCACGTGCAAGGATCAAGCGATATGATGCAATGATGATATGCTATGCGGGATGCGATGCGGGATGCAAAATGCAAGATATGACAGGAAATGCATGAACCTGGCCTCAACTTGGAATTCCAAGGGTTCCACTGGAAAGATGAGATGAAATCGCTTGAAAACGATATAAAGAACGCCGGAATCAGAGTTACGGTTTGGAAAGGCAAGCGTTTCAAAATTGACACCGGTCTGCGATTTACAACAAGTAGGCATCTAAATGCAATGAGATGAACATGCTACAGCCACCAAACATGACAACAAAATACATGGCAGGGATGCACACAAGATGCTTAACAAAAGTCTAGCACTGCGCTACAGCCAAATCATCCATTATGAGGTTCAAACAAGCATGGCAAAAACGCAAATGCAAAACAGATCTCAGACTTAGTGAAATTAACACTTGTCTGAAATTTCAGATCATGAAGCCCTCTTCGGAGCATCAAAACAACATGCTACAGGACCTGAACATGACAAAGAAAGACATGGCATGGAGCTAGTAAACAAGCTTAACAAAAGTCCCTTAGTTACCTTGAGCCAAAAGGGATCACAAAATATACTAACAAGCACACGAACATAGCAAAAATATAATCAGTTTTCAGACTTAGTGAAAACTGGGACATGCTGAAACATAACTCACGAAGGCATGTAAACGAGCTCGATGCACTCACTACGGTGCAAGTCATGGCAAGGCAAGCATACACCCATAAAGAAGTCAAAAAATACAAGCTAGATATGGCAAGAACAATGGCATAGCATGCACGTATCAACTACAATAACATCGGCAAAATTGCAAACAAGTTGACGATCTGTCCAGATTCACAACAAAGCAAAAGTAGAGCTCGAATGACTCAAGCTAGGGTGCTCCATAATTGCAAACAAAGACATGGATGGATAGAGCACTACAAGATTAATCAAAACTCCTTTACTGATCATCCTCAAAAGAGGCACAAATCACTAGGAAACAACATGAACATATGACATCATGAACTAAATAATCCCAGACTTAGTGAAAACTACCAAGTCCCTGAAAACATATTCACCGGGTGCCTCACTTTGCAAGCTTGCACAAGTCACCACACACATCCTAAAAATGCATGGTTTGCACCTCTGGAAAGATAACAAAACATATGAAGGACTCATGGGCATATCATGCACACAATAATCATGGCAAAAATGACAAAAGTCTAAGATGAACTAGCAGATCTGATAATTAACTCACGAAGCCCTCTTCTAACAGCATTTCGGGCATCAAGATGAGCTCAAATGAAAATGATGCAATGGAATGAAATGATGTACTCGTCGAGACGAACATTTCGATATACTATATGTCCAAAACGGAGCTACGGATGCGGAGATACGGCCGGTCAAAGTAGGCATAAAAATTAGGGTTAGGGGAAGAAAAAGTCAACCGAGGAGAATTTCTCAGATCTGGATCTGGCGCAGTTCCCGAGGCTCGCCGGAGTTCACTGTTCACCGGAGGAGGAGATCGACGCCGGGGACTTGCCGGAGCTCGGGGAGGAGGAGGCCAGACGTGGGGAGGAGGAGGCGGCGGCCGTTGTGGAGGAGGAAGGCGCGGGGCG